>NW_028274807.1:135750580-136350580 GCF_037043125.1 Eumetopias jubatus
GAGGGCAGTGATTCTCATACTTGAGCCTGCATCCAGAAGCATGTGAAGGGCTCTTTAAGACACAGATTGCTCAGCCTACCACCAAGTTTCTGATTCAATAAATTTGGGGTAGGCCATCAAGAACTGGGTGTACCCAAGTACTCAGGTGAGGCTGATTGGGACCACTAATACAGAAGCCCCAAATATAAGTATCTGCCAATTCAACTACCTGGGTTCACATCTCAGATGCAGGCTAATTGTCAAAAAAAATTTGTCTAGTCCTAGGGGTTCTCTCTGGGCACCCCTCCTTCTCACAGTTGCCATGGCTCATTTTGCCTCTTTTCTCAAGCTACCTGCAAAAGACAATGCACTTTCCCCATCTCTTCTCCTCCTGACTGTCCCTAAGTCTGAAATGTTTTGGCTTTGATGTTATCAGTGCTAATTACTACAGAGTGATGGGTAATTTTTGTAAGAAGTATTCCAGAGATTTCACAAACCCTCAGGGTTTATTCCCCTGACTTTTACTTCAGTTTTTAATGTGGAATTAAGTTCCTATTAAATTCTTGGAGACTTTATGTTCAAATAATTCAGAGATACTTCCAAGAAATAACTAATTAAAATTTATATCTTTGTAAGAAAAAGAGATTGTTGAAATACTTCCACCTACATTACTTCATTTGCTTCTGTCAAGAATCTCATTAAATAGGTAAGGTAAATAAAATAATGCCACAAAAAATTAGGAGGAACTGAAAACAAATTAGCAACTGAAAAATAAATCTTAGTTTAGGGAGATCCTCCTTTCATAATAACCATATTTCCATCTTTTTCTACATGTTCACACAGGGCCCTAGGTTCAAAACTATGCAGTAATTGTTATATGCGTGTATATTATATGCACATTCGTTTTATTGTTTTATTAAAATAAACATTTCTCAGTTGAAAAGTTGTGTTCAAATTAGATTTTACCTAAAGGAATCAAGTGTTAGATACTTGGAATAGCATCCCCAGAAACATAAAAGTAGGAAAAAAGGTTTTTTGGGGATTTTTAAAATCAATAGTTAGTAGTGAAGGGCACCTGGGTGGCTCAGATGGTTAAGCATCTGCTTTCAGCTCAGGTCATGATCCCAGGGTCCTGGGATTGAGTCCCGCATCGGGCTCCCTGCTCCACGGGAAGCCTGCTTCTCCCTCTACCTCTCTTTCTCTCTTTCTGTCTCTCATGAATAAATAAAATCTTAAAAAAAATAATTAGTAGTGAAAATTCATGCTTACTTTTCTTCTCCCCTAGGTTCTGAACAGGAATTTACATAGAAGGCATGCCCATTGCATTGAGTATTAAGTAGGAGATAAATATTTTTAATTTCTTCCTCCAGGCCACTAACCCAATTAGTCTGCTAACACATTAAACTACAGAAGAATAGAGACAGTGGTTAAAACATGACTTAAGCCTGCTGTGAACCTACATGTTAGTTTTTAAAATATATTAAACATTCAAAAGGAGAATCCAGAACAAAATTTAAGTAAATATAACTACTGGAGGTTTTAACTTAATCTGAGCTGTATTCCATGTAAAAATACAGACCTACCCAATCATGTATAAAGCGTGTGTGGGGTGGATCCCTCAGGAGATGATGTGACTGAACATTGAGACTCCTGGGAAGGCTTTTCTCACAGGGGACTAAAAATCCACCATTTGGGGAGCATTGAAGGGAAAGAGTGATTCCCAATTTATATCTATTTAGATATAATTCAGTTATAGTTATTTTTAGCACTTTTGTCTTTTAACTTTTATACTAAATTTAAAAATCATTACCCACTGCTGTTATGGTAAGTTATGAAGAGTTCTCTTTAACTTTTTTTGTAAGGCAGGTCTAGTGGTGATGAACTCCCTCAGCTTTTATTTGTCTTTATCTTTCCTTCACTTCTGAAGGACAAGTTTGCCACGTATAGCAGCTTGGTTGGCAGGTCTTTTTCTTCTCAGTACTTTGACTATACATACCACTCCCTTCAGTTCTTCAAGGATTCTGCTGAAATATCCACTAATGATCTTATGGGAGCTTCCTTGAATACAAGTGACTTTTCTCTTGCTTTCAAAATTCTCTCTTTAACTTTTGACAGTTTGATTATTAAGTGTCTCCATGTGGGTCTCTTTGGATCCATCCACCATACAATCCAGGAGTTCTACTTCTGAGTATATGACCAAAGGAAATGAAATCAGTACCTCAAAGAGATATGTATACTCCTATGTTCTTTGCAGCATTATTCACAATAGCCAAGATATAGAAAAACCTAAGTGTCTGTAGACAGAAGAATGAATAAAGAAAATGTGTATGCATTTGGATTATATATACAATGGAATATTATATGTCTGGATATAAATATAGAATGAAATATGATTCAGCCTTAAAAAACAAGGAAGTCCTGCTATTTGAGACAACATGGATGAACCTGGAGGACACTATGTAAGTGAAATAAATCAGACACAGACAAATACAGTTGGCCCTTGAACAACATAAATTTTAGGGGCACAAACCCCCTGTGCAATCAAAAATCTATGTGTAACTTTTGACTTTCCCAAACCTAACGACTCATAGCCTTACTGATAACATAAACTGTTGGTTAACACATGTTTTATATGTTATATTTATTATATACAGTATTCTTGCAATAAAGTAAGCTAGAGAAAGGGAAATGTTATTAGGAAAGTTATAAGGAAGAGAAAATACACTTATAGTACTGTAGTGTAAAAAAATGCACATATAAGTAGACCTACACAGTTCAAAACCATGTTGTTCAAGGGTCAACTATACCACACATCTCTGGAGGCAGAGTTAAGATGGCAGAGGAGAAGGGGTACTCTAGGCTTGCCTCATCCCCCGAACACAGCTACATAAACATCAAATCATTTTGGACACCCAAGAAATCAATCTGAGAACTAAGAGAGCAAAACTGCACAACTAGAGGTAGAAAAAGTACCATATGGGAGTCGTAGCAGAGTTACAAATTAATATCTAAATGTGCTAATCATAGTAACTCTCTCTGTGTATTGATTCAAATGTTCCTATTTGGGTAATTCAGTCACTTTCAGTTTTAATATTGTCTTTCAACTTAATCTGTTTCCTCTGTTCCTGTCCAAGAAGATTTTGGTATCGGAGCAAGTCCGAACAAATTTGGAGTAAGGGTGATCTCTGGCACCATGATGATGGTTTCTGAAAATCTGCTGGTTGATGTCGATTGGGGTGCAGTTGGTCGGGTACCCATCTTAAGGTATTCTACCATGTACACTGCTAAAGTTCTGTTATTATAACTAAAACTCATTTCATTTCTATCTAGAAGAGGAACAAGAATATCTGCCTGGCTAACCTGACCTTACATTGATTCATGTTAATGCTACACACCACTTTGAGTCTTTGCTACCTCATCAAACCAAAACCAAGTCTAGGATGTGCAAAACCAAGTCTAGCATGTGGGCATTCCCTGCCTCTTCCCATGCCAGACCCCAAAGCAACTCAGTTATGTATGACTTCACCATGTGGAGACACAGGGAAATATCTGAGTTTCTCCTTCCATCAGAAGAGAACTAAGCAAAGCTCTAGTGTGCAACCTAAGCCCTCTTTTTCTTATCCCTTTACTTGTCACAAACTCACCAAAGTAGAACTATTCTGGAGTGAGTTCTAAATGAAGTATGAGCTAAGTTTCTTTAGGCCTTGATGCTTCTATAAACATCTCTAATATATCTTACCTCCCTGTGACTTCTTGTCTCACTTCCAGTTTTCCCCTATACCTACCCCCCTTCTTTAATTTTAAGACTTCCCTGAATTACATATGATAAACAAATATGTGGTACTGTTCATAATAATAAATAACTCAGAAATACTTTAGATCACTTTATTCTGCTTTAAATTTTCAAAATCCTTCAACTGTTGGATTACTAAGGCCATATCTCCAAAGGAAACAAAGAGCACCCCTCTTCCAATGATGTTAAAAGAAATATGTTATTTGGATTTCTTGATACCACCTCACACCAGTCAGAATAGCTAAAATTAACAAGTCAGGAAACGACAGATGTTGGCAGGGATGTGGAGAAAGGGGAACCCTCCTACACTGTTGGTGGGAATGCAAACTGGTGCAACCACTCTGGAAAACAGTATGGAGGTTCCTCAAAAAGTTGAAAATGGAGCTACCATACGATCCAGCAATTTCACTACTGGGTATTTACCACGAAGATACAAATGTAGGGATCCGAAGGGGTACGTGCACCCCAATGTTTATAGCAGCAATGTCCACAATAGCCAAACTGTGGAAAGAGCCAAGATGTCCATCGACAGATGAATGGATAAAGAAGAAGTGGTATATATACACAATGGAATATTATGCAGCCATCAAAAGGAATGAGATCTTGCCATTTGCAACGACGTGGATGGAACTGGAGGGTGTTATGCTGAGTGAAATAAGTCAATCAGAGAAAGACATGTATCATATGACCTCACTGATATGAGGAATTCTTAATCTCAGGAAACAAACTGAGGGTTGCTGGAGGGGGGGATGGGAGGGATGGGGTGGCGGGGCGATAGACATTGGGTAGGGTATGTGCTATGGTGAGCGCTGTGAATTGTGTAGGACTGTTGAATCACAGATCTGTACCTCTGAAACAAATAATGCAATATATGTTAAGAAAGAAAAAAGAAGAAGATAGCAGGAGGGGAAGAATGAAGGGGGGGAAATTGGAGGGGGAGACGAACCATGAAACACGATGGACTCTGAAAAACAAACTGAGGGTTCTAGAGGGGAGGGGGGTGGGGGGATGGGTTAGCCTGGTGATGGCTATTAAAGAGGGCACGCTCTGCATGGAGCACTGGGTGTTATACACAAACAATGAATCATGGAACACTACATCAAAAACTAATGATGCAATGTATGGTGATTAACATAACAATAAAAAAATAAAAAAAAAGAAATATGTTATTTGTTTTTTGAGTATGCTGTTTGGTTAATACAATTTTATTGCAATTGAATCTCAGAGAAATTATATTATAGCATATGATATTTGGTGGTGGGCTTTTATATTAAGTTAATAAAGGCAGTCATTAAATAGTATATCAAGGAAAAGACATTTGTAAGCATCATGAAATAAGTCAATCCACCTTAGTACGTGATGGCAATGACAATATCATTGATAGTTTGGTAAAGAAATCATTTCAGGATCAGATATATTGAATGTAGGGATCTTCACTTTGATTTTTAAATTTCCACCTATTTCTATACCATGTAGTTAAAATGGGCCCTGATGCTTATAATAGTGAGGATACTGTACATTAAGATATTTCTAGAACTAAAGAAATTTCTTAAGGAAATTCTATTTAAGAAGGAAAAATATTTTATGACAGTAGGAATAAAAGCCTGATAGCAGGAATTATGTAACACTTTCATTAGTCATGTTAGCAAACAGGGTCCTTGAATAGTTGAGTAAATGTGTCTGACAGGATTATAATAAATTAATATTTATTGAGTACCTATAAGATGTCTTAGGTTGTTCTGACACTATTCTAATTTATTATCTCAAAATCTGACCTCTTGACTAAAAGATTTAAATAGTGAAAACATTTCCACTACTCATAAAATTGTGATTTTTCAGCATTTAAAAAATGAATTTTGAGATTAATAACTGAGTATAATTCTAAACCTCTTACTGTCTTGATAAAAAATGACAGTAGCAGAGGTTCTTCCATGTTTGTTGAAATAAAATAAAAATAATATAGTTTGTTATTGATATTTTTTTGAGTTTCTTTTACATTTAATAATGGATGAATTAAACATAGGAAAGTTACCAGTAGTCAAAAGAGTATTCACTTAGCTCAGGGTAAAAATCAATTTATAAATATAAGCCTTGAATTTTAGACAGGAGATGAAATGAAAAGAAAAAAACTAAGACCTCTTATCAGTAAATCTATTGCACAGAAGAATATTCTGGAAATAGGGACTCTAGCACATATGTGGCTGTTTAAGGTAAAAAGTAAAAGAGACATTACAGAACACTTGCCATCAACAAATATTGACAATTATATAGTAAGTATTTTTCAGGTAAAAATGTAAATGTAAATGACTCTAAGAAACAAACTGAGGGTTCTAGAGCGGAGGGGAGTGGGGGGATGGGTTAGCCTGGTGATGGGTATTAAAGAGGGCACGTACTGCATGGAGCACTGGATGTTATACGCAAACAATGAATCATGGAACACTACATCAAAAACTAATGATGCAATGTATGGTGATTAATATAACACAATAAAATAAAAAAATGTAAATGTATTTCTAGGAGAAAATATTACCACCATATGAAGAGAGCATTCTCAACAAATGAGGATATAAAAAGAAAAAAGAAAAACATACAAAATAGTGCTGAAGGAAGTAGTTTGGGATAAATATATACACTTGGACACTCTTTCATGATTAAGTTGTAAAATTTCATGGTCAGAATGCCAAACAAAAGAGCAAGAGCAGATGCAAACTGTGGTGTACATAACCCTCCTGCCCCTGCACAGATGGATTATCTGTTCCTCAAATTACCTACAATGTTCAGAACCCACTCACAACCACCAGAACTAGATTTAGAGGGAGGTAAACATTTGGTTTCATGGCTTGTAGATCTATGCGAGTCCCTGAAACATTGCTGAAAATATAACAAGAAAACACTTTGATTAGTCTCTTGGGTTTGCAATTCATCTTTCCTCAGCACATGTTAAAATAAAAACAGATGGTCACTAAAATGCCTCTAGAGCAGAGCTTTTGCTGCTGAATGAAGTATGCAAATTAGACCATGACCATCTCATTGCTCTGTCTCTTCCTTTCCCTCTTATTGATTTTCTATTTCTTCTGTTACTGGAGAATCCCAATTAAAGGAGCTTGGAATGCATACCCAGGGAATTTGAAATTTTAAGGAAAACACAGGGTGATTCTGAATCACATGTTCTAAAAACCAACAGAGAAACACCGTCTTAACCTTTCAAACTCTGGCTTGGCTTTTCCCACTTCATTGAAATAATTTTTCAAAGACACCTGCTATTTTACAATTTTCAGATCTCCAATATAGGTTGTCTTTCTCAACCTCTCCGAAAAAAGCCTTCAGGATCCACTGGTTAACCACATTCTTTTTCTGAAATTTTCTCCTCCTTTGACTTCCCAATCCTGGAGCAATCCTAGCTGTTGTCCAAGCTTGAGAGGTGATGTACTGTCATGGATATGAGCACAGACTCTAGAGCCAGCTTGCCAGGGTTCGGGGTCTGACTCTAGTTAAGAGACCTTGGGCAAATTACCTTCTTTGTTTCAGTTTACTGATCTACATAATGGACACAAATAAACTATAGTAACTCACAAAAATATGATGTAGTATACATTACATACCTAGCACAAAGTAAATCCACAACAAATATTACTCATTATTTGTATTTCTGACACCTTCATTATCTTAGGATATTTCGCTCCCTCCTATAGAACAAGAATTAAATTTTAAGGTTGCTTTCCCTCTTCTTCTTTCTTTTGGCTATTTTATAACTCCCTGAGCTATAGTTCTTCTATCAATGAGATAGAACTCCATTTAGTATCACAAACTGAGTAAGTACCTAGGTCAAATCATCATCTTTGTTACCCACACTCCAATCAGCTTTTCCTCTGTTCAGTCTTAACATTTAACAACACTAAACTAATGTAACAATAGTCACATAGCATACAAACAGGGTTCTTTTTTTTTAAGATTTTATTTATTTGAGAGAGAGAGAATGAGAGACAGAGAGCACGAGAAGGAAGAGGGTCAGAGGGAGAAGCAGACTCCCCGCTGAGCAGGGAGCCCGATGTGGGACTTGATCCCGGGACTCCAGGATCATGACCTGAGCTGAAGGCAGTCGCTTAACCAACTGAGCCACCCAGGTGCCCTACAAACAGGGTGCTAATCTAGAATCTTGCTAATTCTTCATTCAAGCTGTATTCACTATTTTATTTCTCCTGCTAGTTATATATATTGTACCAATTTTCTTTGTTAGAGGATAGTAATCTTCTTTGGGATTGGGAAATATGAATTATCAGAATTACTATTGCATACACATGTTTGTTTAATATACGTTAATGAAGTTTAATATTCTTACATTAATTCTGTTTTTATTCCTCTCCTTTTGAAACCATACTTGTTGTACCTCTAAGTCAATGATTAGTTCATACAATCTTCTACACTTCTATACTTTTATTTAGCCATTGAAATAAAATCTTAAAGGAAAATCGTATGTGTTTTTTGTCACATATTCTCTCTGAAGTAAAATCTTGAATTGAAATCTACATTCATTTTTTTCTCTCCTCTATAAAGACTGGCAAATCTTAAGTGACTAGTAAACATGTCTTGCTCATATCTTTGATTTCAACACTGTACCTGATACAAGTAGTTGGAAATGGGCAAGCATATGTAATCTGTCTTTTGTCTTTCTATCTGTGTACATAGTGTCAACCTCAATCTGGATAGTCTTGACACCCATTTAAGTTTCCCAAGAAGAATCTAACTGCATGTAAAATGTCAGTAAACAGAACTGTCGTTACTGAAGATGCCACAGGTGAGACATAAGAGAGAATTATAGCACACATTACAAAGTTAACAAATTAAAATTTCAGACTAGACAAGCCTGTCTCCTCCATCCCCTTGTCCCTGACCCCAAGAAGACATTCATTTTCCGATCTGTCTGGCTCCTAGTCCCCAGACTCATTGCTCTTCACTTGTCTACAATTAGTTTGGGCAGGTCAGTTATGTCCCATCTCTAACTGCAAACCAACATAACTAAATTCATCGCAATGTTCATCAAACACTGAGCTGCACCTCTGAGGCTATTTCAGATTAATCTTAGAGGTATTCTAAAGTTTTGTTGGAAATAAAATTATAGAGCTTTTTTCCCCACCTCTGTGGGTTGCCATATTTGTGTTTAGATTCAGGCTTTTACCTCATTCTCATCACATTTTTGTTATATCTTCCAGAAATTTCTATTTTACTCTTCATGGTGCAGTGCTGCTATGGATTTATTTACTTCTGTTCTCAAATTTCTTGTGTCACATCATTGCAATTTTGGAAATAAGAGGAAATAGATGTGTCTATGTTGCTATTTTTGAAAATTACTTTCTTACCTTTTATTCAAAGACTTAAAATTAATATTTTGAAAGTCTATTTAATGAATTGATCTTTAAAAAGTGCCAACTTAAAAACACACACACACATACACATATGCTCATATTACTATTTAGTGTTTCTGAGAAACAAGCACAAAATGATGAAGCATGCCATGCCTGGGGTGAAGCTGTAGAAACTTCCCAATGCCAGTTTAAATAGGGTTGGCCTCTACATGCAAACTAACCTGTTTAGGAAAGGGAAATTCATACATAAAATCAGCCCATTTCCATTACCTGCTAGTTCTGCTACTGTGGGCAAATTACTTTAGGGAAAATATAAAGGAAATAGAAAAATAATGAAAAAATATGTACTTTCAAACATAGAAAAGTGAAAGTGATTATTTTCCTAATACTGGAGAATAGAAACACTAGACCGGAAGAGATTGCTGTGGAAGTAGTGACTGAAAGGGGCAAAAGGTGAGGGAACGAGAGAGTTCAAACTGTGCTAAACAGATTTGAAGTTTTGATGCACAAATGAATTATTCTGCATCCTCAGTTTATGCTACCACTGCTAGAAGCTCCCAATTCTTCAAACTGCCCCAAACAGACACACACATATACACATAGAAAATCTCCAATAGAAAACTGTTACATCCCAAATAAATTTTATTCTCAAACTAAATGGCATGCATTTAATTCATTCTTTTTTTTTTTCTTAAGGCTTCTCTTAGTGGCCATTTCACCTAATTTTTCATGAATAACCACAGTCATGAAGAACTAGAGTATACTTCTTCCTGGGCACAGTTGCCTACTGGGGTGGTCTCCAGATAGGAGTCACGCTGGATTATCAGCCTCAGATTATAAAATGTCACTATTATCCCAGTAAAGAGGGGTTTTCTTAGAGATATAGACTGGATAAGAAATCTCTGTGTTGATAAAGATGCTACTATTCAATGAAATTAATGTTAGGCCCAGGTGAAACATGTAGCTAGTGGCTAGAATTCCACCTATTTGAAATGATCAACATGTTTTTCTTTCATGGAGAAAAAAAAAAAGTTGGTAACCAAAGCCAAAAACCTACTCAAAATTTGAACATGATAAAACTAGCATTTGTCATTTTCTCCCATATTTTTATCCTTCAGTGATAAAAAAGAAACTTGGATCGGGCGCCTGGGTGGCTCAGATGGTTAAGTGTCTGCCTTCGCTCAAGTCATGATCGATCGAGTCCCGCATCGGGCTCCCTGCTCCTTGGGAGCCTGCTTCTCCCTCTGCCTCTCTCTCTCTCTCCCTCATGAATAAATAAATAAAATTAAAAAAAAAAAAAGAATTCGTGGCTTTAAAAAAAAAGAAACTTGGATCAAAAAAGAACAAAATGTCTTATTACATAATGTTGGACAATTTAATATCAGCATTTTTTCACTGTCTCCCCTAGGCTGAATCTTCTAAAGGTCGAGAAGAGAGAAGCTTGAGAAAAGCAACATTCCTTATTGCCATATCACATTATGTCATATACTAATATAGATATTATTCAGAAAGCAGTTACCATTATTTAGGAAAATGACCTGAAAAGGCATCACTACTAATCCATAAATATACTAGTAAGTTCTAACTAGTCCATGGACATTCTACAAAAGCACAAATAGTCCTTGGAAATCAAAAGGTGAAATGAATTTTTATATAAATGAAAAATTTATTATAAAATCAAGGCCTGAAGTAACAGAAAATTCTATGAAACTATTTTGAATTTTTATTAACTACCCATGTTTCAAGAGAAGGCACCTCTTATAAATTTAAAATCCACTGACACTTTAAACCTTATCTGGAACAATCAATGGAAAGAGAAAAGAAAATAGATCAGTGAGAGCTTGAAAGGAAAATTTTATTTAGCTTTTCTGTTAAATAAAAGAAAATTTAATGCTAAGAGGATAGATAAGGGTGACAATATTCTAGATTTATGTGTTACAAAACAATGAGCACCGAAAGACTCTAGAATACTATTAGATAAAACTGAATTATTTGATAGCAGTTTCAACCCAATAAAAATGGAAAACCAGGCTTAATAAAATAACTCAAATATGACAAAGGTATTATGAATAAAATAAAGTTGTCACAATAGGTCAACTTGTTACTCAATCCTTTAACAAACCTTTAACAACAGCTTAACCATGGTGAGTGAGCACATGAAATTGAATTAATTTCAATTTTTAAAGTATTAAAAATTTAAAGTATTTTTAAAGTTTCTATTAAATAGAAACTTTAAATACTCTGAAAGTTTTACCCTTTGTTATATGTATTCCAAAATGCTCTTATGAATCAAAGGAGCATGTTTATGCTAATCTTCAAATTTCAGTTTTTAGATAAAAGTATACTTTTATCTTAGTATATTTATATAATCTTAGGATACTTCATTTTAATACTCAACTTTATACTTCTTGAAAATCTTATTAAAACCCTATATACACAATAAAAACCTCAAGGTTTTTCCATTATAGGATATATCACATAATTAGAAGATAAAATGACAAATGTGAGTAAAATCTCAACATCTAGCCAGAAATCACAATTCCATTATTAATTTCTTTAGGGTAATTTTAAAATATGCATTCATAAAAAGGTGGTGGTATGCAAACACCATTATATTATCATGAATGTAAAACTGTACATCCAATATTGCTTACTCAATTTATTTGCATACCTGATAGAATTGTGACAATTTAGATGAACTTATCTCCGCAGGACTCTAGGTGATTTTTATTTTAGTTTTGCACATTTATGAATAGTCCAGATGGGACAATATTATTTTTATCATCAGAAAAATAATAGTCATTTGCAGAACTTAACTTCTAAGTAAATAAATAATTAAAGACGTTTTCCAAAGAGAAAATTAGTAAGCCATGCAGTTTGTACTGGAATTTCTTTACTTTATAGTTTTCATGAGAGGGTAAAGCATGGAATCTCTGGAATATGATAAAGTCTACACACTTAAGCAACTTTTAACTACAGAATACCCTTTTGCCACTTTTGTATCTTCTCATCTCGAAAAAATGTGCAACAAAAAGAAATGTATTTCTGGAATAACAGTGATAAATTATACAAGACCTATTTACATGACTCTATTCTCTACAAAATATTTTCAGCAGTTATTTGGTAAAGAGAACTTAAGGAAACTCAGATTTGTTGTAATAATGTAAGTTAGGTAGTTTAAAAAATAACAACTCAACAACATAAGAATACATCCAAATGTAGGATATAATTTTGTGACACTAGAATTTACGTTTACCAGAGAAATTTGTATGTTGCTGATAATGGAGACAGGTGACTTTATGGATAGAATTATTTCGTAAGTGTCTTAGTCCCTTTGATTCCTGGCTACCTTATTTATAAAATAGAATAATATATTCTTTGCAGAGTTGTTGATTGGGATTTAATAGATGATATATATAAATCACCTGGAACAATAAATACTAACTCACTTTTTGTTCTCTTTGCATTTTTTTATGACCACTTATATTTAGGCATCAAATAGACAATACAGATGGAGGAAAGTATTAAATTTTGTTGCATTTGAACAATGAAGCATATTATGCATATTACTTATTAAGATACAGCAAGCATTGGTGGTGTCTTAGGTAGATTTCCAGGAAGTAGATGCAGATGATTTTGTGGGCGAGTCCTGCAGTCCATTTTGCAAGTATGAACATTCAAGAAGAAGAATAAAACAATTTCCATATCTTTCTCTAAATAAAAATGATAATGTTCTCAACTAAGAATTTGTAGGATCCTTTATTCTTAGGAATTCCATTTTTAGCTTGGTTTCTGTGTGGTAAAGGAATTACCATTAATAGGTATATGAGGCTTGGAATTGGGCTTTCTTATTTGTGAACAGGTCTAAAAAAGTACACTTTTAGAGTGGGGAGGTGGAGGAATATGTACAGGGAATAATATGTTTCTATATTAATGTAAGGTACTAACGCAGTTGTGAGGTCGATTGCCCATAGTAAGATCCACCTGCAGATAAAGGTGAGCATTCCTCTGAAGTATCATTCCAGACCAAACTAATATGACCTAAACCAAGTGTTCTTACTTATTCACGGTTGTTTTTAGAGACTTTTACTAGAAAGAGCCTTGGGAAAAAATAATATGAATAGAAAATGTAGCAATAAATTTTGTTAAGCACCATATTGATCAATGCCTTGTTGGCAATATGATAGGATTTTTTTATGTTCTCTTAAAATGATTTCTCTCTTTGAGTAAAGAAAGGCACAGTTTCTGCAGAATATTCATTCTGAGAAGGCAGTAGACTTCAGAAGTGCAGGTATGTAAATGAATAAGACCTGAGTTTGATTGCTAGTTTGACCATTTAATAGTTGTATGACCTTCATCACACTATTTAATCAATGTTATCATCAATTTCCACATTTATAAGAAGAAGATAATGGCAACATCCCTGTGATTGTAAGGAAAAATTAAACAAGAAAATGCATATAAAGACTTTACCACACTACTAGCCCATAATAAATACACTGATAAAATGATTTTAAAATAATCAATTTGAGAGAACTCATTCCTATTACTAGGATTTGAAAATTTTGACCATTCTAAATTTTGTCTGGGACTGGCTCTGATTTGAGTTTCTAAGCCAGGCATGACTGACTTTTGTCCTGGTTTCTTTCTATGATATCATTTATTATTCCTCCAAAAGAAGTTTGTCAATGTAAACATAGGTAAAGGAAAACACCAAAGCTGCTACCATTATCTCCAACAATACAAACTTAAAGAAAAACAACTTGAAATTGAATCATACTGTGCTTAAGAAGGTTTCACCTAAATGTCAAACATAAGGTTAAGAAGTTCAAAATAGAGGCTGTGAAATATATATTTTTAAGCAGGACTTAAGAAACACATTCTGTCTTACTAGTTCATCTTATGCCTATAGAATTTAGTAATTCTCAATTATTTTCTGATGACTATTTTTGTTTTTTTACATATCTTTGACCAATAACATCCAAGATGAACTATTTGCCATACAGTAGAAAGAGAAATATGGAGTCCTTTCTAATTAGACTATTTTAGCTTAGCCATACTAAAAAGAACAAAGCAAGGTAGAAATAATTTCCAATTTAAAAATGTACTGTTTTTCTTCTCATTATTTGGTAGCCTTGAAGCAAACTACAAATTTATATTAAAAAATCTTCATGATGCCAAGTCATGAGAACAGATCAAAATTCAGGCTCATTTTTAAGTGACATTAAATTTAGACAAAATGTATCTTATTTATCAAACATGAAGTATCCAACCAGAATACAAGATTGTAATATTTTGTTTGCTATTGATTTAGCCTTCCTAAGGAATCCACCCCTCCTCTCCCTCACCTCTCCTTGCTTTTCCTAATAAAGTTGCATTTGCTTCCAAAAGTATTTTTGTGCTATTTTTAGTATCTGTTTACTCCAAAACTCAACATACACTTTCCCCAAAATGTATTCTAAAACACTTAAACAAACAAATGAATAGAAAATGTAGCAATAAATTTTAAGCACCATATTGATCAATGCATTGTTGGCAATATAAGATTTTTTTTACATTCTCTTAAAATGATTTCTAATACTAATACATTTGCTAGTGTTTTCACTAGCAAATTTAAACAATCTTTAAGTACTGACAGATCATACTTTATTGTTCAAACACCTAGTTCATAAGATATGTATTTTTCTCAATTTAACTGCAATCTTACTAACCAACTGAAGCCCCTTAACATGCAAAAACAAAAACTCTAAATATTGTTTTATATAAAATTTAAAAGGATGTCCATTTCCAAAAAACATTAAAGTTGAACATCAAGGAACACTAACGTCAACTTTTTCAAATTATAACAAATATCTTGGAGGGTCATGAAAACAATCCTAATACAATTAAATATATACAACAAACAAAATTTCCCCTTTTCATCCAAAATGCTGTGAGAGATTATTCAATGTACTGTGCTGATAAAGCTTTTATTTAATGTTCTGTCCTGGTTTTAAAAATAGATTAGTCTATTCTTTTATCTTTACATCTGCAGGCACACAAATAACTTAAGTTGATGATGTAAAATTGAGAATATATTTTTAGAAAAACTTACCATTGTCATTTTTCAGGATCCCATTGCTCAGTTGTTTTAATCTCTTTTGATGTGATTTGCCATTGTAGTGGATTTGTGCTTGAGCTGCCGAATTCAGCTGAATGTTACAAACATTGCACAAAGTGAAATTGGCATGTTTCTTTTCTCTTTCAGGTTTTTCTTCAAAGTCATCAGGTAAAAATTCAGCCTCACTTTCTCCATCATGTGCACATGTGAAATCTAGGAGTGCAAAGGAATTTATGAACAGGCTGATCAAGACTTCTGGATTCTTTCATAGTACTGAATTGGATAGCAAATAAGCATTGTTCTAGATAATAAGAATTCAAAATTTCCACTTCCTCCCTTTTTAGTGCATCACCTTCATACTATCTAAAGTAGTTAGCTTCTTTAATGGAATACAAATGAGAAATATTTCACTTTTTTTTTCTATGTCAAATAGTGGGTTAAAGGTCTGAAAAGGGTCTAACATACATTCATTCAATCATTTGACAATAGAATAGGCACTATAGATTTTCCTGTCTCATAGCTGAAGAAACTAAGGTTTAGAGTAGTTAAATAACTTGCCTAGGCTCACACAGCAAATAAATGGTACAGTGGGATAGAAGTTTTATTAATCTCCAAATCCCAAATTCTTCATCATCTTGTTCTCTAACAGGTATTAATGTATTAGATATTCCCCTTTTGATTCAACTAAATAACTTTCTCTTGTTTTTCTATTCCTTGCACATTAAGTAAAGTCACTTATATCCGGATGGATACATCCTACAAAAACAAAAATGCTGAAATTGTTTCAGTACCTAAAATTTTATATTTTATACCTGGAGCACAAAAGTGATTCTGAATACCCAAGATATCTTCATAAGTAGGGTAAAAAAAGGGTAACTTATCTGTGGATTACAATGAAATATATTATTTTGGGATAAATATATGCTTTGTATACTCAAATCCAAGAGAAAAGGGCAACTGATAATTCCAGTACCTCTGGCTTTAACATTTAACTACTGCAATACATCTTTTACTATTCATTTAGAAATTACTTAAAATAATGGCTCCTTTCTAAAATTTTTCTATGTTTTCACTACATGGGACTCTGTACAACTCTTATGGTCCAGGTTTGGGACCATTCCAATTTTCCAGATTTCTCAAGGATTTATTTTATTGTCATTGAAAATATTGGCAGAGGAAAGCAACAATTATTTTAACATGCATTTATTAATTGCCTACTGTGTGGCAGGCAATCTTCTAGGTGCTGGAGATAAACTGATAAGATGAGGATGGTCCTTACCATTATTCAACTTACTGATAATGATAAGAAGGTCATTAGAAGATGGGCTTTGGCATCAGGTGAATGAGATAATAAATGCTAAAATAATTTTAACAATCAAAATTTTTCTACTAAATCAAGCCAAACACCTAATACTTGAATCAAAGAATATTGAAGTATCTAATTTCCAAAAGGAGTAAAAGCATATAACTCATACTTTTGGGAGGAGCCATTTATTTAAAATATGTTAACCTCTTTTTAAGAAGGAAGCTTCATCTTTCTTACTCAGGTAGCCCTATTACAAAATATTAAACATATAATTTAAGTGGTCATATTGAAAAGAAAATAGATTTTGTGAAATGATTACATAATCTTAGTTAAAGCAAAATATATAAAAAATATTAGCTTTTCTTCTTTTATTTTAAGATTTTATTTATTTATTTATTTGAGAGAGAGAGCACAAGAGGGGGAGGAAGAGGGAGAAGTAGGCGCCTCACTGAGCGGGGAGCCTGATGTGGGACTCAACCCAAGGACCTTGGGATCATGACCAGAGCTGAAGGAAGACATTTAACCAACTGAACCACCCAGGCGCCCCTAGCTTTTCTTATTTTATATTAAAGAAAATAATTTAAGTATCTACTCTAGGTTTGTATTCAGAATGTTTCAAAACTTCTCTTGCTAGAGCTGATTTATATTTTTAAAGTCAAAAGACTTTAAATACCATGAAAAAGATTAAGTAAATGATGGTGCATTTAATCACTGTGATATTGGGGTGCCTGGGTGGCTCAGTCGTTGAGCGTCTGCCTTCGGCTCAGGTCATGATCCCAGGGTCCTGGGATCGAGCCCCACATCGGGCTCCCTGCTCCGCAGGAAGCCTGCTTCTCCCTCTCCCACTCCCCCTGCTTGTGTTCCCTCTCTCGCTGTGTCTCTCTCTGTCAAATAAATAAGTAAAATCTTTAAAAATAATAATCATTGTGATATTGTATAGCCAATGAAACAGATCGGAAAAATTTGTAACATGGGAAATTCTTTCTATATAATTAAAAAACAAACACAGGATGTAAATTTACAAATGTTGACACTATGTAAAACACAAATAAAACTTAGAAAAAATGATAGTAGTTGATTCTGAATGGTAATTAGAGTTAGCGTTTTTTCTACATCTTTTCCTCATTTTCAAAATTTTCCATAATGGCCACTTACATTTATTATTTTAAAAATCAATATATTTGAAAGAAATAAGCCAAAAAAAGAGAACCTGTATCCTACTGAATGAATGGTAGCTTTGTCAGAACTAGGCCAAACTACACAGACAGTCCCAGTACATGAGCCTCTGTGATACATCATTTTTAATAAATATATGCCTATGTTTGGAGGAAACATTTTCTTCCTTGATTCACATTTCCACCTTGACCTATAAAATAAGAATGTCTGCCAACAATTTAGTAGGAGAAAATACTGGAGAAGATTTTTTCTACCAAGGCTATGAGATTTATTTGCTTACATGTGAAGGGTTCCCTGATTACTAAAGAAAGTGAAGACTAGGTCACCGGAGTTGATAATTAATTTTGCACCAGGAAGGGGAGAGGCAAGGATAACAACTCTTAAAGGAAGTAGAAAGTAAGATATATTAACCATGTGGCATGAACATTAGGAAAAAAAGGAAATCTTGAATAAATTGTTGTGACTGGGGTCACAAGACATTTATAGAATTTGCAAGAAAACAGCAATGTTTCAAATGGCACTCTCTAAAGTAGGAGGTGATATGCATAAGTAATTTTTTACTCCTCATATGGTAAAATTATCACTTAACTTCTGGAAGGGAAATTTTGTTCATTTGAGTTTCACTGAGAAAAAAAAATTCAGTGGCCCTACATAGGCTTTAGGTAACCAGCTTGGAACCCAAACTATTTTATCAATTAACTCATTTTTTTCCACCTAACCGCTATCCCTCAGAACCACTGAAGACACTTTGAAAGTCTGTGGCTTTACATAATAATGTGGATCTAGACCGTATCATGTAATAGGTTTAAGGATTAAAATTATCCGAGGGATGATTACTGTAGGAATTAGGTATTTGCTTGTGTGCATGTGTGCGTGTGTGTGTGTGTGTGTTTTAAGATTTGTAGACAAAAAGTTTAAATTAATCCTATGATCATAGAAATCAAAGGTGGGGTATATAAGAGAACTCATCTTTGGTAAGCTATATTAAACCATGTATCTGAGCATAATTTGAGCAAAATAAAAGTGGAAACAATATTTTTCCTGGGAAGCAACAGGGTTCTTGAAGTTGATTTATAGTACATTGTTTTGACCCACTTGGGAACCTTCTGAGGTAGAAGTTTACATGTCACCACTTGAACCAAAGCACCAGCTTTTGGCATTAAGACTATCCTGAAAATTGCTGATCTTTTCTTCCCCACATTACCCCCAGGGTAACAGGCCATAACCCTGGTGGACCCTAAGTTTGGTGTAACCCAACTTATTAATAATCAAAAGTTGGGGAGTAGACATAGAAGCCAATTGAAGGAGGTCCCAATGACCAAAGCTGGAACAACCAACTAAATACCATATTATTGGATTATAGTCCAAAGTATAAAATACTTTATACTTTAAATATAAAATATCAAGGAATATATACTGATATTAAAAAATAAATGGGGAAGAAGATGCAAACCCCCCATGAAGAAGTGATCCAAACAGTTTAAATAGATACCCTTCCTCAAGAAGGATGGAACATTACTCCTTACCCCTTAAGAGCAGGCTACACTTAGTGACTTGCTTCCAAATAATAAAGTAACTCAGTAGTGGAAAAACTTGACAAACACTACCTCAGCTATGTAATCAAGGCTAACAACAGTGATAAGTCATGTGGACAGCATGTATTCTTGATATGACAGGTTGAGAATGGTTTTTCACCTCTACATGTCTTCCTCAGAAAAACACATAACCCAAGTCAAAGCACGAGAAAAACACCAGACAAAAAAATGAAGGACATGCTACAAAATACCTATTACTCCTGAAAATTGTCAAGGTCATCAAAAACAAAGTTTGAGAAATTATCACAGCCCAGAGGAGCCAAAGGAAATATTAAAAGTAAATGAAAGGTGGTATCTTGGATGGAGTCCTGAAAGAGAGTCAGAACGCTGGGTTAAGGAAAAAAAAAGAAAAGAAATAAAATCTAAATAAATTATGCAGTTTCATTAATATTAATATATTATTATTAGTCCATTAGTTGTGACAAATGGACCATACTAATCTGTCAACAAGAGAAGAAATTGGGTTGGTAGGGTATATGGGAACTCTAGTAACTTGGCAACTTTTCTACACATTTAAAACTATTCTAAAATAAAATATTTATTTATTTTAGATTGGGGAAAGGTCAGGGACCATTCTCTCTCTTCTTGATGCATCAAGCCAGAATTTCTTTGGAACTTCTATACACTGGGAAAGAACTAAGAAAGAAGCTTCTCTTCTTTTCTTCATCCCTTGCTCATTTATTTCCAAGCAGGAAAAATAAATTGTGTGATTGGGATGGTGAGGGAAAGGATCACTGCCTCATGTGTGGCCAACCATCATGGCTCTGTATTTCAAATTCACTTAAAATTACATTTTCTGGGGTGCCTGGCTGACTCAGACAGAAAAGCATGTGACTCCAAGAGGGGTCATAAGTTTGAACCACATGTTGGGTGTAGAGATTACTTAAATAAAAATAAAACTTTTAAAAAACTTACATTTTCTTCTCTTCTCAGTTGCGATATGTGAACTTAAAGTATAAAGGCTCACATCCTTGAATGGAAGGCCCAGAATTTTCCAGCTGCCCTGCATATAACTGGGGAGGTAAATGCAATTCAGACAGGAAAGGGTGGGAAATCCAATATGGACCACGGTTCCAAGCAATTTTCTTGAATTCAATTTCCCTATTAAATAACCAACCAACCAACCAACCCATTAATGAAAAATTTAACACATCTTCTGAGGCCTTTTGTCTATTTATGATAAGTTCCAATCAGGATGAAGAATAAGCTATTCACACACACACACACACACACACACACACACACACACAGTGTTATCCAACCAATCTCCATATTAAGAATTCAGAAACTCCATTTTGGGTTAGTATTTCAACCCTACCAAAACAATCAACAACCATTAGCATAAAATTAGAAGCATTTACAGTAGTGTATATTATTTGACAAACAAACCTAATTTATTGAGTGGAAAACTTTCTCTACAGATAATTTTGGTGTTTTATTTCAAAGTTAACAAGCCAGGTTCCATTTTTTTGCCCATGGTTGCATATAAATGCAACCCTTGTTCTTGGATCTGCTACCTTATCAAATGGATAAGCCTTTAAAATCTTCAAGAATCGTAAGGTTCTACAATATTATGAAGTGGCAGTAGATAACATCAGCCAACAGGCAGTTTAGAGAACAATAAACCATACTTTAAAGGGGTTTTACAAATGACCTATAAAATCATTCAATAGTAAATGTCATAAATAAACTAATCTAAATGATTATTGTTTTTCAACGGCTTCTACTGCCATAGAAAACTTTTTAATGAAATAGAGCGGGACTTAAAATATAGAACACATTTAGCACAGACCGGTTTCCATAAACAGTGGCATAACTAAATAGCAAACACTAAAAATACCTTTAGAAATCTTGGTATGACCATGTATGTAGCAGTCATTTAGATGAAATATAAAATAAATTAGATGAAAATAAAATAAATATTTGATCTTTAGATATGAAAAATGAATAGTTCAGGTGGATAACAGCTAGCTACTTAAAAAAACAGAACTCATAAGTTCAACTGATAGGCAGCTTTAGTTCTTTGAGTTTTGAAAGTACTTATACAAGGACAAGAGGTGATAAATTTGGTCTATTTGTTTCAAAATCAATTTCTTTGAGAAAATAAAAGCAAACATCTAAATACTACTCAGATTTTTTAGAACAAACTTTGTCTGAAAAGAGGAATCTACTGATATGAAGTTCCCTACAGAGTCTACTATATTATAAAGAGCTTTCTCAATTGCTTTATTATGAAAAAGAAAAAGTACTTTTTGGAGAGGACATGGAATTCTAGACCATTTCACTTAAGGAGAAATTGTACTTTGTACAATCTGTACAAATCCTTATAGAGTTTGTAATTCATTCCTGCACGACTTTACTTGACTGGCTCAAAAAAAAAAGAAGGTAAGAAATATAACAAAGATTTAATCATTATTTTGAGAATATAATCTCATAACTACAACTGTAAGATGGCATTCTGAAGAAACATTTCAAAGGTCATATTAAAAATCAGAGAAAAGTTGTGAACATCTTGAATAAGTATTCATAGAGCAAAATACTTTTAAAAAATAGTACTATACTACTGTTACATGATTGGATACTGGTTACTTGGAATAAAATTTCCAGAGACAATATTGTAAATGGATTTTAAAAGCACTCATTTAATTTGAAATAACTTAAAAAAATAAAATAGCCATTAGTTATCTGAAAGGTGATTCTAGTGATGACAAACATTGTTTTCAAATGTTTCAATGAAGTTGCTTCTTGAAATTAGAATCATGAATGAAATACAAGCAAATATTTTATTTTTTAAAGATTTATTTATTTTGGGAGAGAGAGAGAAAGAGCATGAGCGAAGGGAGGGGCAGAAGGAGAGAATCTTGCAAGCAGACTCCCTGATGAGTGAGGAGCCAGGAGCCAATACTGGGCTCCATCCTACAACCCATGGAGATCATGACCTGAGCTGAAACCAAGAGTTGTACGGTTAACTGACTGAGCCACCCAGGTGTCCCAAAAAGCCAATATTTTAAAATCTAATCGTCATTCTTGAAATTTATGGAAGAAAGTTAACCATTCTTTTCTCTTCTTGGTAAAAAAAAATGAGGGATTGAGTTTTATTCAACATTTCCCTAAATTAGGATTACACAGCATAAGTTATATTTATATCTATACAGATACAGATAAAAATTCCAGATATGCTGCAAGAAACCAAGTGAACTATTTCAGTAGTCAATTTTCCTCTGTTTTCAAGACTAATTTATAAAAAAAATATTTTACTGTAATGGTCAAATTATATGAATGTATTAATTACATTTATAGCATTTCACCTTTGAGAAAATTATAGATCACAACATTCTTGTACATTTCAATTTTAAAACTATAAATAGTCCGTAATTATGTAATTAAAGTACCAACATTAGAGCAATTTTGCATTGATCTCATTCCCCACTAGAGTGCAGTATGAATTTAAAATTAAAACTACAGTATCTGGAGATTCCCATAACACTAGGCGTAAAAATAGCATTACTGTAATTTTGTAAATATATAATACATATACACATATTCATATACACAATATTCAGCTTTTGTGGTATGCATATATATAGTACATCTAATTAATTCCATGTAAATTCACCAAAATTTAGCTATAAAAATCAGACATTAAAAATAAATTGGAGGAATGTCACAGAAAAGCAGACACTCTAAATCAATCTAATAATCATGTTACTATAAGTTCTCTATTAATGAGCAGCAACTGTTTTATATAGTTTTCTGATTTAAATATCACTGTGGAACTTTAAAAATTAGGACATTTTAATTAGTATTATCTTACTTTTATGATAGGAAAATGATATTATAAAAGATTACAGGAGACAAGTCAAGGTTAATGGATTATTTCAATTACAGTTTTTATTATATCATGGCATTAAACCAAATTTGTCAGTCTCAATAAGATTATGGTTTTCACAAGGTGAAGAAAAGCTTACTAAATATTCAAGGATTCACATACAAAATTAAACTGGGAATGTCAGGATGAGATATAGAATGCAACTTTTAAATATATTCTTTTCCCTTCTTAGGCAGTGGGCTTTTAGAATTGTAAACTCACAATCAGAATTTCTAGTGTGAGGCCTCAGATAAAGAAAACCCTACCTTACTCTTCAAGTGACCCATCATGAAATCATGGCTAGAATATCTTTGAGAGCAAGCAAGAGCTCATAGTTTAATGTCAAAAATAAAAACAAAGGCAAGTCTTATCTTTTTAATAAAAGGCATTCTATTAAAACCATATTCAGTAGATGTATCTTAAATTTCAATGTAATTAATGTCATCTCTTAAAGTTTCAAAATCCTATGAAAAAAACTTCATAATGACAATATATTTTTACAAATAAGCTACAGATATTCCCCTATATTCTGGCCTTTTAAAGTTATTTTTGCTTTTTTTTTTAATTTTAGGAATCTCTTTTGAAATCAGTCATGACTTTGGGGCCTCATTGGCAAAATCTGACCCCCTGGATTTAAGCCATCCAGTATCATGCCACCAGGGTGTTGAGGCCAGATTATGAGCCATGTTCCTGAGTTCTCATGCTATATTTTTTATCATGCTATTTTAAATATTAACCCTGTTCCCTTGAAAATGCACAAAAATTTTTGTGCTTTCATCTGTATCCTACTTTGCATCTAAAACAGCTTATATAAAACTTAAGAGTGGTTTGCCCCAGAAAAACTTCTGAAGATCTAAATTAGAGAGAGATTGCTTTGGCTTCTATCTGGTGAAAATTTCTGTGAGAGGAGGAACCAGGAACCCAGATCAGTGAAAAGTGATTTGACAAACATATTTAAAGCACCTCCTCTGTGTGCAGCACCCTTTTAGACACTTGGGGGTATCAGCACTCCCAAAAAAGCAAATATCCTAGTCTTCTTTGGAGTTTGAGAAGAGAGTGAAAATGTAGGTTATATTGACTTTAGGATGACCTGATGATCGGTTACATGCCAAGAAAGAGTAAAACTGGTATTTATTGCAATTAAGATTTAAGTTTGCAAATTCAGCAGTTGGATGCTTGAATTATTCATTTATTTCAAGAAACAGCTTTGCCTTTGTCTTATTCATAATACTTAAAAGTCCCAAGATTTTTTTTTCATGGACTTTATCTTCTTCAGACATATTTTGTTATTTGTGTGATATCAGCTGTTGTCTGTGTCTGGTTTTTCTTTATAATACAGACTTTCTCATGATATTATGCATGCAGTTTTAGCATAACCATTCTTATGAATGATACAATTACTCTTATTTCAATATTTCCTTTCACATACCCCCACCCTGGTATCCAAGGATTAGAGAAGATACTACTGATAGTTCAGAATATCTTCAGACTGCATAAAAATATTTTCTCATATTAAGAGAAAATTCCCTGAAACAATTTGTGCATTCCAACTGTGGCAGACATGCCCTAAGATAGTCTATGTCATAGTGGTCAGACCTTTGGACAGTCTACTCCCCTGGAGTGTAGGCAGAACCCATAACTTGCTTCTACCAATAGAATATGGTAGAGGTGATGGGATGTATATAATTATGCAGATATGATTATGTTACATGAGATGAAACTGCAATGCCTATCAGGTGAAGAGAGACTTTCTTTCCCTTGCTAGCTTTGAAAAAGCAAGCTGCCAAGTTACAAGCTTCCCTATGGATAGGTCCACTTGGCAAGGAGGTTAGGGTAGTCTCGACCAACAGCCAGGAAGAAACTGAGGCCATCATAACCAACTGAATGGTACCAATAAAATGAGTGAGGAAGTGGTTTCTTCCCTAGTCAAACCTTAGATGAGACCAGAGCCCTGGCTTATATCTTGGTAAACAAGTTCTAGAAACCTAAGGAATAAAAAAGTCTGACACCACTTCCTTTAATTAGCTTTCTTATTCAGTATTTCATGTAGCCATTAGCCCTGTGCTCTCAGATGATATGTTTTGTTTAGAGCTGTTTTGCTCCAAAACTCTTAAGCCTACACAAAGTAATTGGTATATCACTGAGTAATTTGATTCTGAGTAAGAGTGTTTTAACTGTAGCCAATCAGAGAACTTTTTATGTTTAGCCTTTCTCTTCTTGCTCATCAGCTGCAAGCTGACAGAGGACCCAGAGAAACCAGCTAAACAATGTCTGGATTCTTGATGCTCAGAAACTATAAGATTATAAATCTGTGCTATTTTAAGTCCCTCAATTCACTGTGATAATGTTATACAACAAGAGATACCTAATATATCAACTAACTCTTCTATATTCTATCAGTAAAATTAGGAATTAACCCAAATTTCCAAGAAAATGTATTTGTTTGTTAAGAATAAGCCCTCAACAATTTCCCACCACAGCTTTTTCAAAAAGGTTTGAGTCATGTCTTCCTTAAATATTTCCATTTAACACATATCTGCTGTCTCTGAACTTCACACATATAAAGCATATTCAAGTAAAACAAAGAGAAAAATAATTCCCCCATGAAGATCTAAATCTCCTGACATAAATCCATGACAGACATCACTAATTATGACACTCTTCCCTTCTGAGCCTGGATTTGGTTTCACACACTCTATACATCAATGTAGGGATCCACAAATTGTTCAGATTTGCCATATAAGATGAAACTGTATTTGCTATACAAAATACATCGACAAATATATCACTGTCAAATTGACTTAGATATCGATTAAAAAATAAGACAAAACTTAAAAAAATAAAAAATAAGGCAAAACTATGTAGTAGTCATGTAACATAGTTTTTCCATTATCAGGATGATAAGCTTGAAGATCATTAATTAAGTTTGTATAGCTCAATAATTCTAGACCCAGTAAAAACAATCCAAGTTTTAAATGACTTTATTATAGCAGTTATTATAAATAAAAAGTTACGCAGGGTGGTAAATTTAAGACAGAACATAACTGTATACATAAACAGAGGGTTTTTTGTGTGTAGAATACTTCAGTAAAGATTTCATTTATACTCATATTTCTCAAATGCATTATATTCAGATTTAAGTTCCAAATAGAGACATGACAGATGTGAATATAGGTCTACGAAGAGATGTGAAAGACCATTAAATGTTAGAGGATTCATAAATTTAAATTATAACAAATTAGGTTTCTTAGACCAAAAAAAAAAAAAAAGATTAAGAAGAACCTTAATAATGGGCTTAAAATATATAAAAGAATATTATTAAATTGAAGGTGGTTTTCATTTCTCTTAATGAAAGAATAATACTACATGACTTTAAACTACAGCATGAATAATTTAGGCTACATACAGTACTATAATTAAGAAAGTTCTTTGGCTGGGTCTTTTTCTTTTCTTTTTGTTTTTTAATAGATTTTTATCCATCTAGGGTAGTTAAAATTAAATCCTTTTAAAGATAAAAAGATGAATTCTGCTCTTTTCAAATGCTCTGATCTCCAGAGAATGAAAAATTTCACTAACAAAGATTCTTCAAGAAATGAAGTTTCCTATAAAAGTATATTTATATCCCACCATTAATACATAATTTTTCATTAAAAAATCTTTAGTAGGCAGGGCACCTGCCTCAATCAGTTAAGCCGCTGCCTTTGGCTCAGGTCATGATCCTGAGGTCCTGGGATCAAGCCTTGCATCTGGCTCCCTGCTCAGCAGGAAATCATCTTCTCCCTCTGCCTCTAACCCTCCCCCAGCTCGTGCTCTGTCTCTCTCTCTCCATATATAACAAATAAATAAATAAAATCTTAAAAAATGTTTAATAGGCAAATAAATTATAATTTCCCCTTTCAATGTTGCTTTTTAATTGAAATGGAATTTAGCAAAATATTGAGTCTCAGAGCAATTAGTGGGTTTTTTTCACTTTCTTTGTAGCTTGAGTTTTTTCTTTTTTTCAATTTTCAACAATATACATATTTCATGTTTTTGTTATTCTACTTTTATAATCCAGAAGAAGTTAATTAAGAAAAGAAAGTACTAATTTTTATTTAGATTAAGATTTATTCAAGAGATATGGGATACAAAACCACAAGCTTCACTATATCAATACCTGGATTTTACCTAAATATCAATTCTAATTCTCTAGTGAACCCAAAGATCACTTTAACGAGCTCTGAACATGAATTCATAGTATAAAGAGCAAGGCTTATCAAAGTGTACTTATCCTAATATTTTTCAGGTGTGTGGTCTCCAGAAAATCCTTCATCCCTCTGGCTCTGTTTCCACATTTGTGAAAGAGGTGGATAAATGATCTCTGTTTCCTTCTAATGCTACAAAATGTAGCCCAGTTTGGGAAAGTGATATTTTAAACTCATACTCATGTTTCCATTATTGACCTCACTGCAACATTGTATTTTGCCTTTAGAATAAATTTTTTACTCTGGTATTTGTTTGGACTTCAAGAGTTGATAAATGATTTTCACATATATTTTCTCAATTAATTTTCTTCTAATTGTGCCAGATTTCAAATCTTGAGCAATGTATGTTATATATTAATTAATTGATAAAACTACTGCTTTTGATTAATTGTTAAGACTACTGCTTTTCCTTTTGCACAGCAAAGGAAATCATCAACAAAACAAAAAGACAACCTACTGAATGGGGGAAGACATGCAATGTCTTGCAAATGATATATCCAATAAGGGGTTAATATCCAAATAAAATAAGGATCTGGTCCAAGTTAACAACAAAAAACAAACAATCTGATTAAAAAATGGGCACAGGACTGGAACAGATATTTTTCCAAAAAACATACAGATTGCCAACAGACACATGAAAATATGTTCAACATCACTCATCATCAGGAAAATGCAAATCAAAACCAGAATGAAATATCACCTCACACCTATTAGAATAGCTAAAATCAGGAAGAAAAGAAACACATGTTGGTGAGGATGTGGAGAAAAAGGAATCCTCATGCACTGTTGGTGGGAATGCATTGGTACAGCCACTCCAGAAAACAGTATGGAGTTTCCTCAAAAAATTAAAATTTCTGAGTATTTACCCGGAAAAAAGAAAATACAAACTAAAAAAGATATATGCACCCCTATGTTTATTGCAGCATTATTTACAATAGCCAAACATGGAAGCAACCTAAGCATTTACAATAGATGAATGGATAAGGAAAATATAGTATATATACACAATGGAATATTTCACAGCCATAAAGGATAAGATTGTGCCATTTGGGACAACATGGATGGACCTAAAGATATTATGTTAAGTGAAATAAGTCAGATTGACAAAGCCTAATACCATATGATTCCACTTATATGTAAAATCTAAAAAAATAAATGAATAAACAAACAAAAGGCAGAATCAGACCTATAAATACAAAGAACAAACTGGTAGGTGCCAGACAGGGATGGGCAAAATGGGTGAAAGGAAATAGGAGATACAGGCTTCCACTTATGGAATGAACACATCAATGAAATAAAAGGCACAGCATGAGGAATATAGTCAGTGACCATTTAATAGCATTGTATGGTGACAGATGGTAGCTACACTTGGGATGAGCATAGCATAATGTATAAACTTGTCAAGTCACTATGTTGTACACCTGAAACTAATGTAATATTGTGTGCCAACTATACTCAATTTTTTTTTTAAATTTAAAAAAAAAGACTATTGCTTTTGATTGATACCTCTCAGAATTAAACTACAGAATGTACTCTTTACATTCCAAAGAGTCAAGAATGGGCAAGAGCATAGATTGCCAAGAAGTCCCTTACCACTCAAGGTTTTATAGATTTGTCATGTCATATACCTCCAATTTTTAAATTTATGGTAGTGCTATGTGGCTATTAAATAGAAAAAAAATCCTTTTTTAAATCCTATCTTTTGAGTTATATTTAAATTAAAATGTTTTAAATAAAGATGGTTTTCCTTTCAGAAATGCTGAAATCAGCAGATATGTGGCTGTACATTGAATGTTATTTACTATGAACTTTAATTCATTATAAATGTAATCTACCAAATGAGAGAGTGAGCTACTTTATCTGATCCAAAGTGCCAGTGATGAAAATGGGTAAGGCCATGGAAATTTTAAAATTGTCAATTTGGGGGAATAAAGGTATTGAGCAACACTGGACTAGGAAAGAAATAGAACACTAAGAGAACATTTTAGCCAAATGAAACACTATAATAGATAAATGTTTAGACACGGTATTCTCAATCTCATATTTATTTCTAACTCGATGCTTATCAGTAAAACAACTTTTATTGCAGCCTTAGTGCAAGCTAAACTACAATGTTATGTGCAAAAAGCATGCATAAGTGACTTTTTTTCCTCAAAACAATTCACAAATATTTAAATATGTTGCAAACCATTCAGCACTCATGATCTTTTTCTTTTCTTTCTTTTTTTTCTTTTTTTTTTTTTTTAAGGATTCCTGTCCCACCTGGAAAAACACCCTGGTAAGGGAGATGTTAGTTACATTGTATCTGAAATCTGCCCAGGAAAGAAAGAGAATTTGTCACTGATTGTTTTCTCGACCTAATGACCTGTTAACCTAAGAACACTCTTAACTCTCAGATCAAAGACAGGACAATGGTGGAAAGTTGGCATGATAGAATATATTTGTACTAAACTCCTGCTAGCTTATTTTAATCCAACTCTTAATACTAATACTTTGCCAAACTGGAATAGGCCTAAATTGAGACATCCCTGGACAAAAGGTCACACTTCTAACTATTTCAAAATTCAACTTAGTTTTACATTCCAATAGCTTAATTAAGCAAGTTTACTCAATATGCACTGCAGTTAAAAAGTGAGACTTCTTCAGGAACTTGAAATTAAGAAAAGTATCTGAGGAATTAACCTTTGAAATAGATACATTATGGGTTAGAAAAGAGATCTTTTCTAAACTTTTCTAAAGTTACCATGAAGTAAAATGCTCCCAGGCCAGCACCAATTCGGAGGCAACTTAAAATAACTTGAACAAAGGCATCCAGATTTATGAGGAAATATTGACTTTAAGGGATTGTCAACAAGGAAAGCATGTGAAAGAGTTAGAGAGACAAGGGTCACGTGGATCTAGTAAGGCACTGTTGGGAGGAGACCATGACTGAAGAAAAGAACTGGCTTTTGATACGACCATATCTGTTGTGACAACAGAGTTGTTGCAGGCTTCAGCGTCCTGATGCCACAAAACTCTTAGATCATTTAATTCTACCTGTCCTGATTATGTGACCAGCAACAACCTTTTGACTTTTATCTTTCCTTTTATGTATCCAAGGGAGATGTGTATAAGGGGAGAATGAGCTGATCATAGGAACCTGATATGTTTTGATCCCATGAAGTCCATTCCTTCTGAAATCCTGGTGTCTTACTTCATTTCATGCTCCTGCTGGATGCACTATACCTCAGTGTTCAAAAAATAGACTTGTTTAAGACCAGTGTTCAGAGTAATTGGCATCAATACCATATTTGAAATGTGTTCACAATTAATTCATATTTTACAACACTAATGAAAAAAAGTCAGGGCTTTTTAAGTGTTTAAAAAAAAAACCTAATAATTTAGAAACACTTTTCTTCTAGATGCCATACATTGATGAAACACTTTATAAATATTAGTTCATTTAATTCTCAAAACATCGCCAATGAGGGTTATACTGTATCCTATAATTAACCCAAATTTATAGATGAGAAAACAGAGGCACTAAGTAGCAGAGCTGGATTTTGAGCTCAGTCTCTGGTTCTAGAGCCAGTGACTAACGATGTCTTCAATCTAGATTGTAGCAAATAAGGAGCATGTACAATCTAAAATCCCCTCACACATGAAAAGGCAAATTCTTTGTGCAAATTTTTAACAAAATATAGGGGCTGCTCTTTACTGAAATCTATCCATTTCTTGGTTCGGTACCTTTTCCTAGCAGCAACTTTTAACTGGCATCTTGTCATCTGAATACACTGCAGTCATTTACTTAATTGAGATCTATTAAAATAAGATGGCTAAGCACTAATCAACAACATATGTTTTTCAATTAACTGGTATTACAATTTATTTCTCATGCTCATGCTAACTAATGGGGCACTCTGAGTGGTTTAAAAGTATTTAAGACCATAATTTACAAAAATTAACTCTTAAAATACGAAATTAACTTTGAAAAGAGTGACTCATTTCTTTCGTTCTCTCTTACTCTCTCTATACATACACACACGAGTATACTTTTTAAATACGACATAAATGTTTAATTCATTTTGTAGGAAGAATGAAGTACTGAAATCAGAAGGAAACACATTTCCTTTCATGAGGAATATTTAGATATTTATATATTCTTAGTAACATTTAATTTCACAGACCTGTGCCAATTCACAGTTTTCAAACTTCTGTTTAAAGGGAAAAGTAATAACTAATGAGAGATTTGAATCAGAAGCAGGGAAACCCAAAAAGGAAGGGAGGGAGTTGGGAGGATACGGGGTAAATTTGGGTGAGTTTGTAGACCTGAATAAACTGGTTCACATTATCTAAAGAAAGATGTCACAGGAATATAAATTTTTCTTCTCCTCACCACCAGAAACCTCACATTTTTAGATTTGTCTTGCATGTTTCTCTTCGGGGGAGGACAATAAGTCAAATTTAAATAACTCAAAATTGTTTTGCCTGGCATCTACAAAAGCAGCTGTTAACAGACAGGGGACCTAAGAAGATGATTCTATATTGCCTTGTATCCCGGTGAAAGTGTCCCATTGTTCATTAAGCAAACACTACCTTCCAAATGATAATAGGACATCCTAGAAAGTGAGCTCTACTTATGGAGCTATGTATATGCTAACCATCATATGCCATCTGTTATTCTTCACTAAGTCTAATGTACTTTTGCCCTGATGTGCTTGCATTGTTTGGAAAATAAACACTTACCCATTATATTCAACAATAAAAATGGCCCAGTGGGTGTAATGAAGCAATAAAAACAGTGTTCTTGGCAAGTGCTGCCATCACAGTTTGAGACTTTATATTGTTGCTGAGAAGTAATTTCTAAAACAATTACTTGTGGGCAAATATATTGATAATACTCACATACAGTCAAAGTTGAGAAGCAAACCTACAAGACAGAAAATCTGAAGTTCAGACTGACATTCTCTCCATGTTTTGGCATATCTCCTGGGCTCAGATTCCACAGCATGTATTAATTTTATTCTGGCTTGTGCCCTCTGTGATGATAGTTGCATTTAAGGAGTGTAGCAAATAGATTTTTGAGGATAGTTCTTTACAAAGGTATTTTTTTTTAAGATTTTATTTATTTATTTCACAGAGAGATAGAGAGAGAACACAAGTAGGCAGAGAGGCAGGCAGAGGGAGACGGAGAAGCAGGCTCCCCGCAGAGCAGGGAGCCCGATGTGGGGCTCGATCCGAGGACACTGGGATCATGACCTGAGCCAAAGGCGGATGCTTAACTGACTGAGCCACCCAGGCGCCTCACAAAGGTATTTTTTTAATTCTTATATTGGTAACCTTACTTTCATTTCAAATTAGTGAAAAGTTCTTTCTGAAATGACTAGAGGTAATTTCTCCAAATACATGTGTTGAGGATTTTGCTGTGGTCACTGAGCATAATGTCTAGCAGCTACAAGTTCATAAAGCAATTGTTCATGGGTTTTAAACGATCAAAGTTATATAAATAGTAACCTAGAATTATGGAACAAGTTCGCAAGAACTATCTGAAGTCACTTGGTATTGAGGTAAAACTAAATATTGATACGTATAAAATTGATCTCTATGAATTACCTCATGCTTCTCCAGCATTCCTTCATAAAATCGCAATCCTTTAAACACACCCAACCATTAGAAATAATAAGTAATATGACATAGATATGGGGCTTTCTTTTCTCTATATAGATAGCTTTCCATTCTTGTGATTTTGGGTGGAATTCAGCTATGTTAAAAATAACAAGAACATGACCTATTATTTTACAATGACTATTTACAAAGGATATTCTATGAAATTCTAAAATCTACAAAAAATGTTTAAAAATAGCAAAAATTCATATTCAAACAAGTTTTTTTCTTTCAGATTACATGACTTGTTATTCATCTATAAGAAACATGCCCAATTTGGGGTCACCTGGGTGGCTCAGTCAGTTAAACATCTGACTCTTGATTTTGGCTCAGGTCATGACCTCAAGGTCTTGGATCTAGCTCGGGTAGGGCTCTGCACTCAGCAGGGAATCTGCTTGAGATTCACTCTCTCTTCCTCTCCACTGACCCTCCCCCTGTTTTCTCTCTCTAAAAATAAATAAATCTTAAAAAAAGAAATATGCCCAATTTTAGTGAAATTGGCAATAATTATTTTAATTATTGATTTAACAGTGAATTAAGTTAAGCATAGCATTCTATTTTCTTTATAAACACAGGCAGTATATAACAGAAATCATTTTCTATATTGTTAATTGGGTTAGGTAATTATTATTGGTTGGGTTAAATATATTTTTAAATAATGTATTATACTGACTTTTCAGGACTATTTTTCTTACTGTGATCACTTACAGATGTCTCCAGAGCATACTTTTCTTCTAGAGTTAATTCTAGCTGGAAGATATTATGACAGAATATGAACTTTTGTTTTATTCTGCTCTCTATAGTTTTTAATTCTTTAAGCTGATAGTCATTTTTTTCAAAAAATTGAGACACCAGTAGGATGTGTAGTACTTGCAAAATAGCAATTAATGAATAAATACTTTTGATGCATAGTCTAAGGAAATATAATTAAAATAAAGACTATAGTTTAGGGGAGCCTGGGTAGCTCAGTCAGTTAAGCGTCTGCCTTCGGCTCGGGTCATGATCTCAGGGTCCTGGGATTGAGCCCCACATCAGGATCTCTGCTCAGTGGGGTGTCTGCTTCTCCCTCTCATTCTCCCTTTGTGCTCTCTCTCTCTCTCTCTCTCTAAATTTAAAAAAAAAAATCTTTAAAAAAAAAGACATAGTTTAAAATATTTCAGTGGGGGAATAAAATGACCCAGACATTAGTAACACAAGCTTTCTAAGAATTATACTTTATGAGAAAAAATTAACAAATAACTTACTACTGATACTTATAGAATCATTCTGAAGTGCCAATCTCTTTAAAAAGTGATTTCTAGATCCATTTATAAAGCAAGATTCTTCCCTTATAGAATTCTCTCCTGTATAGAATTTGATTTGATGATAATGTTGAAGAAGTAATTTTCTTCTACCCAGCCACCCTCAAAAGCCTGCACTCATTCCTCTCCTTTTCCACCCCACCAACCATAGTCCCCTGCCCCTGGCCTCAGGCTTAGGAGAATGACCCAGGACTAGCAACTCATGGTGACTACTTCCAAAAGAGGACATAGGACCCAAAAGTGGGCCATTCAGAGACCTTCTGTGAGATTTTATGTTCAGATGCTGAGAGGGTTATTTTCTCTACACTGCAAGCTGTGAGTCCCGCGTTAGCTGTTAACAGCCGTTGCTTCCCCTGAGTGACAAAAAATCCTATTGCAGTCTGAGAAAATGAAGCTGTGCTGGTCAGATTCCAGGGTTGTTCCCAATGGAATCATGCTCTTGTGCAAAAATGATGGTGTGTGACTCCTGTTCTAGCATCATCAGGCTTCTGCCCTGCATAATCTTATACCACTGGTTTGCAGGGAAACCAGCTGGCACATTGTAAGGACACTCAAGCAGCCCTTTGAAGAGGTACCTATGGCAAGGAACTGAGGTCTCCCACCAAGAGCAAGCCCCAGCTCCCCAGCCATGTGTGTGAACCACCTTGTAAGTGGATCCTCCAGCCCCCATCAGGCCTTCAAGAGATTACTGATGTCATGCCAACATCTTGACTGCAACCTTATGAGAAACCCTGAGCCAAAACCACCTAGCCTAGCTGCTCTTAAATTCCAAGCCTACAGAAAATGTGTGAGGTAATAAATATGGTTTTATGCTGCTAAGTTTTAGAGTAATTTATTACACAGATATTGGTAACTAATACTGAAGTTCAGTAGAGTCATGAAGAAATGAGAAGCAGAAAAGGAAACAGAATTATAGCAGAAGTGTTCAAACTTAAGCCCTGCTTTACTTGACTTTTTTTTTCACTCTTTAAGTTACCCAATATCTTCCTAATTATAAGTGTCAAGTTATTTTTCATGCTCAGGTACTTGATTTGGTTTTAGGTCACTTGAAGCTTAAAGAGTATTACTAAGGTTGTTGATGATATAATGATATCCATTTAGGGATACCTCTAATGAACCAGGCACTAGATTAAAGACTTAACTATTCTCTCTAATCCTTTAACAACTCCTCTTTTGTCATTTTTATGACCAAATCATAACTGAGTGCTTAAGTACCCTGGCCAAGAAACAAATCTGGGTTTTAGATGCAGGTCTATTTAAAACCAAAACCCAAGTTTTTCCACCATGACTCTATAGTTCGTATTGCCATATATCTGGAGAGGGCTTAATATCAGATAAGGCAGGACTGTTTATATCACTCTACATTCATAAGAAATTATTAGTTAACATAAATTTTAATTCTTAGAAAATTAATAATACTTTTTTATGGATATTTTATATCTCAACCACTTTGAGGAAGTCCTTTATTTACTTAATGCCTTCTTCCAACATTTCCCCTCCAGGCAGAATTAATTTTCCTATCACTTTGTTCACTTAGAAGTTCATTCATAAGGCTAGCATAACCCTTTCACAAAGAGCCTTTATTAATTAGAAATGGCTTTCTCTCTCCAATAGGTTAATTAATTTTTATCACAAAGATTTTGGACCAGTGCTCCAAGGAACTTTGCAAATGAGAGCAATATCCCATTACATATTTAGGCTCTTTGTAATTTTTTCACTTTTACAAATAAGTCTGTAATAAAAAAATCTTTGGATATTTACATTATTTTGTATATATTCTGGATAATTTCCTTAAGTTATAGTCAAAAAGATGTAAGTACTGCTTCAAAGAATAAGAACAACTTAGATTTTCATCTATATTGTGAGATAGCTTTTAAAATGATTATACTCATTTTTATACTACAATGAAGAAGATGTGAGAATGTCAGTTTCATTGAACTCTTGTTAGCATTAGGTATTATATTTTTGCTCAATGAAATAAGTGAAAAGTGGTAACACATGTGTTACCCTGATTTATCTTGGGTTAGGGGATATTGGTGACCATCCCTACTCTGGGCTCCTAGTGCGATGGCACATTCAGTGATCCCTCATCCAAGTACCCACGAAGGGTTACAATCTGTTGGGTGTTGCCCTCTGTCATGGGTTGGGGTGGTGGCCTTGTGAAAAGTGGAGACTGCCTTCCCTGCCCTGCCCTGCTAGGTTATAGTATGTAGGTTCCTGAAGGAGCAAGAGATTATAACAAATAAAAACATTATGACCGTGGGGCAGGGAAAAATAGGAGGAGCACAGAGGATTCTCACCCCATTTTAATGCTCATTCATTGTACATCGCAGCCATATAAAGGATACATACATGCGAAGGACTTCTCTCCAGTTAAGCTGCTGACCCCTCACCTTGCGGGAGTAGCAGCTTCCTGATCAGCCCCATCAGTGCCCACCTCCTCCCTCCACAAAGACAGGCAGCTTCTTTCTCCTTCCTTCTGAGGGTTGTTATTTAATGGAAGCATAGTTTCCTTTCCATCATCTTAGAAATGTTAATGAATAATCGAAACAAAATATGTGAATGCAGACCCGCCTTGGTAAATAAGAGTATCAACTTAATAATAGGCCATTCTCCTGGAGGAACCTTTACAAATAGAATGTGCTCCAGGTGTTAACCAGAACAACAGGTGCTGAAGAAGAGAATTATTTTTTTTTAACCACAAGAAGGAGAAAAGTTTACCCCACTTAACATCCATAGATAAGAGAATTAGAAGTGTCACTTGCCAGAAAACTGGAAAAGAAGACTCCTCTCTGCCATCCCTGTCAATTTATACCATGAAAATTGCTTTATGATTTTTAGATACGACACCAAAGGTACAATCTATGAAAGAAATAATTGATAAATGGGACTTCATTCAAATTAAAAACTCCTGCTTTGCGAAAGACCATGTCAGGAAATTGAGACAAGCTACAGATTAGAAGAAAATATTTGCAAGAGATAATTATGAGGGCGCCTGGGTGGCTCAGTCAGTTAAGTGTCTGCCTTCAGCTCAGGCCATGATCCCAGGGTCCTGGGATAGAGTCCCGCATCAGGCTCTCTGCTCAGCGGGGAGCCTGCTTCTCCCTCTTCCTCTGCCCCTGCTTGTGCTCTCTCTGTCAAATAAATAAATAAAATCTTAAAAAAAAAAGATAATTATGAGACATAACTGTTATCTAAAATATACAAAAACATAAATTCCTTTTCTAAATAAGCCCGAGTACTTATTCTGATAATTATCAGTAATCCCACTGTTTACATGCAATCTTCCAATTACTGCTTAAATAAATAAAAGTAATAAAAGAGCCAATATATATAAATTTATGTATATCCACCCCCATATATATGGGTATGGATAAATGTAAGTATATGTGTGTGTGTGTGCATGTACAAAGAACTCTTAAAACTCAACAATAAGAACCCAATCTGATTTAAAAATGGATACACATATGACAAATAAGCATATGAAAAGAAGCTGCACATCATGTCATCAGGAAAATGCAAATTAAAACAATAATAAAACCTCACTATGCACCTAATTAGAATGGCCAGAATCCAGAACACTGACAACAGCAAACGCTGGTGAGGATGTGGAGCAACGGCGACGGGACTCTCATACATTGCTGGTGCGAATACAAACTGGTAGGGCCACTTTGGAAGACAGTTTGACAGTTTTTTACAAAACTAAATATACTCTTGCCATTTGATCTACCCAAAAGAGTTGAAAACTTATGTCCACACAAAAATCTGCACATGGATATTTATAGCAGTTCTATTCATAGTTGCCCAAACTTGGACACAACCAAGATATCTTTCAGTAGATAAATAGATAAATAAGTAAACTATGGTACATCCAGAAAATAAAATAGCATTCAGTGCTAAAAAGAAATGAGCTATCAAGCTATGAAAATACCTTCAATGCATATCACTAAGTGAAAGAATCCAATCTGAGAAAGTTACATAATATATGATTCCAACTATATGACATTCTGGAATAAAGACAAAATTATGGAGACAGGAAAAATATCAGTGGTTACCAGGAGTTGGAGAGGGAATGAAGTGATGACTAGACAGAGCACAGAGGACTTTGGGGGCACTGAAAATACTCCATATAATACAATAATGATGGCTACATGTCATTATACATTTGTTCAAACCCACAGAATATGCAAAACTAAGAGTGAACCGTAAGGTAAACTAAGGACTTTGGTGATCACTATGTATCATTGTAAGTTCACTGATTATAGACAATGTGCCACTCTGGTAGGGGATGCTGGTAATAGTAGGAGGATGCATTTGTGGGAACAGGGAGTATATGGAAAATCTCTGTACCTTCACCTCAATTTTGCTATGAATTTAAACTTGTTCTAAAAAATAAAGTCTTTTAAAAAATACTATGAAGATTGAGAGAGAAACCATGAAAGATGGGGACAAGTTTTATTTTAGTACCCTTAATGCAACTTTTTTCCTCCTTTTTGAACAAGAGACCTGTGTTTTCATTTTGCACTGGGTCCACATATCAAATGTAGCCAGAACTGTTTGTTGATATGTGTTTTGCAAATATTTTCTGCCAATCTGTAGTATGCCTTTTCATTCTCTTAACAGGTCTTTTACAGAACAAAGACTTGAAGTTTTGATGAAGTAGAATTCATCAATTTCTTCCTTAATGGACTCTGCTTCCAGTAACATGTTTTAAAACATTTATTTTAACCCAGTTCATAGAGATGTCGTATAATTTCTACTAAAAGTTTTATAGTTTTACATTTTACATTTTGAGAGCTATGATCCAAACATTATGAGCAATTTAATGCTTTTAATGTATATTATTTTTTAAAAGATTTTATTCATTTATTTAAGGGGGGAGGGGCGGTGGGAGAGGAACAAGCAGACCTCACACTGAGCGTGGAGCCCTACATGGGAGCTTGATCTCAGGACCCTGAGATCATGACCTGAGCCAAAACCAAGAGTTGGATGCTCAACCGCCTGAGCCAACGAGGTGCCCCTAATCTATATTATTTCTACTTGAGACTCTCTCTCCTCTCTTTCTGGGACTACACTTCCACCATTAGAACTTTTCTCAGTGAATTATATATCTCCATCTTGATTTTTCTTCATTTTTACAACTTTGTTTTGTACCAGTGCTTAATTCCAGATGTTTCTATTGAGTTGTATCAGAATTAAAAAACAAAAACAAAACCTCTTTTCAGCTTTGACCAAATGTTTGGTGAATCCATCTACTGAGCTCTTAAAAATTATGTATTTCACTTATAGAATTTGAGTTTGACTTGGTTTTATAGATCCCAGTCCTTTGGTGAAATTCTACAATGTATCATTTATCTTTGTCAACATATTGAGTTCAGTTATATTTTATCCCTCCAACATCTGAATAATCTGTGGCCTATGGCTCTACCTTTCCTCTTGGTTTTTGGTAAGTTTTCTTGATATACTTGAAAAATTTTATTAAATGGTGGGAAATCATATAAAAATATATAGGGGCTCCAAAAGATGGATGTCTCCCTCAGAGATTACTTCTCTTCTGGCCTTCAACTAGAATTGAGGCAGAGCCTCTTGACTCTGTCAGAAAATGAGAGGAGAGTCCAAACTTTTGGCCCTTACTTGTAAGGCATAAGTCTCCAGGAGCTTCAGATGAAAGTGGGGGATCTACCCCAAGTTTCCCTCCAGACCATGAATTCCCTGTTTGTGTCCCAGCCCTGTGGCCAGAAGCACTCCTTAGAATCTCAGCCTCTGCACCTTCATTCTGTTCTGTCTCTGGGACTCATGACTCTCCACAGTTCAGGATTAGACACAGGCCTTGATGAACAAAAGCTGTTTAAAATATCCATCTCACTTGTTTTGGGTTTCCTCTTCTCCGCAAACTTGCCTCCAGAAGTCCTGACTTTCTTTACTGTGTTCAGATTTCAAACAGCCTTCTGTTGTGATTTTATGTTGCTTTCACAGCTGTGCTTAGAGGGAAGCTTGGCTTGATACAAACTACTCTGTCATAGTCAGAAAATGGTACCTACTTTTATATTTTACCCTATATATTTACGTGGTGCTATTCAACAAGTATGTATTCATGAAGTACTTATATACAATTTGTAAAGGAAGGTAAGATGTTTTAATAATCCAGATTAAAATTCTTGGGAAGAGACACAGAAATTGTGTATGGAATCCTAAAGATATGAGAATATTTAAGCAAAGATACACGAAAGAGAACCAGCATGAACAAGGAACTCTTAATACCTTGATTTGACAAGTTCACCTAGTCAATTTAAAAAGTCAGATTAAGTTTAAAGATAAGAAAGCGACTTTTACTGATTTCACATTTAGAAGCAAGAGGACAATAGTACTTTCAATTTATGATGTCGAGGCAACCACTGATATTTGCAGCAAAGACATACTAAGCTTGATTTGTGAAAGGACGTTCAGTGAGAGATAGTTTTAGGATAATTAATGATCTGGTACTAAGCATATTGTGAAAGAGTGTTCTAAGTCTTTTATACATAGGAGATAACTGATGAATCCTTGTTTGTGTAAATAAGCCTTCAGAGAAGAGATATGGAAAATGAGAGAGGAGTTAGGTTTTGTTGTATTATTGAATTGCAAGTGTTTGTAAAGCAAGGGAATTAAAAAAAAAGTTTCAACAAAAGCAAAGCTTTGTCTTGGCATGCTTAAAATCTCCTTTTAGACTTTTTATATTGCTTTTCTCTCTTGTATTTCATGCTAACACAAAGTAAAACAAATGACCACATACATGTATTACTATTGGTAAAATGGCAGACAAACCCAGCAATAAAGCACACATTTAATATAAAAGTAAACAATTCAACAAACAACCTTTCCTCAGTCTTCATTTACGGGAATGTACTCTATGCTTAACTTCCTTTTCTCAAGTTAGATTTTACCATTTCTTTTAAATAGAAAATGGTGGTTCCTAAATTTACTACATTGTCCTTACGCTATATATTAATTAAAGGAAAAGCAGAGTAGAAACTTCCTTGTTGCTGTACATTTCAGTAAATCTATCTTCTTTAACATCTGCAAAAATATAAACTTACACTATCTACTGCTCTTCAACACATCTCAGGATTATTGATCATTACACATATCACTCTTCATTGACTAGATCTCACATGTCTTGCTTCTCTCCAATTTCTGAAAACACTAGAACTTCTTAATCCTGAGATTTGAAAAAACAAAATAACAAAACTAACTGCACACAAAAAAATCACAGTCCCACAATCCCATCTCCACATTCTTTTTGTCATTTTATGATCTAAAGTGCTTTCCCTCTGCTTTTCTATCCCTTTGTTTCACCAAGCTGTAATTGTCTGCCCAGTGTAGATAACACTTTACATCTCAGATCAGGGAAATGTGTGGAAGGAAATGCACGAGTTATAAATAACATGATTTGAATGTTTGGTTCAATGCATATTTAAATAGGCAGCATCATTAACAACAATGATTGACAACAGGCTGAATGCAAGAGCTATCCAAAAAGGGAGTGTTTGTCCCTGAAAAATAATAAGATGCTAGCCCATGGAAATACTCAAAGTTTAAAGTTTCACTTGGCAGGTTCTGCATAGTCAAGGAATTAGACTTGCTGACTTCAGATTTGGCATTATTATAAAAGTGCATAATGTACACTGAAGAAGGGAACAAGCACATGCACATTCTGACTATTGGAGAGAAGCTATACTCATCCGGGAAGACATGTCTTATTGTTATCCTCATTATTCAGATAGGAACACTGAGCCAAAAACTCTAAGTAAATTTCCTAAAATAAAAAATCTTTTTAAAGCCAGAGTTTTGATTTAAATGAGATATGGTTAACTATAAGGCCAAAAATTGAAGAAAATCAGTATATAATTAAACAAAGAGATGCATATATATGATATATAGGCAGATTTTTATGATTATACTTCAAATAGGAAGAAAGGATGAAATGTGGAGTTTTATGGAAACTCAAATAAAAACAAAAGCTATTAATATTTAATATTACGGATATTTATTATATGATAGAAACTCTTTTAAGACTTTACCTGCCCCGATGCATTTATAATCATCAAAGGAACCCTACAGAGTACATACTAGTATATTTCTGATTTTATAGGTAAAGACTGTGTAGAAAGAGGTCACAGAAGGTTCCATCCAGATCATACAATTAGAGTATGTTACAGTGGGGAGCTTCTGGGTGGCTCAGTTAGTTAAATGTCTGCCTTCAGCTCAGGGTCCTGGGAGCAAGTCCCACATCAGGCTCCCTGCTTAGTGGGGAGTCTGCTTCTTCCTCTACCCCCCTGCCCCTGCTCATGATCTCTCTCTCTCTCTCCCACTCTCTCTCTCTCAAATAAATAAATCTTTAAAAAAAAAAAGAAGAAGAAGAATCTGTTCCAGTGGGAACTGGAAACTCCAGAATCTATGCCCTGATCATTATACCACACAGCCCTAACAGAATTTACATTGATAAGTTTGATTAGGAAATTAAGGAAAAGAGGTCAATTCATTTTTTACTCAGCTTTAATCATGGCAGTATGATAGATAATAAGATGTTTAAAATAAACATTTTGCTTTATTCTCATTTTAATTCTTGAAATCTAACTAATATCCAAACACTATTTTTCTACTCTTCTAGCCATAAAAAGTTCTCACTCCTATATAGAAAAGGAATAATTAGAAGTGGTCATCCTGATAAAAGAAATATAAAATCAGGGGCACCTGGGTGGCTCAGTTGGTTAAGCGTCTGCCTTCGGCTCAGGTCGTGATCCCAGGGTGCTGGGATCGAGTCCCCCATCAGGCTCCCTGCTCTGCGGGGAACCTGCTTCTTCTTCTCCCTCTGCTGCTCCCCCTGCTTGTACTCTCTTGCTCTCTCTCTCTCAAATAAATAAAATCTTTAAAAAAATATATAAAATCATTTTAATTTGATAATTTTGACGACATAGAATTATTTTTGCAGTTTTCCTTTGAATTTAAGTATAAAGAAAATCAGTTACTCAGTTACTACATAGGAAAAAACAAACAACAACAAAAAAGTGGGTTAGACAAATTGAGATATAAAATCATTCTTCACAGGGGTGCCTGAGTGGCTCAACCCGTTAAGTGTTAGACTCTTGGTTTCAGCTCGGGTCCCAATCTCAGGATCATTAGTTCAAGCCCCATTAGGGCTCCACACCCCCACCTCAGGCTCAGTGCTCAGCATGGAGTGGGCTTCAGGTTCTCTCTCTCCCTTTCCTTCTGCCCCTTACCCACCCATTGTGATCTCTCTTAAAAAAAAAAAAAAAAAAAAAAACTTCAAAAAAATAAAATAAATGAGTCTTTACCAAATTTATTTAAATATTCTCTTGGTGGCTTTTATACCAAAAGTCTTTCTTCCCGATTTGAGACCAGCAAGCTGGGGACCTACCAAAGTTCAGACTGATTATTTACCTTCTCTCCAAGTTTTATTTTTTTTAAATCTATACAATAATAGTTAACTACAGACACCTTACTGGTGTGAGGGAAGGATTAACTCAATTCAAACGCAGCCCATAAGAAAGCTGATGGCAGAGCCTACTGATAAACTCTACTGGAAGCATTTTTCCCGGATTCTGCTACTGATCTGGTAAAAGATCTTTGGAAAAAGTTGGCAGCACATCTTCTGGGGGAAGAGTTCAGATTCAGCCATGTCTCCTTCATCTCAGAAGCAAATGGAAGGACTTTTCAAAGAAATGGTAGCATAATCTCCTGATGCCACCCCAGGAAAGTGTGTCTGGGTTAGGTAAGAAACAACAAAGGCTTTAGGTCCTTGAAACTTCTTATTGTTCAGGACAGCTTTCTGATAGGTGTTATCAGCCACCAGATGACTAATGGTCAGCAGTTTCCAAAATTTACAAGCTGGCAAACCCAGCAGAGTTGAATCACAGTTCTTAAAGCTGAAAAGGCTCCTAGAGAATCATGTGATGGCCTCGAAATGAGATCCTGGGGAACCTCTGTTGCCAGTTTTGTAACGTTTGTTACCAGTTTATAGTTCCACTTACAGATTCCAAGGTGATCCCCACGTTATGAGACTATAAATGTTAGGTGTCTCAGTCTTTGATATGGCCACCTGGAGTCATTGACAATGGTAGTATAGTGGAGAAGTACAGGCCATAAAAGCATCCTGTTTCTCAGATCCATTCAGTCAGCACATAATATTTACTCAAGGCACAATGTGAACAAAATATTCTGCTATGTATATCTTGGGAGAGTGACAAGAAGAGCAGATATGACACGTTCCTTTGAAAAGTTTACAGTTACAAAACAGAAACTTCTCATAGACATGTCACAAATGCTCCCATTCCTATTTAGTCTTATAAATACAAATGAAATAAACTGTTAAACTTACCGGTGGAAGCTAATTAAAGAGACTGGCAAGCACTATAGGAACTGAATCAAATGTAGCGCACACCAACACTTCAAAGGCATTCATATTTAGTAAAACTATTGTGTATATTTCATTATTAATGCTTCTAAATTCCTCTATCCTACATCTGGTCTATGTTATTTATATTAGCATCTTTTTATAATAAAGTTGGTTTGAGGATGAAAAATATAAATATGAACTATAAGGAAACCATGTTTTCTTTTTGTGCACTAGCAATTCTTTTTTTTCCCCCAGGATTATTCATCAGAAGTATTCCTGAAATAATTTTATTCTTTTATATTTATTTTTGAAAACTCTAGCAAAATATCAAGTTACTGCTGCCTTACCATCATGATTTATTATCATTATTTTTTTAATTTTTAGAGAGAGAAAGAGTGTGTGAGTGGAGGAAAGGGTAGAATGAGAGTGAGAGAGAGAGAATCTCAAGCAGGCTCGATGCTCAGTGCAGAGCCCAATGCGGGGCTCAATCCCACAACCCTGAGGTCATGATCTGACCTGAAATCAAGAGTCAGACACTTAACTGACTGAGACAGCCAGGTGCACCCCATCTTTTTTTTTTTAAGAGAGAGTGAGAGAGACTACCACCATGATTTGTGTGATGTTCACTTGTGATTTAATCTTTAATAGAACAATCATTTCTTCCTCTTTTTTGTCTTTCACTTAACCAAGCAACAGTACAGACCCACACATAAAAGTCAACTAAGGGTAGATGTGGACATTATAAGGCAATTATACATTCAGCCTTACCACTGAGAAGATATAGGCATAAATATTCACTTTGGAAAACCAACTGTTTACCATAGCAATGGGACATACGTAATTTCTGATCTGAATTTCTAGATACCTTAAGAACTCCTTTATCCATAATTATATTCATTTCATTCAATTTAAAGTGTCATATTCTGGATCATATTTCCCTAAGTACCAAAATGTTTTGAAAGAGAGAAATCTATAGAAAGTTAAAGAGCTAGTTTCAAACTCTTTATATCAGCTAAAACCTGGGAAAAGATCCTGTGGAAGTGAAAGAAAGGAGTCACTGAGTGGTGATTGCTTGCTCTGCTTAACCCTTATTGAGACCTGTATTAATAATCAGTAAGATGTAGCTCCAAATATTAACTCCATGTCATTCTTTTACATTGATTAATATCTTCAGTAGCCAATGTTGTAATAGGGACAATTTTTTTTTCTATTTCAGAAAGCATAAAAAAATAATGAAATTTGTCTAATAGTATTATACTTGTATCTCTGAAGGAACAGAGGCATCCACAAGTGAACTGGGAATTAGTAAAGTCTAATTATATTTAATGTTAGTGAGCATAAGGGCTTGGTTAAAATACATTTACTGATCACTCAAAGAACACATAAAGCTGAAAAAGAAGAAAATGTGTATATTCTAAAATACCATAACAAATCAGAGATAATTTAGTTTAAGAAAAAATATTCTTCTTGATCTCAAGAAGCCTACAACCTATTGAAATGAAATGGATATGGGTAAATATAAAATAAATATAAATAATGTGTCTGGCATATTTTTATTATGCATGTTTTTTGGACATTACCTCTTGTCAATACAGAAAAGCCTACTAAGCGGTAATTTGTTTTTCCCCTTTCCTCCTTTCCCCCTCCCAAATCATCTTCCTCTGCCCAGTACATATTTTATGTTCTAGGCATAAGTAAAAAGAACTTTTTCCCTCATACTCTGGATCTATGCACTTGAAAGACCAATATGACCAGGGCCAAGGGCAGGCTGCCCCAAGATGGGCCACTTTGGTATGAACATTATTTTGAATTAAAAGTAATCAAAACCCATCAGATGCAGGAACAGCTCTCTTCCTGGTCCTCAAGAGACTAAATTTACATGGGAAAGGAGAGCTTTTACCAGGAAGAAATTATTAATAGAGACTCCCCTTTACCTAAGAAACTTAACTGCAAAATAGAGCAACCTTTATTTTTCAAAAACATCTCCTTTCACCTTCCTGCTAATGGCTTTCCTCCGCTTCCTATCATCAGACCTACCCCACTCCTTAGCTCATATAAGCTTCATATAAGCTCACTGTCTTTGGAATCCCATGTCTGTGTGGATTCCCTGTACATATGTTATTAAATTTGACTTTCTCCTGTTAATCTGTCTCATGTGGATTTCATTCTAAGTCCAGCTAGAAGGACTTTGAAGGACAGAGGAAGATTTTTCTCCCCAACAACACAAAGGCAATGCACTGAATTATAAATTTACTAAATATCAATTTCATCAAATGATCAATTCAGTAAAATTATAAAAGTCACTATGTATCCATAAACATAATATATTCATATTGATTTGTATTGAATCCATTAGTATTAAAAGGATGATATTCCTTAAAATAAGTTTTGATAATAGGCAAGTTTGCCAAATTGATCTTTTGGTGAATTGGCTTTTTGATACATTGTTCTTTTTGACAATTGATCTTAATCAAATGGACTTAGATCCTAAAATTTATCCTTCCGTGTATGAGTTTCCCCAACTTTCTCCATCTGACTAATTTCTATACATCTTTTAATAGGTGGCTTATGTCTCACTGTTTCCCCAGGAAATCATGTGAATCCTCCATAACTCCTCACATGAGTGCCCTGTGGTACACCCAACTAAAGAACTGATTTCAGTAGAGAGTGTTTTCAGAGTTGTCAATCCCAGTAGATTATAAATGCCTTAAAAGAAACGACTGTATCTTACTCATTGTTATAACTCGAGCACATACCAGATGCTCAATAAAGCATTTGGTGAATGAATCAATATTCTTCAATGTTCAGAATGACTGGAAAACCAAATAAATATCTTTGTTTTAAAGGTTTTATTTATTTATCTGAGAGAGAGAGAGCATAAGCGTGGAGGAGGGGCAGAGGGAGAGGGAGAAACAGACTCCCCACTGAGCAGGGAGCCCAATATGGGGCTCCATCCCAGGACCCTGAGATCATGGCCTGAGCCAAAGGCAGATGCTTAACTGACTGAGCCACCCAGGCGTATGTAAATGTCAGTAGCCACTCTTCTCACCATAGTCTTTCAACTCCAGATAATCTAGTTCCCTGGACTTTCTGGCAGTCAGTGGATCATGTAACTTCACCCCAGAGATAACAGATCATTCCTGTCACAAATGAGCAGCTGGCTCAAACAAGGACAATCTCATTCTCTCATGTTAGCATTTGGAATCTAGATTCAGAGAGTAGACTTAGAGTTTCATTTGGGTGGTTGAACGAGGAGGAGATACAGAGTAGAAGGAGCAACTGTGTATGTTCTTCCTGTATTTGATACCAAGAAATTAAATCTGTAGAGAAAGGAGAATGCTGCTTCCAGGCAGAAAGCAGCAGAAGGAAAGATCAGGAGAAAGGGTAGAAAAACAGAGGGTAATGTGGAAGACAGTGGTGCAGAGAGTGGGAGTGGGCAAGAAGTGTTCCAGTGGTTCCTGAGTCATGTATTTCTTGGGCCCACTTTTATAGGGACATGACTGAATTTCTTGTACTAGAGTCTATAAGATCACTCTATATTCTTCCAGCAAATTCCTTCGTCTCCTGTTTCCTTTCTAAATCTAGTTTGACTGTTTTTAATTCAACCAAATGACTCCTGGCTCTGGCAACACATACCTAAGCAATGTTCCATTTATAATTCTCCAATTTTCTCTGCCCTGCAAATACTCTTTTAGATATGAGGTGATTATTGCTGCACAAATGGTAATTCCCTAAGATACTGTGGCAATAGAGAAGTATTTTAGCAGCAATACGATATGTAGCTTTCTCCTCCAAAAACTTGAATTTTCAATTGCAAATACAAAAAAAGACCTGGCAGTCTCTTGTTCAGTTATTCCCAGTGGACTGCAAAACACAAAGGAAGAAGTTGACAAGATGGGTAGAAGACAATGGACCATCAAATACAGCATCATCCCACCTGCTCACCACAGCTCAGTCTTCACCTTAACCATCTATCAATTCCTGCTCCACAAAAGGACAAAAACAACAACAAAACTATGCTTCTATCTTTTCATGCCATCTTGCTACGTTTCTATATGCGTATGTCTTCCTGTAATGATTTTTAAATCGAGAAGATTGAAGAAAAAAGAAATTGATTAGCCCAGATCAAGTGGCTCTGATCCACCTGTTATAAGGTAATAAACTGCTGACCTTTTAGAAACACGTTAGTAATGTTTCACTTACGAGAGTCTCTTTTCTTGGAACTAATAAGTCTCTAAAATGTCAGGCTTTATTCCCACATCATTAAACAAATCAGCCTTAATATACTTCTCTTTCAAGTGACTATTTTAAATAAGTCAAAAAGGCCATTTCTAATGTCAATATAAAGATGACTTAGGTGAGAAAATGTGAAGGCAAATGAAAGCACATCTTAGGGTTAAGTAATGTATAATGCTTGTTTTCTTTTTATAATTAGAAAAGTAAAATTAGAGCGAAGCTCGAAGTGTAGCCATAGTTAATATACAACCGTCTAAACTAAAAGCACTCACTTGTTCTCTTATTTATAGCCTCTCTGAGAAGAAATCACTAATATTTAATTGTAAGATACTGGGCTAAGATGCACATCCCAATTAATTACATTAGCTAAATTGAAAATAACAAAATGTGTTAATTTGGAAGCAATGAAAGACTGTTTAAACATAATGATTAGAGTGCATTTATTTGGAGGTAGTAAGATGCTAACTAAAATCTTTTTCAGCTTCTGATGGATAAAATATAGGTTAATTTGTGGAAGCTTATAAATCACATTCTTTTCAGAAAGTTCCTTTCACATGGAAAGGACATTTCTCAAAGAATAGATGTAATTACAGGAAACTAGTCAGATAACATAATAATTGATAAATTATAATAATGTCACAGTTTGGCTTGGTAATCTCAGACAGGAGTTGAAAAATATTTTCCAGGGGTGCCTGGGTGGCTCAGTTGGTTAAAAGTCTGACTCTTGGTTTTGGCTCAGGTCAGGATCTCAGGGTCATGAGATGGTTCCGGGCATGGAGCCTGCTTTAGATTCTCTCTCCTTCTTCCTCGCCAGAGCCTCCCTGCCCCACCTGCTGACTATCTAAAAAAGAAAAAAAAGAAAAATAGTTTCCATAAAAGCTAGATAGTAAATATTTTAGGCTTTGTGGGCAACATACAGTTTCTGTTTCATATTCTTCACTCCCTTTTTTTTTTTTTGTTTCTATTTGTTTGTCCGATTTAAAGCTTTAAAAATGTTAAAAACCATGCTTAGCTCATGAGCAGTAAACAAGCCAGAGACCATATTTACCCCAGGGGGGTTTGTTACTCTAAAACAAATGGTGACTGAGTTGTCACATAACCAGATACAATTTTCCTCTGGAAGTAGAATACTTCCTATGTGTATCTCACATTCACATTGGCTCCTAATTTAAAAAATATGTTAACTTATGGTTTATCACCAACAAAGCACTGGGTAGGCACTGTAGATACCACTGTAATTCAGTCTTAGATACAGTATTCAAAATTAGTATGACAAATTTATTTTACTATACCCAGTGAACTATAACAAACAAAGTAAAGAGAGATGGATGTCATAAGGAGGCCTCAGGTGACTGATGTTGGACACATATTGTTCATTATTAGGTCATTATAATTCCAAAAAGTTTCAGAGGACAAACTTTCCACGGAGCAGATTCTGGTACTTATTAAGAAACACAGTCTTACCAGCACACCAGAGATGAGAAGTCATGGGGAGATTAACATTAAGTAAAATCATAAGAGACTGATTAAAGTCCTAAATGTTAAATGTCTATAATTTTGTAGCCTGTGTATTCTCCTATTCTCAGGCAGATTTACTTAAGAAGCCAATTTATGAAGAAATGGTTGCTTTATTATGGAATTAGAGGAACTAGTTTGTTGAGTCATATTTTTTAATTATTAAGAAGCATTCCATCAAGCATGGGTAAAAACTGGACAGTTCTGTGGGTCAGAGCAACTTACTTTTGGACAGTGCTAAGGATTGTTGCCAGTTCTACTCCTATGATGTTGGGATGTTCTATGTTCCAAGCAAAATACATTCCTTCTAACTGATGCCTTTTTCTCCCTTTATCTCCTCTGACTCAGTTATCTCCTCTAGTCCTTAAAGTTTAGATAATTGCCTCTAAAATAGATATTTAAGTAGACTCTGACTTTAAATAGAATCACTCTCATTCTTGTTGTAAAAATATTTTTCTTATATTAAAGAACATTTTTATTTATCAAATTCCATAATTTGATAAGATTTTTAATAAAAATTTTTGATAGTTTCATAAATATATATATTCCATTTATAATGTATATTGGAGACTTTTATGGCTGTCTTGTTCACAGCACCGCTTTCACAATAACTTGCTATGGAAATCTAAAAGAAGGAAAGCCCCTTTCAATTTTAATCATGGAAGGTATAGAAGAGATTTCCTGATGGCAATGATACTGCAGCTAGGTCTTTAAAGATAAGCAGCATTGTTCATGGAAACCTAGGAGTTAAGATGTAGGGGTTTTAGTTAGAGGAAATTTTAAGCATTCATCCAGATGTGAAAACACAAAGTAAATATGTGGAGAATAATCTATATCTTATTTTGGTCTACATCAAGTTCATAAAAAGGATGAGTGTGCAGTATCAGGTGGGAAAGTAGTTTGGAAAGTATCATAGAAAAAATTGACTGTCATGTAGTAAACACTGCTTGCAGTTCACCAACCCGTTTCTTCTTCCTTTAAAGCAACAGGTGGATGATACTCCCCATTCACCCTTGCAGTTAGATGTGGCCATGTGACTAAGATAGAGTCAATTCCAGGCCTGGCCTATTAAAGCCTCCTATGCCTGATTCTTCAATTTTCTTTTGCTTTCTGTGGCCATTTGGAAGTCATATATTGTAGATGATTGAGCTACAAAATCACCACTGGGAGGAAAAGTACCTACCAAGTAGAAGCATCTGTCTTAGATTTTCAGAAATAAGAGCAAAACTCCTATTGTGTTAAACCACCTAGATTTTGCTGCGTATCTGTTGGAAAAGCTAATATTACCTTAACCTTTGGGTATTAACCTAAAGGTAATAAAAGAAAAATGTCAAAGGACAATGCATTGGAAAGAAAAAGAGAGACCAATTAGAAAGCTGTTGTAGGGGCAGCTGGGTGGCATGGTCCATTAAGCCCCCCACTCTTGCTTTGGCTCAGATTATGATTTCAAGGTCCTGAGATGGAGCCCCACATTAGGCTCTATGCAGGGCATCAAGACTGCTTGGGATTCTCTCTCTCCCTCTGCCCCTCCCCCCCCACTCTCTCTCTCTTAAAAAAAACAAAAAACTGTTGTAATATTGTCCAAGACAGTATACCCCACTCTCTGCTAATTAGAGTAGAGATTATGAAATTAGAGAAGTAGAGAAAATTTATCAAATACTGCACAGGTAATATCATCAGAAATCCTTCATCATCCACATAAAAGCTAGCTTTAATAAACTCTTCAGTTCTCTGCCATATCTATGTTACTCTCTGCTCCTTCTTTCTAATCCTATCATTCTCCCCAATACACATCCTATATATTTGCCATTACATTATATACTATACAATCCTACGTGTTATGAAGTTTTCAGATGTTTTTAACACAAAAATACACAAATAAATAAGTTCAGTTGACCTCTGTTTTGAGTTGAATTATGTCCCACAAAAGTCCATTTGTTGATGTCCTAATTCCTAGTACCACAGAATGTGACCTTACTGAGAATCAGGTGATTGCAGAGGTGATTAGTCAAGTTGACGTCATCCTGGAATAGAGCAGTCCTCTGTCTTAATGTAGCTAGGATCTGTTTCAATCATGCATGGCAAGTCTAACAAATCAAGAGATATTGCTACAAAGGGAGAAGTTTTTTCTCACAGTTCCCTAGAAACAAGAGATACAACATACCATGCAGAACCACACAGAGAAGCACCTGGGTCAGGCAAGAGACAGAAAAAGTGAAAAACATGGATACATTCTTTATTGTGGTTTTCATGGGAAGGAATGGGTAAAACAGGGGAACAGACTGACCAGGTTTGGAATTGGCTAGTTTGAATATTTCAGTAAGCTCCGGGGTGTAGGGGGCTGCCCTGGTTGTCTGATACCTGTCCCTGGGATGATTAGGGCAGAGGAATATTGCCTCCTGGAATATAAAAGACAGCTAGAGAAAGTGGCTCAGTGTGGGCTCTGGATTGGCTGATTTGCATATCAAGGATGTGCTTGAATGCAAGTTATTTACTATCTCTAGAAATCAGCTAGCCCTTTGAGGCTTAGTCCCTAGAACTGGCAATGCCCCAAGATGTCAAACCATCACAAAATACAGAAAAAAGAAACCATGATTAAGACAGACTCTGATTAATATGACTGGTGTCCTTTATAAAAAGGAAAATTTTGGACAAAGACACACACACACACAGGGAGAACGGTGTGAAGATGAAGGCAGTGATGTGGGCAATGCTTCTACAAGACAAGGATTGCCAAAAGTTGCTGACAAAACACCAGAAGCTAGGTAACAGGTATGGAACAGATTCTCCCTCAGTGCCCTCAGAAGGACCCCTGCTGACACCCTGATCTCAGACTTCCAGCCTCTAGAAACATGAAATAAACTTCTGTTTTTGACCATCCATGTTGTGGTACTTTGTTACTCCAGTGCTAGCCAACAAATACAACCCCCAATGTCTTCACACTATATTGTCATTCAGCAAACATTTATTTCACTCCTACCTACTCCAAAGGAGACACTGTATAAGGTGTTATAGGAGAAACAAGTGGGTCATAGAGTCCCTGCCCTCATAGAGTTTATCATCTCAAAGGGGAGAGGAAGGATACAGGCCCAAATCTTTGTTTTGAGGAACTTTCATTAAAAATTCAAAAACTTTAAAAACTCTCTTAAGATTGGTCGTGTCCCGAGAATCAGCACAATGAAGAAGTCCCTAGATCAGATGACCACATTTCAAGGTCTGGAGTAGCAAACTCTGACTTCTGGGAAGTAAACTCCTATTTCTGAGTCTCATGTTCCTCAACTACCATCATGAGGAGGCTGTCACAGTCTCAGTGGAGTCAGGGAAATCGGATGAGAGTGCTCTGAAGTCTAGAAAACACCCTGTACACTTTAAACATATTATTCTAGCCTCTTACCAGCATTTTTTCCTATAATATGATAATTGTTTCCTGAAGTAGTGGTCCTAGTAAATTTGTTTAAAAACACTATGGTCATAGCTGAAATACTTTTATAAACTATTTCATTTTTTAAAGTTTTTAATTCCAGTTACTTAATATGACGTGTTATATTAGTTTCAGGTATACAATATAGTGATTCAACAGTTAAAGTACATGAAGGTAATAGATAGGAATAGAGTCATATTTGTGCTGCTTTGGTGCTATGAAACCAGACATCCCATAATTCTTTTAACTTGTAAAGAAAACAAGCATAAGATAAACATAAAAAGGGGATAATTAGCTTGCCTTTTCTAAATGAACTGGGGTTTTGTCATATGAAAATAAATGTTTGAAATATGATTACTAGTCCAAAATTTCTACAAACCAACTAACAGTATTTATAGATCCTTGATTTTAAATCCAAACATAAAAAAAGTAATCAGTTATGTGAAAGTTAATGTCTGTTTATATTTACACAATAAAATCATGACTTAATTCAAGGAGTAATTTAATCCCAACAATATAAATATAAAGAAGGATGCGTCTATCAGGCTCTGTCTCTGTGTACATGATATGTATATGTAATATACCATAATGTATATATACATGAATATATATTCATTCGATTATTATATTCATATATAATTATTAGAGGGGTTTTCAGAGAAGGAAGAAAATGGAGTGGGAATGAAGGACTATAAAAAGCTCCATGAAGAAGTGGAAGAGGTTGACATTTAAAAATATTAAATATTTAAAATTAGCATGCCTATTTTGGAGCAAGAAAGTGAAAAAATTATATAAGGAAGAAAATCTACTTACCCATAGTTTGGCTTATGTCCTATTACTCAGGCATAGATTCATGCCATGTAGGCAATATAACATCAGTTTCAACATAATTCCATATTTTGAATATTTAATTTCCAAGCAGTATAAATGTGCCATGATTGATTTTAAAACTCCTGGACTATTGGGTGTTTAGGTTATTTCAAATGTACATACATCCACTACTGTTATTTCCCAACAATTGAGTATTAGGAGAAATACAAGCTGAAGGGTTGAAACATTTTTGCCAAACTGTTTTCCAATAGTGTGTACCAATTTACAATACTGAGAGTATAAATATAGAACTATTACCAATATTTGTTCAATATTCATCTTGAAGTCCAATTTGATAAGTGTATCATTCTTTAATTTGCAATGATTTGACTTCAAGGGAAGCTGATTTTTTTTTTCTTGTTTCACTTTTATTTGTGGCACTTTTGTGAATTGCCTGTTCCCATTATTTGCCCACTTTTTGATTGGGATGTTTTGTTTATATTTATCTCCAAAAGCTTTTCGGATCACAAGAACATTGTAATCTAATTTTTATGTTTATTTAAATATTTCTCCAGAGTTATGTTTGCCTCTTTTTATATTTTTATAGAACAGAAAATGCTTATTTGCTCAAAGCTATGTCATTAAATTAATTTCTTTTTATTACTTTCATGTTAAAAATTAATCTCCATCTCAAAATTTAATATTTGCTCATATGTTATCCCAGTTTTTATTCCATTTTTTTCACTTCTAACTCCTCAAATAATCAGGAATTTTTATTTCTATATTAGTTGCTGACTCAGCATCTTAAGTTTTTACTAACTTGATAATTAATGGCTTTCAAGAAGATTTTTTAAGTATAATTCTTTTGTCCAAAATTTCTATCTGTGCTTTGTTCAAGGTTCATCTGAATTATCTAGTTAGCCATTACCAGGGGCTTCATTTTTTCCCATTAAAAAATACATCTTGGAGGTCATTCCCTATAGCCAAGAAGGCTACTATTCCTTTTAGCTTGACTAAACTTTAGACAAGTTTCTTCCAATTGGCTCCTGACTTCACTTTTCTTAGGGCATGTCCCCTTTGAGATGTCAATCTTCTCCCAGCTTCTTGCCAGTTTTACAACCTAGCACAGTCTTTCCCAAGGTCTTGGCAGCCATCCCTTTTAAATGTAATCATTAAGAAAAACAGTGCCTCTATCTCCAAGTTGCCATGGGATAGTAGGAATCTAACTTACTTAAGTGCCTATTAGCAAACATAGATGGCCTAATCACAGTGATCAAACTCCCTGATACCCCAGTAATGTTTTCCTGTATATTTCCACTAACTCACCCGAGTGCTTCAAAACTCTCTCAACCTTTGTTTCAGTGGAGTTGGGGTCCATCTCCTCCTATTGCAATAACCTTGATCTCCATTGCAACAGTATTGAATAAAATCTTCCTTGCCTATTTAATTCTGCATTGTACAATTATTCTTTTCCACATATGAGTACAAAAATACCTACCTCATCTTTTTAACTCATTACAGAGAATTATGTGATATACATGTATTATAATTTAGTAATTCCTCTTTTGATGGACATTTCAAATGAACATCCTCAAAGCTTAGGCTACAAGCAAGGCAATTCAATAGACATAACTCAAAGTATATGGTGATGTGCTGGTACTTACTGCAGCTCTCTTATTGGATGAGACAGATTTTTTTTCTGTTTCATATAACCTGGAACTAACTATGAAAAAAATGCTATTCTTCAATAATTTCCAATAAATTTGGTAAAAATTTTCTATAAAGGTGCATCAGAAACTAGTAGGCTCACCAGAGAACTCCTCTTTCAATGTTCTCCTGGCAATGTCACAGATATTTTTAGTCTTTGTTTATATTTCTACTTCAGAGTTCCCTCCTTTCTATGTTCTCATGTGTACTCTAGTTAGGAAAATATAAAGAAGTTAAGCAGTAGAAATCTAGAAATAGGAAAATTCAATTATATTCTGCCCCGTGCACATATGAGTCAATCATTGATCATATTGCCTTGATACCATTCACTTAACAACCTATTCTCCAGGTAATGTCCAAAAAAGGTCATGATCGATTTTCGTAGAGTTATTTTACCTTTTAAGAGATGAGGTGGCATCTTTTTAATAAATGATATCTTATTATATTGCACTACCAATCCATAATCTCTATCAGAAACCCTTAGGACTAGATATGTTTGGTATTCAGAATATTTTGGATTTTATAAAGATAAGGAGGTGCATATACGATGTATTACATAATAGTCTCAGCTCTTTCTAGGACAATGGCTCATAATTAAACACACTTTTTCAAGTTCTTATTTAAATTCCAGTTAGTTAACATACAGTGTAATACTGGTTTCAAATGTATAGTATAGTGATTCAACACTTCCATACAACACCTGGTGTTCATCACAACTGCACTCCTTAATCCCCATCACTTACTTAACTCATCTTCCCACCCACCTCCCCTCTGGTAACCATTAGTTTATTCTTTATAATTATGAGTCTGTTTCATGGTTTGCCTCTCTTTTTTTCCCTTTGCTCATTTGTTTTGTTTTTTAAATTCTGCATAGGAGTGAAATCATATTTGTCTTTCTCTGATTGACTTATTTTGCTTAGCGTAATACACTCTAGCTCCATGCATGTCCATGCAGATGGCAAGATTTCATTCTTTTTCATGTCTGAGTAATATTTCATTGTAATACATAAACCATGTCTTCTTTATCCATTCATCAGTCAATGGACACTTCCGCTGTTTCCATAACTTGGCTATTGTAGATAATGGTGCTATCTATAAATCTGCAGTAGATACATGAATATTTATACTATGTAGAATAAAGATTTTTTAATAATCTTGGATCAATTCAAAAAATGGTATGCCATTAAATAAGTTTTGGTAAAAAAAAAAAAAGAAAAAGAAAAACAGGTAAAAAATTGATCAGGAACATGTAGATTTTGGAACTGTAGATAAATGATTATGGACCTGTACTCTAAGCCCTCTTCCCCAAGTTAGAAATATGAGAGTCATTTGTTTGATACTTTCTTCCTCTTTTTCTACTACATTCAACATGATGAGTTAGTTCCATTTCCTAGTTATTTTTTAAAATTTATTCTGTATTCTTACTGCCTTAATTTACACTTTTGTTCCTTTCACCTGGACAGTTATGATTTCTTAATAGTTATTTCTGCCTCTAATCTCCCTAATTTCAATCAGAATTTCATAGTAATAATTGGAAAAGTGACAACATAAAACTAAACTAGAAATATCACCTTTTAATTTAAAGCCACCGAATGGAACCCATCTTCCATAAATAAAAGTTCTTGGTCATCTGAATCTCTCTTCTATATTTTTTTATTTTTTTTAAATACATAAACTATTCCCAAATCATAATACTCTTAAAGCATTCCATATACACCATTTTTTCATACTTCTGAGTGTTCACTTATTTGGTTGTCTCTGTATGAAATTTCATTTTACCTCTCAATCACATAAACTCTTAGACTCATTTAATGTTAAATTCCTGAAGCTCTTAACTATCCCTTTCCCCCACACATCACCCCTACCAACATCACTTCACTATTTTCTACTATACTACAATAGCTATTTGGGGGTTTACATTTTTTTACAGAACTTAATATTTAAGATTTTTTTTCTATCACAAGTACAGATTATTTATATTTCACATGGACATTATCAGGAAAATGCATTTTTTTTCAATTTTCCTTAGGAAAGCACTGATTCTCATATAGACAAAGTAATCTCTAAAGAGAAGAAAAATAAAAGTCTTTCATCTCTACATGTGGTAGCTTAAATTCTCTGGAACACTGCAGCAATAGAATATAACCAGAATCCAAATATTTATTTACAATATTCTCCAGTTAAAAGTGTCATGTGCATATGTGTAAGTATACATACATACATACATACACACATGCATACATAACCATCCATACATGCATGTATAGCCATATAAAAATACACAATTTATGTATATGCACTTAATTAATATATGGAATATTAGAATGATAAACTTATTTCTTATTTTTTACTTTTTTTATAGAAGCAGAAAAATGATTATGAACTTCATGTATTCATTGCCCGGCTTCAATAGTTATCAATTCACGGTCAGTCATATTACATCTATACCCCTATGCAGTTCCTCACCCTCAACCTCATTTATTTTTTTTTTAAGATTTTATTTATTTATTTATTTGACAGAGAGGGAGAGAGAGCACAAGCAGAGAAAGTGGCAGGCAGAAGGAGAAGGAGAAGAAGACCCCCCACAGAGCAGGGAGCCCAATGCGGGTCTCCATCCCAGGACCCTGGGATCATGACCTGAGCGGAAGGCAGACGTTTAACTGACTGAGACTCCCAGGGGACCCTCAACCTCATTTATTTTGAAGCAAATCCCAGACATCATCACATTTCATTCATAAATATGGCATTCTGTCTGAAGCATTGCTTTAGAATGTTATGACTGAAAATCTTCACTGATTTTCAAATTCACACAGGCAATTTTGAAAAATGATAGTTTAATTTCATTTTGCTTTATTTTATAGAGATTTATAATCGCTTCGGTGCTTATGAGAAAATAGATTTCTTTGTAGCTATGTGTTTTTGATCTTTTTAATAATAAAAACAACTCATTTGTTCTTTTTAACTTGTTAATACATATATCTTAATGGCATAGAGTGTGCATGGCTGACAGTAAATTACAGAGTATATGTACATAAAGCTGGTGTAAAGATTTTTTAAAAATCTTAATTTAATTTAAATATAAGTTAAATCATTTTTGTGTGATTGATGCAGTTTAAGCTTTGTCTTCTTTACTCATCAAAGCCTTTAAGATATCTATAAAAGACATATCTCCATGACCCAATAGCCAAAGTGAATGCCCTCAATAAATACACAGAGAAACCATTGGTTTTCTAGAATCTTTTTCAAAACTCTTTATACAGAGATTTCATTAACCACCCTCAACTCTGCTAACCACAGTCCTTCACCACATAGTCTTTACCAGCCAGCCCCAAATTAAAAAAAGAAAAAAAATCTGGGATGACAGCCTAGTGAATAAACAAAATTTGCATGCACTTATTAAAGTCATCATAAAAATACAGTAAGTTCTAAGATAAAATATATTCAAATTAAGGGTTCTCTGGTGCCTGGGTGGCTCAGATGGTTAAGTGTCTGCCTTCAGCTCAGGTCATGATCCTGGGGTCCTGGAATCGAGTCCCACATCAGGCTACCTGCTCAACAGGGAGTCTGCTTCTCCCTCTACCCCTCTCCCCTGCTCGTGATCTCTCTCTCTCTGATAAATAAAATATTAAAAAATAAAAAATTAAGGGGTTCTCAAGGGTAAAGGTCATTTCTTCATATATCTCCATAAGGACAATGACAGCAAAGAGCAGACAGTCAACTTCAGTTTGAACTTGCTTTAGTAAAGCTGGAATTGAACTGGGCTTGCATAATGGACAGAAGAATGAATTGGCTATGTGAACATGGATAAGACACTTACTGCTCTGAGCCTCAACCTCTTCATCTATAAAACAGAAATAACAACCCACTTTTCACAGCCACTGTAAGAACCAATGAAAGAATGGATGCAAAAGTGCTTTTGCAAATTATAAAGCTCTAAGTAAAATGTGAGTTTTATATTTATTATTAGGCAACTTATTCAGCACTTTAGATGGATGCTCTATATTGCTACCAAAATAAGAACCACAGATGACTTTTCAAAATGATAATGAACATCTTGAGAGTGTTAAAGTCTTTTTTGCTGATAGTGCTCATCTAAATATTCAATGTTGATTTATATAAACCAGTTAACACATTTTTGTCCTTTTTGTGTGGTTTGTTTTAATCATTTAGTAATTATCCCTGATGTCTTCCCTAATGCAATCAGCCTTTTTCCAAACTCAGTTTAGATATGTTATTATTTCCACTTTAAAAGATATTAAAAAATCTTTTACCACCCTATAATTTCTAGTATAATATCATTTAATGTTTTGAATATAAAAATTATGATAATTAATTTCAGTGCTCTGGTTTTTTATTACCCCTCCTCCAATTTTCATAAGCAAATATTTAGGCTTTAATTATAAATGTTCTCAGTTCATTTAAATCAAGGTGGTCAAATGAAAATCAGATATGACAACTAATGAGAATTTTATTATGCTGTGCTGATTTTTTTCCTCATGTTTTCTAGATCTGGATTATTTGTTGGTAATTTTCATAGGTGTATGAAATAGTTGGTAATTTTCATAGGTGTAGTTGTAGTTTCTGGTAAGATGAGCTACTATGAGCTACTGTGTTTAGTGTTTAAAAAGTAGGCTCTGAAAACAAATCTTTATTTCTGCACATACACTTACCTGCTGAATGGTACAGCATTGATATATTATTTAATTTTCCTAGGCCACAAACACCTTCTCTGTAAATTGGATGATACTAGTGATTTTATCATAGGATTATTGTGAAATTAAACAGAGGTGAATGGAAAATATGTGGCAGTGTTCCTGATCATTAGCAGAACATAATGTATTTAACATTAATAAATAGTTTTATGGAAAGCATAGTATGTGCCAGTCATTGTGCTTAGTGCTAAACATACTCTAATAATATTTTAAAAATCAAATACATGAGACAAAAAATCAAAGATGTCTAAGAATGTGTCAACAGAAAATAAGGTGAATGAAAAACTTGGAAGTTAAATTGAATGTCTGTAGCTTAATAATTTTGGACTACTATTTGTAAAATTACAAGATATGCTATATATTTTCATGTAACTGAAAGTATCCTAACAATTTTACTGACTGAATGATTCTTTACTACATGCCAACTTCCCTAGAATGAAATCATGTGAACTCAGAGGCATTGCCTATTTATTCACCATTATTCATTGCCTATCCCCAGCACTTGATACCTGGTTCATAAAATAACCCTACAAAGAGCTGTACAAAGAATGAATGCACTTAAAAATGACTAAAATCCTGCCTATTCCAAGAACATGCAAGGCATTAGCCTAACTAAACATTTTGAGGCAATTAAACTGGTGATGAATCTGACTCTCAAAAAAAGAACGAGGAGAACAGATATTCATAATGAGACAAGAAGATATAAATAATTTCAATACAGGTAGATTTCAGATGGAACTGTTATTTCAACCATGAAAGAGAAAATTAAACAAAAGATTTTCTTTTAATTTATATTTTTAATATTCACTGGAGTAATAGTCACAAACATGCCACTTATTCACCAGCTTGGTATATTTCAGGTTTGTATTTTATTTGGGTGAATGTTTAAAATATCTGACTTTAAATATCTTCAGCTGATGCATGTATTTTCCATTTTACCTCAAACTCTACCTCTCTATACTGTCATAATGCATATGGTTTAACCTCAAAATGTTCTACTGCCATTCTGCCCCTGAAGTCATGATAGACAACCCACAGCATCTATTAAACCAAGTTTTGCAGTGTCTAGAAAAGGATAATAAATGATAGCAGGCTCATGGAAAACACAGTTGAGACATAGTGACGCACAAGCTAGAAATCCAAAGAAAACTACAGGGAAGGCAAAAAGATGTGTAAGAGCATTGTCAGGAAGTCATGGCAAAATCCAATCAAAATTGAGCTATTCCTATTAAAGTGATCTCATTACTACCCACAGATAGGTGAAGCTTGGGACACTCCCAACTCAACTATTGGGCATTGCTCCTGCTGCAGGGCATGGCAGGCCAACCCACTCTCGGAACCACCAGTAGGCCTCTGTTCATTATAGTATGGCACTTATATTCATCAGAAAATCTGATCCCTGAAAACACTGTGTTTCTAGCAGATCTTACTGTCAAGAAAAAGGTCTGATAGATTTCTGATTCCATTAACAATAGTGTATATTTATAATCACAGCTAAAATTATGTTCTAAAGTTTTTTGTCACACTTTCACATATCTAAATTTCTGATTTTATATAGTAATCATTTCCTCCCTTTATTTTTTACATTCAAAAGAGTTCTGAATAAATAACATATACCTCTAAGAAAATATGACACATATAAACTGGAATTCAATACTATAGTATATAGTAGACACCGGCAGTGCTCAATCCAGAACTTTTGACCCTTACTACTTCACTGCGCACTAGCCTGGTGTCCAACTACCAGCATGTGCATTTCTTTCTAGAGTATTTGGATTCAACATCCCAAAAAACTACTTAAACTCAAATCCTTGTCACAGGTCTAACTCTGAGGTGACCCAAACTAAGACATAGTAATAGCAAATTTTCACAGTCATCTCAAATGTAGAATTTGCCAGACTTAAATGTGATCTTGTTAATATTTATCAAATGATCTTTGCCTGTAATACTAACACATTCAGTGTGTTTAGTTTAGCTAAAATGACTTCTCCACAAATCCCACTTTTCAGTAGTTTCTATTGTATCTGAAAGAATATGAGGTCTTTAAACCACTCCCTCTATTTTAACCCACCTCTGATACCCACTGAAATTAAATCCTGCTGTCTACTTCCATATGCACAGTTATTGTACCTTCACTACAGGGTCCAACATGAAAAGAAACTATAAGTGGAATAGAATCTTAACTTATCTCTCTGAAAGTAAATGGAAGTCAAAAAAAGTTATTTAAGTATTGCTCATTTTATATTGATGTTCCCTTTTCCAAGTTTGATCCTATCTAAAGAAAAATCCCTCAATTGCCTTTTTAACAGCATTCCCTTTTACCACAGCAGGACACAAAAATTATAAGCAACTCCTCAGCAGTGATCAAGGTGCTTAGAAGCACAGAGCCCCAGCATGACAGGCCAAAGAAATATTGGAATCATAAACAGACAATGGGAAGGACTGTCATTTGAAAAAGCCGCACAGCACAAGGGAAAAGAGCTCAGCAGAAATTAGGTGAGGATTCCTGGATACCAAGATTATTGTTTTATAGCATCATCAAAAGTTTATCTTCCAAAGCCAACTTTTTGTTCTCTCATCTACAGGTGAGAAAACACTTTTAAATTGTGATAACAGTAACCTTGGCAACACATGTGTAATAATTACTTTTTGTTTATTTAGGAATTTGTCATTAAAGTTACCAAGCAGAAAATGAATTTCATTTGTTTATGATGTGCTTTGTCATGACTTTCTTTCCCTAGGCAAACTTTCACCAGTTGCCTCTTTAAAAGTCTAGGTCATCCATTTACAGCATCTTCTCCACATCCTTGTCAGTCAGGTTTTTATTTTTACCACATTTTTTTACCCTCTTCACTTATCTTATTTTTCTACTTCATCTGTCATTTTATTATATGGTATTAGTTAGCATCTGTGTTTTCTCCTAATAGTGCAATGCTGACAACTCCAAAGACCTTAATATTTTCTCCATTCACTCTCCCCATATGTTTAGTCATATCTTTGAGCTCATCCTTCCTTGACATGTTTCTGCTTGCAAAGGCCAAGATGGAGAGGTATAGGCCAGATCTGTGCTACCGATAGTGTGATTCAAGCACATCAGCATATAGTGGTAGCTTGCTAGAAATGCACATTCTCAGGTCCAGCTCAGACCTACTGAATCAGAACCTGCATTTAATAAGACTTCACATTATTTACATGTAGTTTAAATCTTGACAAGTCTTAATAAAGGTAATATAGATGGTAATAAGTGGAATTTATGGCTGTTTTAAATTTTTATACTAGGGGATTTCATTACTGGATCAGGGTCAAGTGCTAAAGTAGAAACTATAAAGGAAAGGAAAAAAAAAAAAGAAGCACACAACCATAAGGAATTCTGGGAGCTCCAAATTAAAGAAAATGAAAGGGGTAGAATGCAAGGCAACATAGAATTTTTCTGAGGAAGTGCATGTGATTCTAATTACTTAGTTCAAAGGGCCTTTAGAGAATTCTAGTCCAACCCAGGAAAAGCATCCATAGCCAAAGCACCCTATATTAAAGAGAGGACACAATGGTGCCTAACTTATGGATCATGAGATTCACCCAAGACTGAATGGATTAGATTTTTCCACATTCTCCACCATCGTTCCCTCACTCCATTTCCCCTTTTATTCTCCTCATCCATCAACTTCCTGGACTTTTCTTTCCCCTTAATCTAGACCCCAGAGTTAGTGGGTTTTAATTTATTTATTTTATTAAGTATAACTGACATACAATGTTATATTAACATCAAGTGTACAATACATTGATTCAATAATTCTATATATTACTCAATCACCACAATAAGTGTAATCATCATCTGTCACCATACAATGTAATTACAATATTATTGATTATATTCATTACTCTGTATTTTTCATCTCCATGACTTATTTATTTTATAACTGCAAATTTATACCTCTTAAACCCCATTACCTATTTGGCCCACCTACCCACCAACCTCCCCTCCAGCAACCACCAGTTTGTTCTCTTTATTGAAGAATCTGTTTCTTTTTTAGTTGGTTTATTCATTTGTTTTGTTTTTTTTCTTAGATTCTACAAATAAGTGATATCATATAGTATTTGTCTTTCTCTGTCTGACTTATTTCACTTAGCATAATACCCTTTAGGTCCATTCATTCCATTCAGGTTGTTACAAATGACAAGTTTTCATTCCTTTTTATGGCTGAGTAATATCTGATTGTAAGTTTATCACATCTTCTTTATACATTTATCTATAGATGGACATTTGGGTTGCTTCCAAGGAAACCCTCGTGAACTGTTGGTGGAAATATAAATTGGTGCAACCACTATGGAAAACAGTATGGAAGTTCCTCAAAAAATTAAAAATAGAAATACCATATGATACGGTAGTAACACTATTGGGTATTTAGGCCCACCCCCCCAAAAAAACAAAAACACTGACTTTTAAAAGATATATGCACCTTTATGTTTATTGCAGCATTATTTACAATAACCAGAGTGTTTTAAATGATACTTCCTTGCACAATGAAATCCTTCACTTTCTTGACCCCATACCCTACTTATTGTGCAATATCCAATGCTATCTTCCTTCTTTTCAAATGTTGCTAGAATAAGTAAAAAATATGCTGAGTATACAAGAAGTCACCAGCTGATTCCATGTGCCATGTTAATAAAATAGATCTCTTTTCCTCAAATTTTCAACTCCAACTCCATATTTCTAATTCTCAGAGGATGGTTTCACTTTCTTACAAGGAAAATCTAGGCTATTTGATGTATATTTTCATTACTGTCTTCTCTCCACCATAATTCCTGACATAGTCTTTAAATCTTGAAAATTTCATTTTAACTAGACTTCCTTTTTAGTTTATCTTATCTCCTTCACTGTGGTTAAAGAAACATTTTCTTCCTGTTTTTGGTTTTGTTTGTTTATTCTAATTCTAAGGCTAACTTCCCTGCTTGTACTCTCATTTCATGGCCTTTTTCCTTTTATAACCCAGAGTCCTCTAGGAATATTTTAAATAAATTATTTCCTATTTAGTATTCTCTATTTGGTTTCTCTATTGAGTCCTTTTATCTATTTACAAACACTCTCAGATTTTTGCTATCTGAAAAAAAGTATGACATTTATTTATATTTCTCTCTTATGGTCTATACCTTACATCACTAATAAAACTACTCAAAAACATATTTTACATACCTACCAATAAAAGAGAACAAATTACTGACACATACAACAACATGAAAGAATCTCAAAATCATGCTGAGTACAAAAGGCCAGACACAAAAGATTATGCACTATACGACTGCACTTACGAGAAATTCTAGAAAGGACAAATCTAATCCGTAGTGAAGGAAAGCAGATCAGTGACTGCCTGGGGCAAGAAGTTAGGAAGTGAATTGAGAAGGGTCATAAAAGGACTTTGTATAATAATGAAAATATTCTATATCTTGATTGTGTTGGTGTGTATAAATTCATCAAAACTCATTGAAATGCATAGTTAAAACTGGTGCATATTACTGCATGTCATTTATACCTCAATAAAGCTGATTTTAAAATACTCCCTACTTATTGTTTATATGGCCTCAAAAGTAGATTATTAACCCCCAAGACATCTGGCTTTTGCTCATACCCCTTCAATGAAACTACTCCAGTGTCACAAATACAGTCCCAATAGTCTCTACCTTCTTGGAACTTTCTCTTTTTTTCAATTTCCAGGGAGGAAGAGCTTATTATCCTCCTACTTATTTAAACATCCCTTCCACACATCTCTTCCCCTAATTCTTACTCCTCTACTTTTATTTTGACATTTGGAAGCAATTTAATGATTATATTAAAAGCCCGTTGCCAAACCAGCCTAAGAATAGGGGAAGATGGTGGAGTAGGAGGATCCTGAACTCATCTTCTCCCACAGACACACCAAGGCAACTACATGTAATGAAACTCACTCTGAATATGGCCCGAAGATTGGCACAACAGATCTTCCACAGCTAAAGACATAAAGAGAATGCCACACTAAGAAGAGTAGGAAGGACAGAGATGTGGTTGGGAACCAAATCCCCAATCCACAAGGTTGGAGGAACATACCCACAAGTGAAATAGGCATGGGGGGGACAAGGGAATTCCCCATACTTGGACCTGAGGACCTGCACCAAGTAGAGAAGCTTCCATAATATCTTTAAAAATGGCAGGCTTAACTCTGGGAGAGCCAGGGGACTATAGAAAACTGAGTCTCTGTTTTAAAGGGTCAGCAGGCTATATCACTCAACCTGAGACCCCACACAGTAATAGCAGCTTAAAAAGTACCTGAGGTATATCTGAAGGAGATTTATTACCAATTTTAGGACATGTGCTAGAGAGGAAAGGAGCTTTCTCCAGAAATAGAAGTACTGACAGATACCTTTTTCTTGCCTTCCATCAAGCTAGCTGGCCAGACACTTTCAGGAGGCAGCTGTAATGCCTTCCATCCTCCATGTTAGTATTGCTTGTTTTACCCCAGCATTTCCTTGCAGAAAGACCCCACACAGACTGCAGACTTGGCAGGCACCCCTCCAAAGTTGCTCCTACCCCTCCTCACCCAGTGGGCAGTCTTAGTTGGGACCAGCAACGCTCAGAGCAACTGCTGCACTGTCACACCTAAGAGCCAGCCCCAGTTAGGACTGGTGGCCCTCCAGAGTGACTCTTGCACCGGGGAAGGAGGAGCTAGCATGCCTGCAATAGTTATCACAAGGCCTCTTAGTCAGCTTCACTGGTAGCTAGCCCCACCCACCTGTGCACATGCAGTAGCCATAGCCAGTCTTCTCAGTCAGCTGCATGGGCACAAGCCCTGCCCACCAGTGCCCCTGGAATGGTCATGGCCAGTCACTGCTGATAGCAGTGAGGGCCAGCCACACCCACCAAGACACCAGTGGCAGTCACAACCCAGTCTAACCAGAGGGCACATGCAGCCCACATAAGGGACAACCTTGGAGCATCTGGTTTTGATGACCAAAGGGGGCTGTGCTATAGCTCCACAGAACTTCTGCTACACAGGACCACAACTTGTAAGAACAGGAGTCATAGCTGATCTAAGAACTAGTGGAAAGAGAAATTAAGAAAACAATCCCATCTATAACTGCATCAAAAATAATAAAATATTTAGGAATACATTTAACCAAGTAGGTGAAAGACCTGCACTCTGAAAACTCTAAGACAGTGATGAAAGAAATTGAAGACAACACGAACAAATGGAAAGATATACCACCTTCATGGATTGGAAGAATTAATAATGTTAAAATGTCCATACAACCCAAAGCAATCTATAGATTCAATGCAATCCCAACAAAGTACCAAAAGTATTTTTCACAGAACCTGAAAAAATAATCTTAAAATTTTATGGAATTGCAACATACCATGAATAGCCAAAGAAATTTTGAGAAAGAAGAGTAAAGCTAGAGGTACCACAATCCCAGATTTCAAACTATTACGAAGCTATAGTAATAAAACAGTATGTCACTGGCAAAAAAAAAAAAAATAGACACATAAATAAATAGAACATAATAGAGAGCCAAGAAACCCATGTGTATAGGGTCAATTAACCTACAACAAAGGAGGCAAGGCTACAATGGGAAAAAGAGAGTCTCTTCAATAAATAAATGGTGTTGGGAAAACTGGACAGCTAAATGCAAAAGAATGAAACTGGACCATTTTCTTTTACCATACACAAAAACGAACCCAAAATGGATTAAAGACCTAAATGTAAGACCTGAAAGCATAAAATTCTTAAACTAAAACATAGGCAGTGATATCTTGGTCATCAGCCCTAGCAACTTTTTTCTGGATCTGTCTCCTCACATAGGAGAAACAAAAGCAAAAATAAACAATTGGGACTACATCAAACTAAAAAGCTTTTGCACAGTAAATGAAGCCATCAACAAAGTGAAAAGGTAACCTACTGAATGGGAGAAGATATTTCCAAATTATATAACCAATAAGGAGTTAATATCCAAAATATATAAAGAAATCTTGCAACACCCAAAAACCCAATAACCTGATTTAAATATGGGCAGAGGACCCAAACAGAAATTTTTCCAAAGAAGACATACAGATGATCAGTAAACACATGAAAACACCCTCAATATCACTAATCATCAGGTAATGCAAATCAAAACCACAGTAAGATATTACCTCACCCCAGTCAGAACGGCTAGAATCAAAAAGATAAGAAATAACAAATGTTGTTAAGGATATGGAGAAAAGGTAACAGTTATGCACTGTTTGGTGAGAATGTAAATTGATGCAGCCACTATAAACAACAGTAGGTAGATTTTTTAAAAGATTTAAAAACAGAACTACCATATGACCCAGCAATTCCACTCCTGGATATTTACCCAAAGAAAATAATAACACTAATTTGAAAAGATACGTGCACCCCTATGTTTACTTCAGCATTATTTACAAAAGCCAAGATATGGAAGCAGCCCAAATTTCCATCAGTAGATGAACAGATAAAGAAGATGTGGTACACATGTGCAATGGTATATTACTCAGCCATAAAAAAAAATGAAATTCTGCCATTTACCTCAACATAAATAGACCCACAGGGCACTATGCTAAATGAAATAAGTTGGAAAAAGACAAATACTGTATCATTTCACTCATATGTGGAATCTAAAAAACAAAACATACAAAAAACAGAGAGATTCATAAATGGAGAAAACAAACCAGAGGGGAGGTTCCCTGAGGGGAGGCTGGTGGGGGGAAAGGTAAAATAGGTGAAGAGGGTTAAGTAGTACAAACAGCCAGTCATAAAATAAGTAAGTCACAGGAATGAAAAGTACAGCATATGGAATATAGTCAATAATACTGTAATAACTTTGGTAACAGATGGTAACTATACTTAATGTGGTGAGCATTTAGTAATGTATATAATTGTCAAATCACTGTTTTACATGTGAAACTAATATATATCAGCTATACTTTAAGAATTAAAAAAATAGTAAAAGCAAAAAACAAACAAAAAGTCTCATTGCCTTGCTCACGAATTACCATGATTTCCTAAAGCTTCTTAACCTCTCCTCTGTGATTAAACTCTACACTCTTCTACCATGTACCCAATACTTCCACCTCCAAATTCACATATTTAAAAACAAATTCATTCTCCAATCTAAAGCTAGGCACTCCTCCTAACTTCTCTAACATTTTTGTAGGTATTCAAATTACAAATAGCATGGAGGACATTAGGAGGAGGAAGGGAAAAATGAAGGGGGAGAATTGGAGAAGGAGATGAACCCTGAGAGACGATGGACTCTGAGAAACAAACTAAGGGTTTTGGGGGGGTGGGGGGATGGGTTAGCCTGGTGATGGGTATTAAGGAGGGCACATTCTGCGTGGAGCACTGGGTGTTATGCACAAACAATGAATCATGGAACACTACATCAAAAACTAATGATGTACTGTATGGTGACTAACATAATAAAATAAAATAAAATTTTAAAAAATTTTCAAAATAAGTTTATCTGTGCCAATTCACATCAAACATCCACCAAGTATGTAAATACATTATTTGTACTGACTTTCAAATTCAGATTTTACTCTCCATTCCCATTACATCTATCTGAACTCAGGTCTTTACCTGCCACCTTATCAATACAATTGGTCTCTTTCCCTCCAGAATTCCCATTTTAAACTTCATCTCTTCAATGCATTCTATTTACTGCTATCGGATTTACTGCCTGAAATGCATCGTGGTGGCTGTTCCACTTAGCAGCTCAATAAACCATAAAGATCATACCTTTTGACCAATGCCTTTTAAAGAGAGTCTCAAATCTTGAGCCCTTGGAAATCTCTTCCTCTGTAGACTTATTAAATTCTATCCTCAAATCCAAATCACAGATTTCACCAGTCTGAAAAGAGGCTCTGCTCCCCTGAGAACTCCCTAAATTTTTCACTCCTGAACTTCTGTTTTATTCTTCTCTTTAATGTAAAAGTATCCCACCATAATCTTAGGCTATACCTGTCTTGTAATGACTACCAATGCCCTGACGACACATTCCTTCGGAATGATTTTATTTATGATTGCTTAAGGGATACCTCCTCTACATGTTTCTAAATTATTTAGTTTATCCCAAATATTTACCAATTATATACTCCTTTGTATTATAGTGATTTGAATGAATAGGTGATTCATTTTTTTCAGACCATATTCTGTCTGAATGGAAATACTACGAAACACATCTCTGTACTAGAGTGCTCACATAGACCTGCTCCTTGCAGGTTCTCAATAAAAATGGCAACTCAATATTTCACCAACCATCCTATATTATAATCTTATTAATTATCAAATAATGTATTTAGGGATATTTTGATACCTAGACAAGCCAAATATCTTCAAGCAAATATATTTGTAGCACCAATTAAGTAAATGTAAATTTTCTTCGTTTCATTATGTATGTCAAATCTCAACCACCTTACAGGAAAATTTAAAAGGTGTCAGATAGGTTGGTGCCAAGGCATGAGTTAACTTTTGGTAAAAGGACTCCCCGTAGGCTGATTAAGGACAGTGTCTATGTATACGTGAGATTGTGTATGTGTGCATGTGTGAATCGTTATGCACTTTTTGGTTACAAAAAAATAAAAATAGTTTTTATAAGAACCCCAAATTTTACTTTCAGCCAGACCCAAATCTGTGTCTTTCACATATTTTAATATCTATGCATTGTCTTCTCAAAAGGAGTGAATACTTTGATTTTAAAGGTGTTTGTTCATTTTTAACTGAAATATAAATTTAAATGTGAAAAATAAACCTGGAAGAAACTAAATGTGAATTTGTTTGTAATCTTGAAGGAAAGGAAATTAAGGCTAATTACTAGAAAGGAAAGGAGGAAAGACAATATTCATTTTAATATGGCAAAACATTCAGAAGCTATTAAAAAAATGGATACAACCAAAACCTTAGAATCTTCAGCATGGTCAAAATACCCCAAACAATGCAAAAGTGACAACTAGAGATGAAATATACAACTGTTACACTAAACAGAAAATTTTCTTAATGGTTAAAGATAGTTAAGTCAAAATAAAAATGGCCAAATGAGGGCTGCAGTCAATTCCTTTAAAAAAAGGGGGGGGGGAAATAACAAATAAACATAAAATTATGTTCAATCACACTCAGCATGAAAAATTGGAAATCAAAACATTTTACAGTTATACATTTATCAAAGATTAATATGCTTAAAAACACCCTGTATTAACAAGGACAAGAAGAAACAGAATTCACACATAATCTTGTGGGAATATAAATTGGTACAATCTCACTGAAAGGTAATATGAAAATATCCACTAAAGTAAGTGCCTAGTTTAATGCCTGACAAACAAGGAGTGGAAAATATACATGGGTCAATTAAAATTCAAAAGTGCATAAGTTTTTTGACCCAATAATTCCACTTCCATAAGTTTTCTATGGACAGATGTTTACAAAACTGACAAGATATAATATCAAAAATCATTGCAACACTGATTGTAATAGCAAGGAATTTGGAAAGACTTAAAGGGGGACATGGTATATCTAGAATAATATACAACCCAACACAAAGAATAATACAAATTTTTAAGTGCAAATAAGGCAAGTCATAAGAAATCATTTAAGCAATGATATGATTTGGAAAGCAACATTTAATGATATATGTGTGTATATATAAATGTGTATATTTGTTATATATGTGCATATTTATATATGTATACACATATATTTTGCTTACATATAAAAGCATCTCAAATTATTGATACCTGTTACACTGGAAAGTTGACCAGTGGGGAAAGGAGATTTTTAATTATAATGGTACTTATATGAGGCTTTATTACTATTATGATATCTATTATTATGTTCAAAACTTTGCCAGGTCATCTGCTGTAGTGGCTTTTTAAAAATAGATGCAAATTCTTTGAGATTTTTTCTGTTAAGAGGTAGGGGTCCATTTTCTTTCCCTTGAATCTGGATGGTATTATGACTGCTTTGATTGGTAAAGTATGGTGGAATCTATACTACATAACTTTTGAAGCTAGATCATAAAAGGCCATGCAACTTATACCTGGTTCATTGAAGATGCTTGCTCTGAGGAAAGCCAGACTTCATGTATGAAGTTTATTCTGAGACCACCATGCTGGAAAGGCCACATGTAAATACTCTAGTTAACAGTCAGTTAACTGCCAGGTGTGTGACTGAGTCATTTTTGGATGTCCTGCTAGGCCAAGCCTTCAGATCAGGGCCATCTTTATGGGCATTGACTTGTGCCATCACTGAGGGCCCCCTGCTAAAAGAGCCCTACCTTTGGTGTAGTGTTTTTCTGTCACCATCTTAAAATTTAATGGTTTTATCTATGAACTTATGTTTTGTGCGTGCATTCCACTAGAACAATGGAGAATGTGAGTGAGCAAAGGAGATACGGTTATGAGTATCTGCTGTTCCTTGCCATTCTTCTCATATACAGCATTCACAATACCACAGCAGCACAGAATTCTGTTGGACTCACAAAGCATGGGAACTCAGTGACTTAAGCTGAGTATAAGACAAGTGAGTTACGTCTACAAATGAATAAGCATGGGGACTAACGTGATCAAAATGCCATACTTTTCTTTTTTTTCCATTTAAATTTTAGGTAGTTAACATACAGTGCAATATTGGTTTCTGGAGTAGAATTCGGTGGTTCACTTTCTTACAAACCATGCCCTTCTGAATACCCATCACCCATCTAGCCCATCCCCCACCCACTTTCCTTCATCAACCCTCAGTTTGCTCTCTATCATTAAAAGTATCTTATGGCTTGTTTCCCTCTCTCTCTTTTTTTCTTTTCCCCCTCCCCATAAGTTCATCTTTTTTTCTTTTTTCTTAAATTCTATGTATGAGTGAGATCATATGGTACTTATCTTTCTCTGACTTATTTCACTTAGCATAATGCACTCTGGCTCCATCCATGTTATTGCAAATGGCAAGATTTCATTCTTTTTGATGGCTTAATAATATATATATATATATATATATTTGATGGCTTAATTATATATATATATATTTATCAGTTGATGGGCATTTGGGCTCTCTCCATAATTTGGTTATTGTTGATAATGCTGCTATAAACATCAGAGTGAGGGCATCTGGGTGGCTCAGATGGTTAAGCATCTGCCTTCGGCTCAGGTCATGATCCCAGAGTCCTGGGATCGAGTCCCGCATCGGGCTCCCTGCTCCTTGGGAGCCTACTTCTCCCTCTGCTTCTCTCTCTCTCTCTGCCTCTGTCTCTCATGAATAAATAAATAAAATCTTAAAAAAAAAAAGATGCTAAACATCAGAGTGAATGTGTCCCTTCGAATCTGTGTTTTTATACCCTTTGGGCAAATATCTAGCAGTGCAATTGCTGGATTATAGGGAGTTCTATATTTAACATTTTGAGGCACCTCTATACTGTTCTCCAGAGTGGCTACACCATTTTGCATTCCCACCAAAAATGCAAGAATGTTCCTCTTTTTCTGCATCTTCTCCAACACCTTTTGTTTCCTGTGTTGTTAGTTTTAGCCATCCTGACAGGTGTGAGATGATATCTCATTGTGGTTTTGATGTGTATTTCCCTGATGATGAGTGATGTTGAGCATCTTTTCATGTGTCTGTTACCCATTTGGGCAACTCTCTGGAAAAGTGTCTATTCATGTCTTCTGCCCATTTCTTAACCGGGTTAATTTTTTTTTTTTTTTTGAGTGTTGATTTTGATAAGTTCTTTATAGATTTTGGAGACTAACTTTATCTGTCATTTGCAAATATCTTCTCTCATTCCATAGGCTGCCTTTTAGTTTTGTTGATTGTTTCCTTTGCTGTACAAAAGCTTTTTATCTTGATGAAATCCTAACAGTTCATTTTTGCTTTTGTTTCCCTTGCCTGTGGTGATGTGTCTAATAAGAAGTTGCTATAGCTGTGGTCAAAGAGGTTTCTGCCTGTGTTCTCCTGTAGGATTTTGATGGTTTCCTGTCTCACATTTAGGTCTTTCATCAATTTTGAATTTATTTTTTTGTATGGTATAAGAAAGTGGTTCAGTTTCATTCTTCTGCATGCTGCTGTCCAGTTTCCCCAAAACTATTTGTTGAAGAGATTTTTTTCAATTGGATATTCTTTCCTGTTTGTCAAAGATTAATTGACCATATACTTATAGGTATATTCTGGGGTCTCTATTCTGTTCCATTAATCAATGTCTGTTTTTGTGCCAGGACCAACCACACTGTCTTGATGACTACAGCTTTGTAATATAGCTTGAAATCTGGAATCATGATGCTTGCAGTTTTGTTTTTCTTTCTCAGAATTGCTTTGGCTATTCGGGGTCTTTCGTGGTTCCATACAAATTTTAGGATTGTTTGTTGCAGCAAAAGCAGTCCTAACAGGGAAGTATATTGCAATACAGGCCTACCTCAAGAAGCAAGAAAAGTCTCAAATACACAACCTAACCTTACACCCAAAGGAGCTGAAAAAGGAACAGCAAATAAAGCCTAAACCCAGTAGAAGTGAAATAATAAAGATTAGAGTAGAAATAAATGATACAGAAAAAAACCACAGTCAAATGAATTAATGAAACCAAGAGCTGGTTCCTCGAAAGAATTAATAAAATTTATAAACCCCTAGCCAGATTTATCAGAAAGAAAAGAGGAAGGACCCAAATAGACTAAACCACAAATGATAGAAGAGAGATCACAACCAACACCACAGAAATACAATTATATATATGAAAAATTATATATGCCATCAAACTTGGCAACTTGGAAAAATGGACAAATTCCTAAAAACTTACAAACTACCAAAACTGAAACAAGAAGAAATAGTAAATTTGAACATACCCTAACCAGTAAAGAACTTGAATCAGTAATCAAAAATCTCCCAACAAAAAAGAGTCCTGGGCCAGTTGGCTTCCCATGGAAATTCTACCAGACGTTTAAAGAAGAGTTAATACCTAATTTTCTCAAACTGTTCCAAAAAAAAAAAAAAAGAAAAAAAGAAAAAGAAAGGGAAAGAAAGCTTCCAAACTTATTCTACAAAGCCAGCATTACCTTGATTCCAAAACCAAAGACCCCACTAAAAAGGAGAATTACAGGCCAATATCCCTGATGAATATGGATGTAAAAACTCTCAATAAAATACTAGCAAATCGAATTCAACAGTACATTAAAAGAATTATTCACCATGATCAAGTGGGATTTATTCCTGGGCTGCAGGTGTGGTTCAATATTAGCAAATCAATCAATGTGATACACCACATTAATAAAAGAAAGGATAAGAACTATATGATCCTGTCAATAGATGCAGAAAAAGCATTTGACAAAATACAGGATTCTTTCCTGATAAAAACCCTTAAAAATGTAGGGATAGATGGAACATAGCTCAACATCATAAAGGCCATACACAAAAGAACCACAGCTCCTATCATCCTCAGTGGGAAAAAAACAGAGCCTTTCCTCCTTGATCAGGAACAAGACAAGGATGTCCACTCTCAAAATTACTGTTTGACATAGTACTGGAAGTCTTAACCTCAACAATCAGACACATATAAACCATGGAATAAGAATTGTTTAATTTCAGTGATTCCACATGTGAGTTAAATATTCTTATATTTGCATTTATAACTTGTACACTATAAAGATGAATAGTACAATTCATACCAATAATCAAAAATCTTAATTTTTCTTTACTTAGAAAAGCATTAAATAGAAAATAGCATGTATCATGACAATTTGAGAGACTGTAAGAAAGGGAGGTTTATTTTTATCACCATTAACACAGCACTTTTTCCTTTTTGTATAAAGGGCCCCACTATTTCATTTTACACAAGGCTCCACAAATTATGCAGTTCAACTTGATACAGATGACTATATCCCCAACAAACTTCTGACTACAACATCATACAAGACTGTAAAAAAACTGTACAACCAAGCTATTCCCCAATACCTGACCTGAAACTTGTGAGGAAAATAAATGATATTGCAATAGACTATTAAGTATATTTTGTTATATAACAGTAGTAAACTGAGCATCTGCCTTCCCAGGAAGACTCATTGTTCCTTCTATGCTTATCTAAGCATATAGTTCCATTTATGATTAATCATATTTATAACTTTTTTAATGTTTGTCTACCTTATTATTTTAAAAAATTTCTTTAAAGAGTTGCTGAATGGATTAACATATAAATTATAACTTTGTTTGGAAAACTAGAGAAAAGTCCTAAAAACTAACTTTTGGAACCTCAGGGTTGGTACAATTAATAATGGTATTAGAGAAAAAAGACTGGGAGGAATAGGTGACCCTCTTTCAACTGGTCCCCTGAATTGAGCTGGATATCACCAGACCACTCTCAACACCCACGAAATCAGCTTGAGATGTAAGAAGATATATCTGGATTTCTACAAACAGAATATCCCCGTTGGTTGGTTTTGAGGTATGAAGCGGGGAGCTGTGATTCTGTGGGCAGATATCGGAAGATAAACAGAAGGGGGAGGGAGGTGACATAAGTGCTTGAGCCAGGAAGGTGAAATAACACAGGAGCGCAAAAGCCTCCCACAGCTGGGGACCAGGCAAAGATTCACAGACCCATAGCTACGGGGAAAGGACTTAAGGGCAGTCCCCAGACTGAAACCTGGAGCTGTGGGGGCAAGCATGCGAACTGGGGGCGGCTGGCAGTTTTAGAAGCACAAAGGGCAGAGACGTGCCTGGACCTGGAAGTGAGGGCTGGGAGTGCTGCTGTGGGACAAACAACACAGGACACTGCTGTTTTAGCAGGACAGACAGAAATAGAGATGGTGTGGCCTGGAGAGCTCACTGAAGAACACACTGCAATCTCTCTGTTCTGAGGCAGAGGCTTGGAAACAGTCACTTCTACTCTGACTCTCAGAAGAGATGCAGAAAGCCACGAGGGAAAGCCACCAGAGAACAAAACACCCCAAAATCCAGTCTTCATTGAGCCCATCCTCCCCCACAGAGGTCAGGGCAACTCTGCCCAAACAGGGTTGCCTGAGTAACAGAGCAGCAGGCCCCTCCCCCAGAAGACAGGCTGGAAGAACAAGAGGCTGACAACTCTAAGGTCCCTATAAAACAGGTGCATCTTGCTTGGGTTTTGGTCAATAATTTGGATTCTGTACACTCCCTCAACCATCCCTCAACAGAATAACTAAGAGGAGGAACACCCAAAATAGGAAAGACTCAGAGACTGTGACTTCTATCACAGATTTACAAATGGATATAGATATAAGCAAGATGTTGGAAATAGACTTCAGGGTAACAGTTATGAACACAATAGCTAGAATGGAGAAATCAATTAATGGCAACATAGAGTTTCTAAGAGCAGAAATGAGAGGTGATTTGGCAGAACTTAAAAAGGATATCAATGAGATACAATCTAATCTATATACCATAACAGCTAGAGTAAATGAGGCAGAAGAACGAATTAGTGATCTAGAAGACAAAGTCATAGACAAGAAGGAACAGGAGGAGGCCTGGGAGAAACAGCTCAAAATCCATGAAAACAGAATTAGAGAAATAAGTGACACCACCAAATGTTCCAATGTCAGAATTATTGGGAATCCCTGAGAGAGTGGAGAGAGAGAGAGGACTAGAAGATATATTTGAGCAAATCATAACTGAGAACTTCCCTAATCTGGGGAATGAAATAAACATTCATGTCCTAGAGGCAGAGAGGACCCCTCCCAAGATCAAGGAAAACAGACCAATGCCCCAGCATGTAATAGTAAAACACACAAATCTTAGAACCAAAGAAACAATCCTAAGGGCAATTAGGGGGAAGAGATTCCTTATGTACAGAGAGGAACATCAGAATAATGTCAGACCTATCCACAGAGACCTGGCAAGCCAGAAAGGGCTAGCAAGACATATTCAGGCTACTAAATGAGAAGAACATGCAGCCAAAAATACTTTATCCAGCAAGGCTGTCATTTAGAATGGATGGTGAAATGCAGAGCTTCCAGGACTGGCAGAAAGAATATGTGACCACTAAGCCGGCCCTGCGAGAAATATGAAGGGGAGTTCTATAAAAGGAGAAAGACCCCAAGAGTGATATAGAACAGAAATTTACAGAGACAATCTATAGAAAAAAGGACTTCACAGGCAACATGACAATATATTCATATCTTTCAATAATTATTATCAATGTGAACGGCCTAAATACTCCCATAAAATGGCACATTGTTGCAGACTGGATAAAAAGATAGGACCCAACCATACGCTGTCTACAAGAAACTCATTGTGAACCTAAAGATATATCCAGACTGAAAGTGAAGGGATGGAGATCCATCTTTCATACCAATGGACCTCAAAAGAAAGCTGGGGTAGCAATTCTTATATCAGACAAATTAGATTTTAAGCTAAAGACTGTAGTTAGAGACACAGACAGACATTATGTCATTCTTAAAGGGTCTATCCAACAAAATGATCTAATGATTGTAAATATCTATGCCCCCAACATGGGAGCAGCCAACTACCTAAGCCAACTGTTAACCAAAATAAAGAGACATATTGATAATAATACGTTAATTTTAGGAGACCTCAACACTCCTCTTTCAGCAATAGACAGATCATCTAAGCAGAAAATCAACAAAGAAACAAGAGCTTTGAATGACACACCAGACCAGATGGACCTCACAAAGAACATTCCACCCTAAAAACAAAATACTCTTTCTTCTCAAATGCACATGGAACTTTCTTCAGAATTTATCACATACTGGGTCACAAATCAGGTCTCAACCAATACCAAAAGACTGAGATTATACCAAGCATATTCTCAGACCATAATGCTTTAAAACTGGAACTGAATCACAAGAAAATTCTGGAAGAAATTCAAACACTTGGAAGCTAAAGACCACTCTGCTCAAGAATGTTTGGGTCAACCGGGAAATCAAAGAACTTAAATAATTCATGGAAACCAATGAGAATGAAAACACATCAGTTCAAAACCTATGTGATACTGCAAAGGCAGCCCTCAGGGAGAAATACATAGCCATCTAAACCTCACTTAAAAAAATAGAAAAATCCCAAATTCACCAACTAACTTTACACCTTAAGGAACTGGAGAAAAAACAACAAATGATGCCTAATTCACATGTTAGAAGAGAAATAATTAAGATTAGAGATCAATGAATTAGAAACCAGAAATAGAGTAGAGTAGATCAACAAAACTAGAAGCTGGCTCTTTGAGAGAATTAATTAGATCAATAAACCACTGTCCAGACTTATCCAAAAGAAAAGAGAAAGGACCCAAATTAATGAAATCATGAATGAAAAGGGAGAGATCATGACTAACACCAAGGAAATAGAAACAATTATTAGAAATTATTATCAGCAACTATATGCCAATAAATTAAGCAACGTGGAAGAAATGGATGCCTTCCTGGAAACCTATAAACTACCAAGACTGAAACAGGAAGAAATTGACAATCTGAATAGACCAATAACCAGTAACGAGACTGAAGCAGTGATCAAAAACCTCTCAAAAAAACAAGAGTCCAGGGTCTGATGGATTCCCTGGGGAATTCTACCAAACATTCAAAGAAGAAATAATACCCATTCTCCTGTAGCTGTTTCAAAAAATAGAAACAGAAGGAAAGCTTCCAGACTCATTCTATGAGGCCAGCATTACCTTGGTCCTCAAACCAGGCAAAGACCCCATCAAAAAGGAGAATTTCAGACTGATATCCCTGATGAATATGGATGCCAAAATTCTCAACAAAATCCTAGCTAATAGGATCCAACAGTACATTAAAAGGATCATCCACCACGACCGAGTGGGATTTATCCCCGGGATGCAAGGTGGTTCAACATTCACAAATCAATCATTGTGATAGAACACATTAATAAGAGAGAGAAGAACCATATAGCCCTCTCAATTGATGCAGAAAAAGCATTTGACAAAATACAGCATCTGTTCCTGATTAAAACTCTTCAGAGTATAGGGATAGAAGGAATATTCCTCAATTTCATAAAATCCATCTATGAAAAACCCACAGCAAATATCATCCTCAAAAGGGAAAAGCTGAGAGCCTTTCCCTTAAGATCAGGAACACATCAAGGATGCCCACTCTCGCCACTATTGTTCAACATAGGACTAGAAGTCTTAGCAACAGCAGACAACAAAAAGAAATAAAAGGTATTCAAACTGGCAAAGAAGTCAAACTCTCTCTCTTTACAGATGACATGACACTTTATGTGGAAAATCCAAAAAAACTCCACCTCAAAATTACTAGAACTCATACAGTAATTCAGTAATGTGGCAGGACACAAAATCAATGCACAAAAATCAGTTGCTTTCTTATACACTAACAATGTAACTGTAGAAAAAGAAATTAGAGAATCAATTCCATTTATAATAGCACCATAAGATACCTACCATAAGATACCTTGAAATAAACCTAACCAAAGAGGTAAAGGATCTATACTCTAGGAACTACAGAACGCCCAAGAAAGAAATGTAAGAAGACATGAAAAGATGGAAAAACATTCCACGCTCATGGACTGGAAGAATAAGTATTGTTAAAATGTCTATGCTGCCCAGAGCAAACTATACTTTCAACACCATCCCAATCAAAATACCAATGGCATTTTTCAAGGTGCTGCAACCAACAATCCTAAAATTTGTATGGAATCAGAAAAGACCCCGAATCTCCAAGGAAATGTTGAAAAAGAAAAACAAAGCTGGGGACACCATGTTGCCTGATTTCAAGCTATATTACAAAGCTGTGATCACCAAGACAGCATGGTACCAGCATAAAAACAGACACATAGACTGTGGAACAGAATAGAGAGCCCAGATATGCACCCTCAACTCTATGGTCAAATAATCTTCCACAAAGCAGGAAAAATATGCAGTGGAAAAAAGACATTCTCTTCAATAAATGGTGCTGGGGAAGTTGGACAGCCACATGCAAAAGAATGAAACTCGACCATTCTCTTACACCATACACAAAGATAAACTCAAGACCTCAATGTAAGGGGCGCCTGGGTGGCTCAGTCATTAAGTGTCTGCCTTCGGCTCAGGCTGTGATCCTAGGGTCCTGGGATGGAGCCTCCCATTGGGCTCCCTGCTCTGCAGGGAAGCCTGCTTCTCCCTCTCTGACTCCCCCTGCTTGTGTTCCCTCTCTCGCTATGTCTCTCTCTGTCAAATAAATAAAATCTTAAAAAAAAAAAAAGACCTCAATGTGAGACAGGAATCCATCAAAATCCTAGAGGAGAACATAGGCAGTAACCTCTTCAGCATTGGCCACAGCAACTTCCTTCAAGACAGGTCTCCAAAGGCAAGGGAAACAAAAGCAAAAATGAACTTTTGGGACTTCATCAAGATAAAAACCTTCTGCAGAGCAAAGGAAACAGTCAACAAAACAAAGAGGCAATCCACAGAATGGGAGAAGATATTTACAAATGACACTACAGACAAAGGGCTAATATTCAATATCTAGAAAGAACTTCTCAAACTCAACACCCAATAAACAAATAATCAAGTCAAAAAAATAGGCAGATGACACGAACAGACACTTCCCCAAAGAAGACATACAAATGACTAACAGACACATGAAAAACTGTTCATCATCATGAGCCATCAGGGAAGTTCAAGTCAAAACCACATTGAGATACCACATTACACCAGTTAGAATGGCAAAAATTAACAAGACGGGAAACAAGTGTTGGCAAGGATGTGGAGAAAGGGGAACCCTCTTGCATTGTTTGTGGGAATGTAAGTTGGTACAGCCACTTTGGAAAACAGCATGGAGGTTCCTCAAAAAATTAAAACCAGAGCTACCCTATGACCCAGCAATTGCACTCCTAGGTACTTACCCCAAAGACACAGATGTAGTGAAAAGAAGGGCCATATGCACCCCAAGGTTCATAGCAGCAATGTCCACAATAACCAAACTGTGGAAAGAGCCAAGATGCCATTCAACAGATGAATGGATAAAGAAGATGTGGTCCATATATACAATGGAATATTACTCAGCCATCAGAAAGGACAAATACCCAAATTTTGCATCAACATGGATAGGACTAGAGGAGATTATGCTAAGTGAAATTAGTCAAGCAGAGAAAGTCAATTATCATATGTTTTCACTTATTTGTGGAACATAATGAATAGCATGGAGGACATTAGGAGAAGGAAGGGAAAAATGAAGGGGGGAAAATCGGAGGGGGAGATGTACCATGAGAGACTATGGACTCTGAGAAACAAACTGAGGGTTTTAGAGGGGAGGGGGGTGGGGGGGATGGGTTAGTCCAGTGATGGGTATTAAGGAGGGCATATATTGCATGGAGCACTGGGTGTTATATGCAAACAATGAATCATGGAATACTTCATCAAAATCTAATGATGTACTGCATGGTGACTAACATAACATTATAAAAAAATGGTATTAGAATGACAGCAAAATTTTACATTCTTCTCAATACATTTACATATTTCTCAATTTTTTTAAATGATACATAAGTAATATCATCTAGGTTTTCACAACATTACAAATCTATATTTTATTGAGGGCATTCAACCTCAAATAATAAACCACTTGGACCCTTAAAGATGGCAATAGCTCATAAGTTACTTCCAGCATCTTTAAGACATTTAAGAGGTGTATATGACATTTGCAACAGCATGGATGAACCTAGAGGGTATTATGTTAAGTGAAATAAATCAGATAAAGACAAATACCATATGATTTCACTTATATGCGGAATCTAAAAAATAAAACAAACAAAGCAGAAACAGAGTCATAAATTCAGAGAATTTATGGTTGTGGGTTGGGTGGCCAGGATGGGCAAAATGGGTGAAGAAAAGATGGAGGTACAGGCTTCCAGTTATAGAATAAGTAAGTCATAAAGATAAAGATACAGCACACGGAATATAGTCAATGGTACTGTAATACTGTTGTATGATGACAGAGGGTAGCTACACTTGTAGTGAGCACAGTATAACATATAAATTTGTTGCTATGTTATACACCTGAAACTAATATAATATTGTTTGTCAAGTATGCTTCAATTTATTATTTTATTTTTATTTTTTTAATGGTTGATCTATTTTTTATTATGTTCAATTAGCCAACATATAGTACATCATTAGTTTTTGATGTAGTGTTCAATAGTTCATTAGTTACATATAACACCCAGTGCTCATCACATCACATGCCCTCCTTAATACCCATCACTCAGTTACCCCTGGTCCCCACCCCCCTCCTTTCTGTAACCCTCAGTTTGTTTCCCAGAGTCCAGAGTCTCTCATGGTTTGTCTCCCTCTCTAATTTCACCCCATTCAGTTTTCCCTCCCTTCCCCTATGGTCCTCTGCACTATTCCTTACATTCCACACACGAATGAAACCATATGATAATTGTCTTTCTCTGCTTAACTTATTTCACTTAGCCTAATACTTTCCAGTTCCATCCATGTCGATACAACTGATAGATATTCATTCCTTCTGATGGCTGAGTAACAGTCCATTATATATATGAACCACATCTTCTTTATCTATTCATCTGTTGAAGGACATCTTGGCTCCTTCCACAGTTTAGCTACTGTAGACACCACTGCTATGAAGAAGGGGGTGCATGTGCCTCTTCTTTTCACTACATCTCTCTTTGGGATAAATACCTAGTAGTGCAATTGTTGGGTTGTAGGGTAGCTCTATTTTTAACATCTTGAGGAACCTCCATAATTGTAAAAATGTCTATGCTGCCCAGAGCAATCTACATATTCAATGCAATCCCTATCAAAATACCATTAACGTTTTTCACAGAGCTGGAACAAACAATCCTAAAATTAGTATGGAACCAGAAAAGACCCCAATCTCCAGGGGAATGTTGAAAAAGAAAACCAAAACTGGGGGCATCACAATGCTTGACTTCAAGCTATATTACAAAGCTGTGATCATTAAGACAGCATGGTATTGTCACAAAAACAGACACATAGACCAATGGAACAGAATAGAGAGCCCAGAAATATCCTTCGACTCTATGGTCAACTAATATTTGACAAAGCAGGAAAGAACGTCCAGTGGAAAAAAGACAGACTCTTCAATAAATGGTGCTGGGAAAATTGAATACCCACATGCAGAAGAATGAAACTAGACCATTCTTTTACACCATACACAAAGATAAACTCAAAATGGATGAAAGACTTAAATGTGAGACAGGAATCCATCAAAATCCTAGAGGAGAACATAGGCAGTAACCTCTTCGACATCAGCCACAGCAACTACTTGCTACGTCACCACAGGCAGGGGAAACAAAAGCAAAAATGAACTGTTGGGACTTATCAAGATAAAAAGCTTCTGCACAGCAAAGGAAACAGTCAAAAAAACAAAGAGGCAAACCACAGAATGGGAGAAGGTATTTGCAAACGACGTATCAGATAAATGGCTGGTATCCAAGATCTATAAAGGACTTCTCAAACTCAACACCCAAAGAACAGATAACCCAATCAAGAAATGGGCAGAAGACATGAACAGACACTTCTCCAAAGAAGAAATACAAATGGCTAACAGACACGTGAAAAAGTTCTCCACATCACTAGCCATCAGAGAAATACAAATCAAAACCACAATGAAATACCACCTTACTCCAATAAGAATGACTAAAATTAACAAGACAGGGAACAATAAATGTTGACAAGGATGTGGAGAAAGGGGAACCCTCTTAGATTGTTGGTGGGAATGCAAGCTGGTACAGCCACTCTGGAAAAACTATAGTTCAATTTAAAAAAAAAAATTGAAAAAGTGCATTGCATTAAAAAGAAAATGAATAGGGTGCCTGGGTGGCTCAGTCATTTAGCATCTGCCTTCAGCTCAGGTCATGATCTCAGGGTCCTAGGATGGAGCCCTGCATCGGACTCCCTGCTCCATGGGAAGTCTGCTTCTCCCTCTCCCACTCCCCCTGCTTGTGTTTCCTCTCTCGCTATCTCTCTCTCTCTCTCTGTCAAAGAAAGAAAGAAAGAAAGAAAGAAAGAAAGAAAGAAAGAAAGAAAGAAAGAAAGAAAGAAAGAAAGAAAGAAAGAAAGAAAGAAAGAAAGAAAGAAAGAAAGAAGGAAAGAAAGAAAGAAAGAAAGAAGGAAAGAAAGAAAGAAAGAAAGAAGGAAAGAAAGAAAGAAATAGATAATCTCAAAAAATGAACAAATGAAACAAAAGAGAAACAGACTCATAGATACAGGAAACAAAACGTTGGCTACCAGAGGAAAGAAGATTTTAGGGAGGTGAATGAAATACATCAAGGGGATTAAGTGAAATGAACCTCTGTTTTAAAATATGTACGTCACAGGGATGTAATATACAGCATGTATTGGGAATATAGTCAATAATACTGTGATAACTTTGTGTGGTGACAGATGGTAACTAGATGTATCGTCAGGATCATCTTGTAAGGTATAAAAATATTGAATCACTACGATGTATGCCTGAAACCAACAGGATATTGAATGTCAGTTATACTTCAATTTAAGAACAAATAAATAACATGAAAAAAGAAGTATATTTAGTTATACTATTTGAATAATTTTACTTTCCTGTTGTAATTATCTTTTCTGACCAAAGCTTCATGGTTTACTTTATTCAATTTTACATGCATTTCACAAGACTTTTCTTTTGTCCAAGTTTAAAAAAGCTACTAGCATTTCTTTTCATACATTTGGAGGAAAAAATACAATAAAGCAACAAAGCATTAATATTTATTTATAGTGAAGATAAAAAAGACTTTATCAAAAAGAGAAAATAGTCAAAAGAGTAAAAATCAATCCCCTCACTCTGTATTTTTTCCTTCTATATTCACACATGGCTAGACTATTTTAAGAATAATCCAAGTTTTTTTTTTTTTTGCTAATTTTATTCTCATCAAAATTGTAGACAGTATGTGTATGTGTGTGTGTATAAACATATACACCAGTAAGAAAACTGATACAAGAAAAAAACAAAAACACTGAGCATAAGCAATGATGTCTGGTGCAAAGTACACAGTGCTCAGGGTTTGGCAAACTTCCTGATTTTCAAAATGTGCCAGTAATTTTCATAATGCCACCCAAATTGTCCAGTTTTAGGCTTCCCAAGCTCCAAAGCTGAAACATTTACTGACTTTTAATTTCCTCAGTTAACACTAGCACTTTAGAGATTTTTAAATAGCCATTTAAATCAGATTTCACCATTTTTTAACTCTCTAAAATTACACTCTCACCTAGCAAGCATTTCAATAGATTAATTTTTTTTTCTGTGATCTCCCTCATCATGAAAATGAGTTTGAGAGTTGGTATAACAGTGCAGTTGATGCATGTGGGTTTATGATTTTTTAAAGAAAATATTACAATGTCAATTGCCTTTCTGCTATTAGCATCCAGAAATTCTCCATGATCCCCATCCTAAAAATAAGAGTTCTTTTTTACTCTATCTTAAAGGCAAAAGTTTTGGCAAAACTTCGAAGAAATGACTCTTAATATTTTCCCAATTCAAAAACTGATACACATATTAGCAGAAAAATAGCAAAGTGTAGATATTTAAAATATTTTACAATCCAGTAACCCAGAGTAATAATTTTCAAATTGTGATATATTTACTTTCAGTCACTCTCGTTCTTTCCTCTCTTCATCCCTCCCTCCTTTTCTCCCTTCTTCCTTCCCTTCCTTATCCTTCTGATTTTGTTTTGTTTTGTTTTGTTTCTGAGGATCCTTACTGCACTACACTTAAACAATAAATACTAGATTATCTGTCTCCAGACTCTGAACCTGCAAGGGAAGGATTCTATCAACAACGAGCACACATGCCATCTCCTCCCAGAAGCCTTCCTTGACTAATTCTCCCCTAACTTTACCTCCACAGATCTAATCATTTCTTTGTCCGTAGTACCTCCATACAAAGTGCATGCTTCTATTGTTGTACATCAAAGTGAAATATAATTAGTTTGTATCCACACCCATTGTTTCTATTAGACGATATAAATACCTTCCACAACCCCATACATACTTTAGGTCATCTGTGAATGGCTGCTCAATTAAGTAAATTTATGTATTTTGAGTCTTGAGTACCTGATGAGGCACTCATAAGAATCAGATATTCAGTATATGTTGTATGCTAAGAAACTCGACCCTCCTTAAATGCTCTGAGAGCTTTCCCCCTTTCCCCAAAATAAGTGCCAAATAATGTTCCTAGGAAATCACACACAACATAGAAAGTGAAAGAAAGCTCAGTGTCCTAGGGAGTTTGGCAAGGCTTTGGTCTTCATAAATGACACTGACTTCTAGAGGTCACTAGCCCCACACACTCTTTCTCCCTAATTCTTCACCTTATTTCTCATATCTTATCCCCTTGTCCACCACTCTTGGCTTTGACCTTGGCCTATTCTATGTTTGCCGGCTTTCTATTCACCTTTACCTGGATTTCTCTATTGTCTGGATGCTTAGGTACTGGTCCATCCCAGACTGTTTCCCAATCATGGACAAGATTTATTTTGTGTGTTCTAATTAGACACTTATAGACATTTGAGTTTTGCTATTTTGACATTCAGGCTTCAGGTTTTGAGTTTATTATTTCTAAGTCGACGGTTCTTTGGCCTTTAACAAATTCACCTAGTTTCATGGCTTGGGAAATGATGCTACCTCCCACATCCATTTTTTTTTTTCCTAGAAAGGAAGGGAAGAATGCTTTCATATTGTTTTAATTTGGTTGAGGCTGAAATTAAAAATACTTAAGAACACCTTTTTTCCCCCCAGACAAAAGCTACATAGTGGTTAATACATGTTCTACAAGCAATGTCCATAGTTTGCAATCCCAAGCACAATGTACTCCTGCATTGATAACTCTTACATATTCTGAATATACTACTTGTTTTTGTATTTTATCACAGCAAGAACTTAAACAAGAGGGACAAATGTTCTAAATATGCATATCCTGAGAAGTGGAATATTCTGTGTAGATAGACTACACTAAAGGAGAAGTTTAAATTTAGGATGGAAACCATAACAATTTACTCTGTAGTTAAGAGACTTTCTCAGTTATCAAACACTGCTAGGAATTCAATGGAGGAAAAATAATCTTTTCAACAATGGTTATGGAACAATTGAACATCCACAGGTAAGAAAATGAACACTAACACATTCTTTGCATTTTATACAAAACTAACTGAAAATTAATCATAGACTTAAGTGTGATATGTAAAAATATAAAACTGTGAGAAGGAAAGAGAACATCATTGTGACCGTGGGTGTTTACATTAAGACATCAAATACATGCTCCATGAGAAGAAAAATTGATGAACTGGACTTTGTCAATATTAAGCACTTTTTGTAACAGCTCTATGAAAGACACTATTAAAAGAAGGGAAAAAACAAGCCACAAACCACAAGAAAATATTTGCAAATTATATGCAGGTAAAGGACTTGTATCCAGAATATATAATGAATACTTAAAACTCAATAATAAGAAAACAGACAACTCCAATTAAAGAAAATATGCAAATGATCTGAACAGACACTTCACCAAAGATGATAAATTAATGACAAATAAGCATATGAAAAGTTGCTCATTATCATCAGTTATTAGGAAAATGCAAACTAAAACCACAATGAGATACAACTGCACACCTCTTAGAATGGTTAAAAACAAACAAGCAGGGCGCCTGGGTGGCTCAGTCGGTTAAGCGACTGCTTTCGGCTCAGGTCATGATCCTGGAGTCCCGGGATCGAGTCCTGCATCGGGCTCCCTGCTCAGCGGGGCGTCTGCTTCTCCCTCTGACCCTCTTCCCTCTCGTGCTCTCTGTCTCTCATTCTCTCTCTCTCAAATAAATAAATAAAAATCTTAAAAAAAAATAAAAGTCATTAAAAAAAAAAAACAAGCAAAAACTGACATTATGAAACGCTGGTGACATGCCAGAACAACAGGATCTCTCATTCATTTCTGGTAAGAATACAAAATGTACAACCACTTTCAAAAGCAAAGACAGACATACATTTACCATATGACCTAGCAATACTACTCCTATTTATTCATGTAACAACATGAATGAATCTTAAATGAATTTTAGTAACTGGAAAGAAGCCTGACCCAAAAGGGTGCCATTCATATGGCATTTTTAAAAAGGCAAAATTATAGTGAAAACACATCAGTAGTTGCCCACAATTGGTAGAGTGTTGTTGACAACAAAATGGCCACACAAAGGAATTGTCAGGATGATGGAAATGTTCTATAAGCTGCTGTGGTGGTAGATAGATGATTACATATTTGTCAAACCCCACAGAATTATACACTACAAAGAATGAACATATGCATTTCTTTTTACTGAAGTATAGTTGATATACAATGTTATATTCCTTTCAGGTATACAACATAGTGATTTAGCAATGTTATACATTACCTAATGCTCACCATAATAAGTGCAGTTACCCTCTGTCACCATACAAAGTTATTACAATATTATTGACTATATTCCCTATGCTGTACTTTTCATCACCATGACTTACCTATATTATAACTGGAAAGTTTATACCTCCTAAGGCTTTTCACCTATTTCTCCCATTCCCCCTTTCCTTCTGGCAACTACCAGTTTATTGTCTGTATTTATGAGTCGATTTCTGATAATAGATGGCAGGGGACTCCCAGATAGGAAGCAGATTGTTACAAATGAATCTAACTGTATTACAAGTGTTGTATCTAACCTCACTGAAGAGGGTAGAAGAAAAGGAGCAGCTCTAAGTAATTCTGGGAAATGATGCTTTGACTGAATACTCTAAAACTAAACATAAAATGAGTTATATATAAACACTGTATGGGTTGGTAATTCTGACACTACTTTTAATGTTGTTTAGGGCTGGATATCAAGGTCATGAAAAACAAGGAAAGAGGAACTGCTGCAGACTGGAAGAGATTACAGAGATATCACAACAAAATATAACATAGTATCTGGTACTAGATCCTGGAACATAAATAGGACATTACTGGAAAAAATTAATAAAATCTGAATAAAGTCTATAATATAGTTAATAGAACTATACCAATTTTAATATCTTAGTTTTGAAAATGTACCATGGTTGTATAAGATGTTCACATACAGGAAGTTGGGTGAAGGTACATAGGAACTTTCTGTTCCTACCATACAGCTCTTCTAAAAACTTAAAATTATTTCAAATATTTTTTTTAAAGAAATGAATCCAGGATTTATACTAGGAATATAGTCAGCTAACAACAGTGTCAGGAAATCATTTCATGTTGTTGATATAAAGTTTAGTTGTACAATGTGTAAATATATTTTAAAATACAGTTCATAAGGTGATTGCTCATGCAGTCCAGCACAAGTAATCAGTAATGTTGAGTAGTCAAGTGGCCTAAGTAATGGTCTAGTTCCTCCACTGAGGGAGAAACATGCCTCTCCTTAATTTAGAAAATAAAAATGAGTTGCTTCTTCATCCAAAAGAATAAATAATGGTTAATTAGCAAAAGAAACAACTGGAAGCAAAAGAAAATCTTTGGAAATTAAAGGTTCTGCATTATGTCCAAAAACAGAAAAGTGATAGAGTTATGAAGTCTAAAGAAATCAATCTGTGGTAGTAAAGCCAACACAGGTTTGGGGGAAAAGAGGACTATCAGTATTTAGAACATTGAGTTTAATTAGAATATGAACAAGATAAAACTTACACTGGGACTAAGCAAATGAGTGAAAAATACCCCAGACCACAGCTACATGTGTATATGGTTATATATTGTTTAAAAAGCTTTATTTGCAAATCCATAACAGCCTTTAAAACAACACCTATAAATTAGCAAACTCAAGAGTACTAGTGAAACACAAAGAACTTTAAAAACAAAAGGCAATGACACAATAGAAGGTTACTTTCTAGATTTTGTGTTTTGTCTAATTGCTCCTAAGAGCAAAGTCAAAGCTAAGAAATGAACACAAACACTCCTTTCCCCTCTCACTACGATAGCCTTGAATTAGAATTGTGAATTTATGAGATGGTTAAAGAGAAAATTCAAATTCAACTGTTTACTAGAAACAAGTAAGTAATAAGAAATATACTTTAAGATGTTGAGATCTTGGCTAAGTTAATGATGCAAGTCAACATTAGCAATTTGTTCATGATCCTCCAGGGAAGATGTTGGTCCATATTCCTAATGTCCCCTGAGGCAAAATCAGTATTTGTTTCTCTTTAAGATGGTTTCCTCAGGGATACAAGATTCTTTGGGGAATATAAATGTAGGTAAAATATCATAAACTTGGCACTAAAAATAAAGGGAAGACATATATATTATCATTTTCATTAACTAGTTGTGTCTCTCCTTAAAGCTAGAATTAAGATTTTAAGAACTATTTTCTTCCATTAAATAGCTATGTTTGTGTGCATGCAATCAATATATAAAGGGAAAAAACCATTTTTCCAGCAATCCTGTATTATATACTGGTTGCAACAAGAGCAAAGCATTAAAATTCTCACTACTAACAGGTGGACAAGTAATACTTTGGGTAACTGTTGCGTACAAAGTGTATTTTAGGTGCTTTGTAAGTAGTATTTAACCTTCAAAATAACCTAGAAGGAAAACTGCTCTTAGGTCTGCTTTGTAGATGAGGAAACAAACTAACATTTAGAAACATCAAGGTTCCTTTTGACCTCTTATTTCTCTGCTAACCTAAATAAATAACTTGACCCAAATATGCATGAGACAATCCAGAATACCAAAAACAACCTTTAAGGACTATTATAACTTATTTAAACAATGCAAGTCTTCCTATGTTTTCTTTGGAATGGATTGGCATTTTTGCTTAATGAGAACAAATAAATTATTACAGGCAATTATGTAAGACATTGAACTAGAAAATTGGGAAATGCAAAGAAAAATAAAATTTACCATCTAACCCCAAGAATCTTAAGATCTTTGGGGGAAAATAAAGTGCAAACTTAGAAGAATAAATATTAATATATTTTTAAAATAATTATTTTGTTTTCTTTTGTTTTTAGAAAGAGAGTGTGTGCATGAGCAGCAGCGGGGAGGGGGCAGAGGAAAAGGAAGAGAGAGAATCATAAGCATGCTCCATGCCCAGTGCAGAGCCCAATACAGGGCTCCATCTCACAACCCTGAGATCATGACCCGAGCCGAAACCAAGAGTTAGACGTTCAACTGACTGACCCACCCAGGTACCCCATTTTTTAAAACAATTTTTAAGACCACAATAGGATGGACTTCCCATGAAGAGATGGGAGGAGAGAAGAGGATGGGGGAGTAAAGCATTTGCTAGACCACTGTTTCAGGGCAGGGAGAGATACCAGGTTGTTTCAATTAGCCAGCCTGCCCAGCCCCTCCCAGATGTATAGTTATTCAAGTGTGGTGAGTGGTAGCTTTCTCAGTTCCCTACCACCTCTGGTTGCTCCAGCTCCACACTTAACTGTAGAGACTAACTAGAACAGTGTTACTCCAAGTACGGTCCACAGATGAGTGCTGGTCTGGACACTGTTTGTTACTAGCTCCAGTGAAATAAACCTAGACATTCTAATATTTAAAAAAACTTCCATAGTAATTTGAATGAATAATGTTATAGCTGTTGATTCTTACAAGATATTTGGACTTGATTTTTTTGAATATCTTTTTTTATCCCATTTTTCTAGTAATTTTTATTGTTTTATAAAATATCAGTCTGCAGTTGATTGGAAATGAAAACTTTAAATAGACACACACACACAATCTGGTCTTTCACTACATATGATTTGAGAAGCATCATACTAGATTCTTGGCCACTGGGACAAAGATTTTGCTCAAAAAACAATCTGCTAAGAAAAATATCAAGGTATAAATTGGCCTCATGCCTCCCAGTGGTCGCTAGGTAATAAACCACCTGCTTAAAAAGGGAGAGCCCACTTAGGATGATAGTGAGGTAAAAGTTCAGGGAAGCTTCTAATTGCTCTCTTGTCCACATCATCTCTTTCCCTTCTCCAGCCCACAGAATATCAACCAGTCCAAGAAAAAGGAGAACTCATGTTTCAAATGTACACACATTTCTTTTTTACACCCAAGCCATCAGCATTTATACTTATATGCTAAGAATATACTTACATGATTTAAATTCTGTGGTTCCACAATGACTAACATCTGGAAAAGAACTTGAACACTTATGTCTAATTCCCTAAGCAAGGTGTGGAAGAAGGGGATGTTTGGGGGTAAAAGTGAAGAAATGAATTAAAACTGATAAGAAGAACACCACTTTTGCTAAGTAATACTTGCAAATATCTCACCACAGACAAAACAATAAATTCTGTGGAAGTTCAGCAAATTATTCCAGGGTGAGTTACATGGAAAGATTTTATGAAAGAAACCAACCTGGAGACAGAGAAAAAAAATTAAAGAAATGTTATAATTGTGTCAGAGAAAGAACATTCTACAGGGTAGGCAAAATGTCTGGGAAACCAGGAAAATATGCATTAAAATCATTTAGCTATATTATATCAAATTACATAATAAATTCAGTGACATTACATACTATGTTTAATACATTGTCCCTCATTAGCAATGTGCATAGTCTCCTGCTATGTCCCAGAAAACTGCAGTGAGGTTGTGTATTTCCATCAATCCTTGCGTGTGTATCTGTAATTTGTATTTCTTCACTACATAAATGTGGGTCTGTAACATTATTGTGTGGAATAAATCAAGAAGCTTCCTTCGAATCAGATAAGCCAACATGCCATTCCACTTGGCCACATCATCCAATCCAGCTCTGGAAATTATCATCCAAAGAGTCCCTCATTACTGGAAATACTAGGTGGTCTGTCAACCTTTCAAATCACTCAAAGCAGGCTTCCTTTCCCTAACCATCACACACACACACAGGCATTAAGTGGTCACTTAACGTGGTTAGATATGTCAAACATTGCCTATGTATATAGACCTTGTGGCCATGCTATAGATCAGTAAATAGGCATGATCTTAATTATCGAAGCCAAATATTTTGAAAAGAGGAACAGGAAGTTGTCAAGGGTTAGATTTGAAGGGTTTGATATTAGGAAAATCAATCTATTTCTGACTTCCAAGCTAAAAATATACAGTTATATAGCAATAGGGAACCATTGAAGACTTCTGAGCAGGAGAATAAGATGTTAAAGTGTATTGAAAGGCAGATTGAGTTAGAGAACAGGGAGAGAAATTAGTCTACTGCTATGACATGAGAAATGCCATATATCATTGCTCCAGTCAGTTTGGGGAAATGGAAATGAAAATCAAAAGGTTTCAGAGTACATGAAAGGCAAAAACAAGCTAACCAATGTGGCTAACTGGATTGTTTGAAACAGAAGAGGGCAAAGCAGCTGGAAAATTTTAAGCCTAGCAAAACAATGACACTGTTACCAGGAATGCACAAGTGGGTGAAGAACTGGGTTTGGGTTTCAGGGGAGATGTTCAGAACTTTGACCTTGGAGCTCAGCCCTCCATCAAATGAGGCATTCAATCAACAGTTCAAAGTATGAAACTTAAGCTCAGAAGATGGGTAAGAGCATCTCTGAAATACAACCGTTAAATATTTCTGATAATAATGACAAATTTATAGTTCATGACAACAGCCAATCTTTCACTGAGTAAATCTCTTCAATAACTTAACACTCCTCACCAGAACAAAGAAAGTTATTGAAAAATCTCGAGATCTTTTTTTATTTTTCCATGAAGCCAACAAACTTCTACAAAATCTACAGTTCCAAAGTGTGTTAATACTCTGAGCAACAACCTTCCTAAGGGAAGAAATAAATTAACCATTATTAAACTTTTGCTCTAGGGTTTACAATACCTGTGGTTTGCCACAATGTGTTGCTTTGTTATAACTGCCTAAGACTTGTGAAGTGATTTAACTTGAAATTGTGTTAATCTTTGGAGAGTTTCAAGAGATATTCCTTACTTAGCTTTGAAGTAAAGTGATACCAGACAAGTGGAAATGAAAAAAGTTGAAAATAGCAGAAGCAGAAAAGTATAATAAATACTAGGTATATTCTTATCAATCCAAGAGCTCGATTTTTTCTTTATCTTTTGCTTTTAACAAATACTCCAATCAAAGTGAAACCCTTAACTACTTTGAATTAGGACCATAAAATCTAAAATGAGAGGCTTAGAATGATTAATATTTAATGTCCCTTTCAGGCACATCAGCTCCCAAAGTACAATTGATAAATTTGAAATAGGATAGGTTGCAAAGTGTGTTTAATACCCCTTAAATACAAATGACTTCACAGTCTATAACTCTATGCTGAATTTACTATTTCATGGGATCCTCCAAATATAGGTATTTCATGCCCTGTAGGCATATTTAAAAGTAATAGCAAAGACTAAAAACATTCTAGGTACAGCTATTATTTTTTAGGTAATTTTAGGAGGGATAAATTTTTTAGCGCACCTGCTGTACAACTTGGCCAAGCATGTGCCCAGATGAATAAATATCAGTCTGTCAAATCTTGCAAGGTCTCAATATCAGCTGTGATTTTCAAAAGTTATGCTTGAGGAACTGTGACCTTGGCATATCCCAGGTCCAAAATGGCCTATCTTAATTCTTCTTGTCTCCACTTACATTAAAATTGCTGAGGAAATGACTTGAAAGTGAATAGAAGATGTTCTCTGTTTTTCAATCCTAACTCATGGGCAAGCTAGAAATACTGTGTTACAGACTAAAGGTTTGTGACACCCCTAAGATTGCTATGTGGAAATCCTAACTCCCAGTGTGATGGTATTAGGAGGTGAGGACTTTGGAAAGTAATTAGGTCATGAGGGTGGAGTTCCCATTAATGGAATCCGAGAGACATAAGGTTTTGCTCTCACCATGCTCTCCACCTGTAGGATACAAGAAGAGGCTGACCATGCGCAAGCCATGAAGCAGGCTGCAGCAGACACTGGATCTGCCACACCTTAATCTTGGACTTCCCAACCTCCAGAATGGGGAGAAATAAATATATGTTGTTTAAACCACTCAGTCTATGGTATTCTATTATGGCATCCTGAGCTAATACTTACTGTATATTGCATTCAAGGAAACTAAGGTTCCAGAGTTTGAGGAGAAATTCTAAACAATAAATGGATTAATTTTAGTAACTTTATTTTTTTTACTTTGTTTTCAGGTTACTCTTGATATTTTTTATTAAAGAGGTGTCACAGTAAATAGAGATGGGATTTATATCTTGATTTTTTTCACCACCACTTTGGCCTCAACATTCTTACTAGATGACATGTGTCCTGAGGTTGGTAGAATTGTGATTTCTGCATTCCAAGGGAAGCATACTGTTGGCTTCACTGAAGCAAATTCTATAGAAACCAGTGTGTTACTAAATATTTAGAAGCAGTGGAATATGACTCAGCTATTTGATTTTGCAAAAACAGGGTAAGCAACAACAACAAAAAAATTCGAGAGTATACTTCCTCTTTTATTTTCATTAATCAGCATTTGAAAACCACCTGGTGAAAGCATCTTAATTTCAAAATGGCAAATTTGTTTTAGCTTTAACAGCTTGCAACTATAGATGACAGATAGATATGTGCTACACAGCAACTACCAAGTGTTTAGTGAAAACTGTAGAGAAGAAAGTGCTTTAGCAAATTGTTCGTTTTCTCTTTAAATATTTGTCAGTCAGTGTGGAAAACATTTAGTCCTACCTGGCTTATCAGGAGGATGACAAGCTTTCTGAATTTGCCACAAATTGGAAGGAACTGTGATTGAAGGTGACATGTAGAACCACTCTAATCAAGTAATAATCACTCTGAATCATTTCCAGGACAATCTGCAAAGTAGTTTGGATTTAAGTGTCCTGGCTCAATCTGAGCTCCTTATGAAGTCTCAGTTCCAACCAAGCTCAGGGATAGTGACAGTGCCATGAAGCCAGCCTACCACTACTTTTATTTTCTGACACACAACATTTGGCCAGGGGATTTTGATAGCATAATAGATACTAGGACCATATTCATAAAACCATGGATAATGAGAGAATGTTTTAAATGTAAAGTTTCATTCAAGCATTTGATTACAATTATTCTAAAGGCTCACACAAGAAGAAATATATTTATTTTCAAATCTAACTCTATGTCTTTCTCTTGAATATGTCTCAGTCGGATCTATGCCTTTCCATGGCTATTAGCAAAATTCCTTTTCAGTCCTTAATATTCACATAGGACTAAATGTGCCTTTTTGCTGACCTCTGTCCATTCTTAAGCATTTTACCTGCCATAGCTGAAATAGTTCACCTTGTGGGTTATAAACACCTTCCTTACTACCAGAAAACATTAATTTAAAAACCACACAGAGGGGCAACTGGGTGGCTCAGTCATTAAGGGTCTGCCTTCAGCTCAGGTCATGATCCCAGAGTCCTGAGATCAAGCCCCGCGTCGGGCTCCCTGCTCAGCGGGAAGCCTGCTTCTCCCTCTCCCACTCCCCCTGCTTGTGTTCCCTCTCTCACTGTCTCTCTCTCTCTGTCAAATAAATAAATAAATACCTTTAAAAAAAAAGAAAATGAATTTGAGCTTACAGTTTTGCCTAATTCTATTATACATTTTAGCACAATGTGCTGCTTTTACATGAATAGGAATTTAGAGTCTTTAAAAAAATAAAATAAATAAAAACTAATAAACCACATAGACACATTTGCCAAAGGAAACTCAACTGACAAGTAAGAACCATACTCTGAACCACACTGATGAACTCCAAAGATACATTTTCTCTCACTTCAAACCTAGAACTGACTTTGTTACAAAACTAACTAAAATGCACTAGAGGGTAGTTAACTTTAGGATATAAAATTTGAGGTTAGTATCTCAATTGCCTGACATGCACACTAAATCATTCAAACAAAAAGCTTTCAGTAGCTTTCATTTTTATATGATCAAAGGGGGAAAAGATTATTGCATTTTTTAATCCTATAATGAAAATAGGAAAAAGAGAAAATCCTTTCAGAAATGACTTTGTGAGAGACTCTACCAATTCTCTCATTCTGTTTTAAACACTCCTATTTTCAAGCTTTTCTTTTCTTTCACTTTTTCTGATAAACCATGACTGTGCTTCCTTCGACATCCTGTGATCATTAAGGTTAACTTATTTTTTCCAGAACTGACAGCCTCTGTTTATATATATTTGCAGCATACATCATTGCACCTTTTTGTCAATCATATGCATATACACAAGTCACACTATTAAATTAATACAGACCCAGTTCCGTTTATTCACACACATACATACACACACAATTTCATTTATACATTCACAAAGTTTTATTTATATTACAGAGTTTCATTTGTCCTTTCTGTTCTGTTAGATTTTGAATTGCTGGGTATCAGGAAGTAGAACTATATTGGTTATTTTAATCAATTACCTTGGGTCACAAAAATGCAGTTTTTAAGAGAATATTAAATCGTTTATTGATTACACATGATAATGGATGATACACAAGCTTTAATCCCATCTATAATTTTATCTGATACCATAATTCAATTTAGATATACTGCATAGGATGTGCCAACAATCATATTAATAACCAAATAAACTCCAGGACTTTGCTTGGGTGACCCTTTTAATGGTGAACTCCAAGTCACAACACATTAACTGTCAGTTCAACTACACCAAGGTTTGTGGAGACAACGGCTTCTGTGCCCAAGCAGGTTGCAAATCAATTTCGAATGGAACCTGTCATCACCCTGAAGGAATTCTAACTTCACACTGTTGGGGTAGTATTCCAAGATGGCTTCAGAGTAGACTAACTTTACACAGCACATTTAAAAAAAGACACCATTTATTTAGCGTCATGATCAGACTATTACATTTAGCAGTCAAGAGCATGGGTGCAAAAAAAAAAAAAAAAATCTACATCAAAACCCTTTGTTGGAATGCTTTACACTTTCCACAGAACAGAAACTAAAATAACCTGTTATACAATTAGTCACAAATACAGTCCTCGAGTTTTTTGCCCATACACATGAGTATTGTCTAAAACATGTCTTCTTTGCAGCAGCTAGGCCCTGCCCCCACTGTGCTTGGCTGAGTTCACAAATCTGTTGTAACCTGTAGCTTCCCTGTCACTTCTCTGGCTCTCCTCTCCTGCTAAGCTTTGTTTCCTGGCAGTAATTAAAACCTTCTGCCACTGCCCTAGCTACTGCTGCTGCTGGAACCACCATAGCCACCTTGGTTTCGTGGTTTGGCAAAGTATCGGCCTCCACCACCATAGGGGCCAGAGTTTCTGCCTCCAAAATTTCCTCCTTTCATGGGTCCAAAATTTGAGGATTGATTGTTGTAATTGCCAAAATCATTAGAGCTTCTGCCACCTCCAAAGTTGCTTCCATCATTACCAAATCCGTTATAGTCATCCCCACGGCCACCATCTCCACCACCACCTCGACTGCCGCCAAAGCCACCTCGACCACTGAAGTTCCCTCCACGACCAAAGTTGTCATTCCCACCAAAACCACCTCCACGACCACCACCAAAGTTTCCAGAACCACTTCGACCTCTTTGGCTGGATGAAGCACTAGCCACCTCTTGCTTAGAGAGGGCTCTCCTTACTTCACAGTTGTGGCCATTCACAGTATGGTATTTTTGAATGACAATCTTGTCTACAGAGTCATGGTCATCAAATGTTACAAAAGCAAAACCTCTCTTTTTGCTACTGCCTCAGTCAGTCATGATCTCGATCACTTCAATTTTCCCATACTGTTCAAAATAATCTCTTAGATGATGTTCTTCAGTGTCTTCTTTAATGCCACCAACAAAAATCTTTTTCACAGTTAAGTGGGCACCAGGTCTTTGAGAATCTTCTCTTGAGACAGCTCTCTTTGGTTCCACAACTCTTCCATCCACCTTGTGTGGCCTTGCGTTCATGGCTGCATCCACCTCCTCCACAGTGGCATACGTGACAAACCCAAAGCCTCTGGAGCGCTTGGCGTTTGGATCTCTCATTACCACACAGTCCCTAAGCGTTCCCCATTGCTCAAAATGGCTCCTCAGACTCTCATCGGTTGTTTCAAAGCTCAAACCTCCGATGAAGAGCTTCCGCAGCTGTTCAGGCTCTTTGGGAGACTCTGACTTAGACATGACGGCGGTGGGAGGGGAGACTTTAACGATGCTTACTCTGCGGCGTCCACGGGCGGAAAGCACAAAAATGCAGTTTTATTTCCCATTTTTGTTGTCCTTCAGAGTGCTGATTATTTAACATATTAAGTTACTGATTGGTAGAAAAAATAATTTCTTAGCTAATTATAAAACCAGAAACATTTTTTTCCTTAAATTAAGTCTAAAAATTTAACTGAAAGTTAGGAGAAAGTGGCCTGTAGCATGGAGATATAATAAGCTTTAAAACCATATTTTTAAATCACATGAAAAATTGTTAAGCTCCATATAACCTACACCAACAATTGCATCAATGAAAAATATGAGATATTAAAAAATGCATATGCTGATGAAGATTTGTCAGAGATGTTTTGGGAACCAGTATTATTCTTGAAAATCACACAGGTTAAGCTTACTTGATATATTTTCCAATATTTAACAGATTGCTATTTATACACCAAAATTTTCACAATTTTCTAATATGACAGTTGGCAAGGCAAATTTCCCATGGATTTCAGAGTATATGTATAGAAAACAAGAATTTTACTGTATACTCTATAAAAATAAGCTCACAAAAAGCATGAGTTTTAAGTCTCCAAAAAGTGACAAAATTGTTTCATAGTCCTCTGTCAAGCTGATGCACTGGTTCATTAACTATAAAAACTTTCTCTCTGAAGATTCTGTTTCCTGGAATCGGGCAAATCTCAACATAAAGCATCCCAGCATAATGAAGGTTATTCTAGTGAAATCGTTCACTGTGTAATGGGAGAGAAATCCAACAATTGCCAGTTACCTACAAGGGACATAATGACCACATGTCCTTTATAGGACCATACAGATGTATGGAAAGAGAAGCTAAGCTTTATCCAAGCCTGATGAAATTGAATTTCCATTCCTTCATTCATTCAACAAATATTTATTGAGCTCTTAATATGTACTTTGGGAATATAGGGAAGAAGATAAACATACTCTTCAACTTTTCATGAGGTGTTGAAGTGGGAGACAGAACATTTAAAAAATCACACAATTATATGTGTACAATTAGGATCACAGTTATGAAAAGTAATAGAAACTGAGCCTCTTTCAACTGGCATTACTCTTTAGGAGGCACAGGATTTTGGATTTGGATTCTGGTATTGTCATTTACTTGCTCTGTGAACTTGGGCAAATTGTTCAACCTTCTTCGGTCTCCTCTTCCTGAACTCTATAGCAGGAGTTAATTCCTACTTGTGGACATTTTAAAAGGGGACTGCAAAGTCTTTTCTGTGCCTCCCATGAAAACTGAAGAGTGGAGTTCTTCATCACAATGCTCTTTACAGGTACTCCCTTCTTTGTTATGGCTGGGGTTTCAGGCATCCAAAGCTTCAGTGCTAGTCTAAGTAATCACGACCTGGACACCACTTAGGAAAGCTCTGAACTCTAAGGAAAGGGCGGTAGAGACAACTGCCGTGTAGATTTCATAGTTTAAAATGGTATTTGGGGCAGGAAGAGGGAATGGAAACAATAAAATTAGGAGCAGTTATGGATCTTCACTTGAAGCTCAGCAGTGACTGCTGTGACCTGTACAACAGGTAGAAGTAGAAGTGATGCTCTACTCTTCAGGTGAGGTCAGGAAGGTTATGTGACTATACCAGTCTCTCTTAGATGCTTCCTCTTGGAAGGCATCTGCCAGGCTGAGAGAGGTGGAAGAAGCCACTGGGAGAGGTCATCTGTAAATTCTCTGGCAGATACTCCAACCTAGCCACCCTTCACGTGAGTAGAGAAATCATTTAGAAGTAGATAACTCCAGAAACTTTTTAATTTGATGTAATCCCACTTGTTTATTTTTGTTTTCGTTGCCTACGCTTTTAGTTTCATATCCCCCCAAAGAATCATCTCTAGGAGTTTGATAGTTTCAGATTTCATATTTAACTCTCTAATCCATTTCAAGTTAGTTTTTGTTTATGGTATAAGATAAGGATCCAATTTCATTCTTTTACATGTGGATATGCAGTCTTCCCAGCAACATTTATTGAAGAGACTGTCATTTCCCTATGGTGGATTCTTTTATTTATTTATTTTTTGAGTACAGTTGGCATACAATGTTACATTAGTGTCAGGTGTACAACATAGCGATTCAATAACTATATGTTATGCTCTGGTCACCACAAGTGTAGCTACCATCTGTCACCATACAATGTTATTATAAAACCAATGACTATATTCCCTGCACTGTGCCTTTTATCCCCATGATTTATTCAATCCATAACTGGCAGCCTCTATCTCCCACTCCCTTTTACCCATTTTGCCCATCTCCCTACCTCCTCTTCCTTCTGGCAACCATCAGTTTGTTCTCTGTATCTATTAGTCTGACTCAGCTTTTTGTTTGTTTATTCTTTGAAAACAAAATAAATACCCACTATGTTCACCCACATTTTCACAAATGGCAAGGGATGAGGTCAGCAGACTGATTTGTTATGCTGGGAATTTCTAGAATGGAGATACACTAGACATAAATCCATAAATAAGAGCAACGGCAATAGTTTCTGACAAACCCTTTCAAAGCTCTGAGAAATGTGCAAATGTGCATTATTTGAAATTATGCTGATCCTCAGTTTCTAAATGGCAGAAGCTAAAATAGTGTTGACTCTATTTATACCTAGGTCCAGTAGAGTCTACCTGAAACAAGGGAGGGATGTATATGCCATGTCAGCTTTTCCCTTCTGCAAAGAAGCCTCTCTGCCACATAGTCTATAAGGATATTGATCACCCCTTCTAGCTAACTGGGCACCAAATTTTCTCTCAGGGGGCTATTTTCCAAATTATCCAGAGCAAGTACATGGGATGGAGACTAACTTCTGCCAAAAAACAAATCTCAGCGTTCATATTGCACAGTTAAATTTCTATGTGTTTACAAATATTCACTCCCAAATTTGTAATTTTGGAAGGAACAAGCCAAGGATATAATAAACTTATTTTCCCCAAATTGTATTTACATATAGCAAAACACAGAGTTATACAATCATATGATACAATTTAAAAAAGAAGAAAACATCTTTATAAAATACTTTCTTATATTCCCTGAGTGGATTGTATCATGTTCTTTTTTAATTGTAAAAGGCCTTTAATTTTTTAATTCTTATTTTAATAAGGGTACTAAAATGGATTTATCGATTTAGATTTTAGCATACATGGAGTGTACTGATGACTTTTTGCAGGCAGGTATATTCCTAATTACTGCCCTTTCTAGGCTACCTTTCTCTTCCCCCTTTTTTTTTTTCCTGGAAAAAAAAATAAATGTCATTTATTCAGATTGGAATGACTTCCCTTTTAATTGATCCTTTAGGAGTGTATGGGAATATTGCCCCCAAAACTCTGCATGTTCAACTTAATAATATGTAATCAGAATGTACTTGCTATACAGAACCAGCTATAAAATATGGGAACCCAGGACAAAATGAAAATGTGGGCCCTTGGTTCAAAAGTTTAGAATTTCAAGGGGCACCTGGGTGGCTCAGTTGGTTAACTGTCTGCCTCCGGCTCAGGTCATGATGCAGAGTCCCAGGATCGAGCCCCGTGTCTGACTCCCCACTCAGCAGGGAGGCTGCTTCTCCCTCTTCCCCTCCCCCCTGCTCATGCTCTCTGCTTCTCCCCCTCCCCCTGCCCATGCTCTCTCTCTCTCAAATAAATAAATAAAATCTTAAAAAGAAAAATTAAGAATTTCAAAATGTTGAGAAAAGAGGATTAAACAAAGCATGGGGTGGGGCCTCCAAAGCACATGGCCCTTTGCCACTGCTTCATACACGCTGGTTACAAGCGTTTGAAGCCAGTCCTGGCTACAAAGTATTTAAAGAATATTGCAAAAACAGAACAGTGACCAAGTGAGCAAAAGGCAAAATGTTCTGTCAGTGGAGAGTTCCAGTGTGAATTTGTGGGTGCCTAGTCATTTTAAAGTTGAATCCTTCTTGCCAAGAAAACCTTAATTCATGGAATCCAAAAACCCAAAGAACTTTCCTAATTATACCTTGAAACTCTACCAACCACTTCAGGAAAATGGGTTTCCATACCTATTTACCCATCTAAAGACCTTTAATGCATAAATCTTGGGATCAGAGCAAAGGCCACGTAACCACTTTCACTTCAGCAAAATGAAAATATCAAACCTAAAAATGTGTTCAACTACTGATCCACGTGCAATTTCAATATTAAACTCAGATTAAGACAAAGTTTACACCAAATTAAAAAAATTTTTACTGATATCCATTTGCTAAAATAACCAAGACCACAATTAATGAGCACTGAAAATCTGATATTTTAAAGTACATATGTAAAACTAAATATTCCTTCTTAACTATCACCTTTACACAAATGTCAACTATAATCATTCTTCACTGAACAATTTAAAAAGAGTTTCTCTTGTTTTAAGTTCTATAAGAGAAATAAGCACAACAGCATTATATTTCCATGATAACATTTGTCTTCCACAAAAATAAACATATATTACCACATGTAAGGTAAAATTTAGTACCATACATTGCCAGGCTTGATTAGTACAACCCCTTCCTCACACATTTCTCTATATGGGAATTTTCTGAGGGGGTCTCCATAATTTAAATTTTTCTGCCTTTACTTTAGACCAGGGTTTTTCAACTTTACCACTACTGATTTGAAACAGATAATACTTTATTTTAGAGAGCTGTCTTGGGCTCTATCATTGGCCAGGATCTCTGCCCTCTACCCACTGTCAGCAGCACCCCTACTCTCAGTGGTATGAACCAAAATTGTGTCCAGACACTGTCAAATACCTTCTGCAGGGCAAAATCACCACCCATCTCCACTGAGAGCTACTATCATAGACCTAACTCTATATAAACAATGAAATGAATAGAACAATGGTTCAGGGTTTGCGCCCAGCATCCTATAGATACTATTTTTAGTTCCCTGTTACTCAGATGTTGCATGGACTGGGGAAATTCACACAGCCTCTTTAAAGTTCAATTCCGTCCTTTGTAAAATGGAGCTTATGAGATTTACATCCTAGGACTGCAGTCAAGATTGAAGGGATAACACTTGTAATGTGCTTAGCTTAGTACCTGGCACATGTTAACAATTCAATAAATGTTATTTAAAAACTGCAATTGAAATGCAACTGAATTCAAATCAATAAAATAAGAATAAAGAATTAAGGGAAAAAAGAGAAAGAGAGTGATATATTTCCAAAACTAAAGATATTTGTTTTCCTCCATTTGGATGTGAACTTTAGACTGTGATATTATATTATTGGCTTCAGAATTTCAAAATACTGACTTAGGAAAGTTTAAACAATTGTATGCTTTCTTAGCAGGTGTTTCAGTCCATCTTTGTAAAGGTAAATTGAAGGGAAGAATACTAGTAATTAGATTTTATACCAATATGCTGAGTTTCCTCCATTGGAAATTTATTTGATATTCATTTATTTAATCAGAAAAGAGGAAGGGGTCACTGTGCTATGGGGAAATAAACCCAACAGAAAGAAGCCTAAGATGCAGCTCATGCCTTTATAAATCTTAGTGGAGGTGGATGGATGTGTTTAAGTGTATCATTACATCACAAAGTAAATGATATGATAAAGGTATAAACAGAATCCATAGGAGCAAAGATGAAAAAAAAACTGTTATTAAAAGTGATGCCCATTTATTCAGGGATTATTAGGTGCTGAGGTTTCTGCTGACTATTTAACATATCATCTCATTTCACTAACAATATCTGTGTAGCTGAGGAAGGCAGAAAACTTACCCTGGATATTGAAGGATTATTCACGGGCATCCAAGAGATTTTTTAAAAATGGAGAAGAGCATTACAGGAAAAAGACATCACGTTTGCACATAGGGACTTGAGTAAGCTTAATGAGTTTAGTGTGATTAAAGCACAGGTGTTCTTTTGAGTTGATAACATAGAAACAAAAACCAAGAGGCACATTGGCCAAGACCATAAAAAGGTCTCTCACTCCAGGCTAAAGGGTTTATTTTTTACTCTATAGATATCAGGAAGTACAAATGATTAAGTCCCAGCATGACACAGTAAAATCTATTTGCAAGAAGATGATTGTGGTGTCACAGTGTGAACCTAAATTGAAGAGCAAAGGAATTCGATAAGTGATGAGATGCTGGAAGACAAGGAAGGAAATGTCATGGACAAATATCCATCTTCTACCCTAGGGAAATGGATAGACTATGGTAACAGTAACTGATATAAAGAATACTCATGTAAAAAAGTCACATTAAAGGGCAGGAAAATGTTAAGTTTTGGTGTTGGGGGACCACCCATGTTGTCCAGTACGTTGTTGGAAATAATTGTTGAATCTTGGTGGTAGACTGGGAAAGAGAACTAAGACAGTGATGTAAAAACTTACAGAATTTATTGTAATTAAAACCATAAGGTTAGTTATAATCAAGAGAGCAGTGGACTGGTTCATAGTTTTGAATTTCAACTTTGATTTCAAAATCTTAGCAATTTAAGTTATAAAAGCATTTTCTCATTAACCAGCCAAATCTTCAGGTATAAAGACTATAGAGTTTTCCAGTGGGGACTCCTCAAAAAATTAAAAATAGCATTACCATATGATCCAATAATTCCACTCCTGGGTATTTACCTAAAGAATATGAACACACTAATTTGAAAAGGTATATGCACCCCTGTGTTTACTGCAGCATTATTTTCAAACTATGGAAGCAACCCAGGTATCCATCAATGGATGAATGGGTAAAGAAGATACAATACACACACACAGTGAAATATTACGCAGCCATAAGAAAGAATTAAATTGACTTTCCAAGATGGCAGAGGGGTAGGACACCTTAGTTTTGTCTGGTCCCAGAAGTTCAGCTAGATAGCTATCAAGTCATTCTGAACACCTGTGAACTCAACCTGAGATCTAAGAAAAGAATTACTGAAATTCTACAAATAGAAAAGCAACCACTTTCTGTAAAGTAGGAGCTATGGTGAAGTGAATCCAAGGTGATATATTGGAAGTTAAACCACAGGGGGAGGTATCCTCCAAAAGCCAGCTACTGGAAAGTAATATAGCAGTGGAGTGCAAAATCAGAACTTTTAGAGGTCTGCTCCAGTGAGGGACGTCCCTGCCTGAAAGGTGCACTGATGGTGAAGCAGGGCCAAATCCTAGGTGGGACAGTGTGGTCTCAGGATCCCTGGGATTACAGGAAGACCAGGGGTGCCTGAGTGTGGAAGAGCTCTCAGGCAACAGAGCAGGGAAGCCAGCTGGCATCAGTGAGCCCAGGGGTGGGCATTCAGCGTGGTGTGGCCATAAACCGTGAACCACTGCAGGGTCAGGTGACCGTTCCCAAGCAGGGGCCCAGCAAGCAGCAGAACTGTGGAGAGACCTCCCTTTCTCCCCCGGGGAGGCACTTCATGAGTGCACACCACAGGAATCTGCAGGGCTTGGAGACTTGAAGCAGGATCACGTACCTGAGATAAAAATGCCAGGTCAAAGGCTGGGGGAGCACAGAGTACGGACAGAGACCAGGGAGACAGGAGTGATTGACTGTTTTTCCCTGAGGGGACACTGAGGAGTGGGAAGGGGGGCTAGCTTTCAGTCTGGGGCTGGAGGTCGGGAGGCTGCCATTTTCATTCTCATTCTCTAAAGCAGCTCAGAAAGCCTTCAGGGAACAAAAGCCACATACGGTAATCCCCAGCCGCTTAATTAGCCTGGCCCCATGACAAGGGGGTGCAATTCCACCCAGGGATATATATATATATGTATGTGTGTGTTCTTTCTTTACATTTTTGGGATGTAGTTTCTTCTAACCAACAAACCAAAATATACCCAGGACACAGTGTATTGCTCTGTTCTGTTTACCTGTTTATATTTTGTTTGTTTTGTCTTTTAATTTTCATTTTTTACAGTTACATTTTACCCTTTCATTGTATTTAATTTTATTTTTGTATATACATAAGTTTTAGTTCTTTACAATTTTGGAATCTAGTTTTCTAACAAGCAGACCAAAACACACACAGGATCCAGTGTACTGCTCTGTTCTGTTCACCTGTCTGACTATATTCTCTCTCTCTCTCTTTTTTTTTTTAATTTTCTTTTTTGTTTGTTTTTGTTTCAGGTCTCTTCTGATTTGTTTAGTGTATATTTCTCTGGGGTCATTGTTGCCATTTTACAGTTTTGTTCTCTTGTTCATCTATTCTTCTCTGGACAGAATGACAAGATGGAAAAACTCACCTCAAAAAAGAGAACAAGAGGCAGTACCGACAGCCAGGGGGACCTAATCAGTATGGACATAAGTAAGATGTCAGAACTAGAGTTCAGAATAACAATTATAAAGATAGTAGCTGGGCATGAAATAAAGCATAGAAGACACTAGAGAATCCCTTTCTGGAAAAATAAAAAAATTAAAATCTAACCAAGTCAAAATCAAAAAGGCTATCAATGAGATGCAATCAAAAATGTAGGCTATAACTGCTAGGATAAATGAGGAAGAAGAGAGAAGTAGTGATATAGAAGACCAAATAATGGAAAATAAAGAAGCTGAGAAAAAGATAAAAAAAAAAAAACTAATGGATCACAAGGGGAGAATTTGAGAGATAAGTGATATCATAAGGTGAAATAATACTAGAATAATTGGGATCCCACAAGGAGAGGAAAGGTGGGGGGCAGAAGGTATATTGGAGCAAATTATAGCTGAGAACTTCTCTAATCTGGGGAAGGTAACAGGCATTCAAGTCCAGGAGGTACAGAGAATCCCCCCTCAAAATCAATAAAAATAGGCTAACACCCCAACATATAATAGTGAAACTTGCAAATCTGAGACAAAGAGAAAATCCTGAAAACAGTTCGGGACGAGAGGTTCATAACCTAAAGGGTAGAAATATCAGACTGGCAAAAGATTTATCCACAGAGACCTGGCAGGCCATAAAGGCCTGATATACTCAGGCTGCTAAATGAGAAAAAATATTCAGCCAAGAATACTTTATCCAGCGAGGCTGTTATTCAAAATCGAAGGAGAGATAAAAAGCTTCCAGGATAAAAAGAAACTAAAAGAATTTGTGATCATTAAAACAGCCCTGCAAGAAATATTAAAGGGGATCCTTTAAGCAAAGAGAGAGCCCAAAAGTAACATAGACCAGAAAGGAACAGAGAAAATACACAGAAACAGTGACTTTACAGGGAATACAATGACACCAAATTCATATCTTTCAATAGCTACTCTGAATATAAATGGGTTAATTGCCCCAATCAAAAGACATAGGTTATCAGATTGGATTAAAAAGCAAGACCCATCAATATGCTGTCTGCAAGAGACTCATTTTAGACACAAAGACACCTCCAGATTGAAAGTGAGGGGGTGGAAAACCACTTATCATGCTAATGGACATCAAAAGAAAACTAGGGCAGCAATCCTTATATCAGACAAAGTAAATTTTAAACCAAAGACTGTAATAAAAGATGATGAAGGACACTATATCATAATTAAAGGGTCTATCCAACAAGAAGATCTAACAATCGTAAATGTTTATGGCCCTAACATGGGAGCAACCAATTATATAAACCAATTAATAACAAAATTAAAGAAACATATTGATAATAATACTATAAGACTAGGGGACTTTAACACCCCCCTCACTGTAATAGACAGATCATCTAAGCAGAAGATCAACAAGGAAATAAAGGCTTTAAATGACACACTGGATCAGATGGACTTCACAAATATATTTAGAGCATTCCATCTTAAAGCAAAAGAATACACATTCTCCTTGAGTGCACATGGAACATTCTCCAGAATAGATCAATACTGGGTCACAAATCAGGTCTCAACTGGTACCAAAAGATAGGGATCATTACCTGCATATTTTCAGGCCACTATGCTTTGAAACTTGAACTCAATCACAAGAGGCAATTTGGAAAGAACTCAAATACATGGAGGTTATAGAGCATCCTATTAAAGAATGAATGAGTCAACCAGGAAATTAAAGAATTTTAAAAAATCATGGAAACAAATGAAAATGAAAACAGAGTTGTTCAAAACCTTTGGGATGCAGCAAAGGCAGTCCTAAGAGGGAAGTATAGAGTAATACAAGCCTGTCTCAAGAAACAAGAATGCTCAAATACACATCCTAACCCTACACCTAAAGGAGTTGGAGAAAGAACAGCAAATAAAGCCTAAACTCAGCAGGAGAACAGAATTAATAAAGATTAGAGCAGAAATCAATGAAATAGAAACCAAAAGAACGGTAGAACAGATCAATGAAACTAGGAACTAGTTCTTTGAAATAATTAATAAGATAGATAAAGCCTTGGACAGACTTATCAAAAAGAAAAGAGAAAGGACCCAAATAAATAAAATCATGAATGAAAGAGGAGAGATCACAACCAACACTGAAGAAATACAAACAATAAGAAAAAAGAAAAAGAAGATAGTAGGAGGGGAAGAATGAAGGGAGGGGAAATCGGAGGGGGAGACGAACCATGAGAGACGATGGACTCTGAAAAACAAACTGAGGGTTCTAGAGGGGAGGGGGGTGGGGGATGGGTTAACCCGGTGATGGGTATTAAAGAGGGCACATTCTGCGTAGAGCACTGGGTGTTATGCACAAACAATGAATCATGGAACATTACATCAAAAACTAATGATGTAATGTATGGTGATTAACATAACAATAATTTTTTTTAAAAGTACTAAGTCTGTGAGTTTTCTTTGACTTAGCAAGCCTCTTCTGTGCTTATACTAAGGTTATTTGTTTTTCTACTTCCTCACACCTTTTATTATAAGATACATATCATTTTCTAAATACACAAGTAAACTTTATTTACCATATAAGCAAAAATACAATAAGCAAAAACAAATTTTGTAATCACCAACGTCCTGAGGCAAATCAATGCTGACACTGATTCTATAATCATATAAGATTTTCTCCCACACAATGGAAATTATCAGAGTGTTTTTAAAACCTATATTTTCTCTTTCCTTTATATAATGTGGGCATCAATAAATAGACATGTATATAATGTTGTTTTACTTTAGGGTATATTTCATCCTGTAGATATGAAATAATTTCTCTAAATACCTCATTTAACTTAACATTTGTAGCAGTTCTTTTCTTTTTTTCTATTCGTAGTAAGGCTATGTAAATATTATTGAATATGTATCTCTTTGTAAACTTTCATTTATTTATTTTAAAAAAATTCTTGCAAAATTGTTTTGTCAAAGAGTTTTGGATGCATATTGCCAATTAGTTGCCAAAATGGTGATATCACTTTACGGTCCTACATGCCTATCTTCAGTCTGTAAAAATACTATAGCATCACACTAAAAAAAAAAAAAAAAAAAACAACATTCTGTTAAGAGAAGTTCATATTTCCTTAACCATTTAATGTTCATTCCCTTGAGAAGTCATAAGATTTCATAAGCATGTTTACTACTAGTTTCTATTTTTTTTCCTGAGAGTTTCAATTTCATATCCTTAACTCGTTTTTTGTTTTGTTTTGTTTTTCCCCTAATTGGGACTCATGTTTACCTTATTGCTTAGCAGGAATGCTTCCATTATTAATAAGTCTTCCCAGCATATCACAACTAGTTTTTATGCTTTATCAGTTACATGTGAACTTTGTTAATGGGGGAAGCTTTTGATTATTGCCACCTGTAATGATTAATAATCATAAAATAAGAATTTATCAATCTTTGTTTTGAGTTTCTCTTCACAGAGTCAGATTTCAGATAATTATTCCCCAACTGGACTGTATACTTCTATTAGAATCTATGTGGGTATGAGTCATGAGGTAGCAATATAATATATAATATATATAATTTATAATATAATTTCCTTCTTTCTACAAATGAGATGGTAATATTACACTGCCTGTCACATAACCTCTACTGTTATTATTGTTTATATTGTGGTAGTTGTCTTGGTAAGTGATTAGCCTACTGTCTTTTAAGACCATATTTCTATAACCAAAATTTCCTGTTGCCCTCTTTATATATGTATTCATTCCACTAATATTTAATGACTATCTTCTGCAACATCAATTTTTGTCACTAATCTTGGACTTATGTGATCAATCAAAAACAGTGCCATCTTCATGGGGTTTACATTTCCTTAGTGAAGACAGACTTAACACAAGTAAATGTGAATGGCACATTTTGTGATCCAGAAGAGTTAAAAAATGGGTTCATATGGACAAAGAATATTATTCAGGTTAAAAAAATTTCTTTGAGAAAAAGTTATCCATGACTTGAGACCTCAGGTGTTTTCCAGTCAGAAGGAAGAATAAAATTCCTGGGGAAGCAGAAACAGTGATGTATTTCAAGACCACACAGAAGACTCATGAGATTAAAATGCCATGACCTCAGTAAGCTTCCTCCCAGTTTCCAAAGGCAATTTCCAGATCATAGTCAATAGGCTTCTTAGCACCAGCAGGGGAAAACTTGTGTCTGTATTTTCGATCTCTTTTGACAAACTCCTTAGCTCAGCTTCTATCTGTGTTCGTGTCTTCTGTCCTTTAATAGAATCTTTCAATTCTATACTCCAACTATGAACATCTTCTATTCCTTTACATTTCTCAGATTAAAGCACCACTAGACCTTACCACTCTCAGAAATGCTACAAAGCTACGAACATCTTTCAATCATCACAGTAGACCTCTCTGTATTTTGTGCAATTGCCCAATATGTCTTAAACTTTCTTGTCCCTTAACTGGAATTGTATTGTCATTTCCCCTTCTATCTCCCTGGTGATTTCTCCTCTGTCTCCTCTAGTCTGTGACATTCTATTATACTCTCATTTTCAATGTAGGTTTTTTCTAGGATTTCAGATGCAGTTCTCATCTAAGTCTACATATTCTAAGAGGCTCATATATGTTGGAGATGAAGGAAGATAAAGCAAGCAGGATAAATCCTGCCAAGCAACTGAGTAAAGGATGTATAAATGGAGTCCTGTCAATCTCCCTTCCAAAACCCCTTTTAAATCTATTTCACCCTTTTCGCTCATACTGCTACTTTCTCAATTCAGACAGTCTTCCTCTGCACTCTGGACTACTGCAGCCATTTCCCCCTCCAGTGTTCTTTTCTGTAGTGCTAACTTCAATTTTCTCACTCAGTCACTCCTCTCTTTAAACTCTTCTATGACTTACATGTACTTGCAGGATAAAGTACATGTAGGCAAACTCTTCCCTAATCTGGTCTTACTCTGCTTCTCAGCCCTATTTCTTGTCCAAGCCTCATTCAGTAACTGTTGCTTCATTAATACAGAGGAACCTGTGAATCAACATGTAAAGATATTGGTTCATATTTCTAAGATCTCTACAAACATTATATCTCTGAATAAAATATCCACATTATACATATTTTCCTACCAAATTTCTATTCATCTTTCTAGATGATGCTAAGATATAGCATCTTCAGTGAAGGCATTCCAAATATCCCTCCAATCCCCAAAAGAATAAATCACTTGTCCTTTGTGCTGTATCTGAATTTTGCACACAATTTATATATTGCATTAATCACTATGTACATGCATGTTTATAATCACATATCTATGTAAATCAGTCTTCTCTTCTAAACAGTGAATTCTGTAAAGACTGAAACATATATCTAATAGAGTAAATGAGTGGAGAATAGGACTGTTGTTACACTGACTCTAATTCTTACCAGGTTTGAATCAGAGAACTGATTTGAAATGCTAAAGAAATATAAAATTCCCAGTGATCATCTCAAGATCACATACTTTGGTACCAAGTCACTTTCTATTGATGTTTGCAAAAGAAAAACAGGTCAGCAAATACTGCAAAATATTTTACATTGCATTTAATCTTTTTTAATTAGTTGAGGCTAGATAGCACTATTTAAGAATAAAATAGTTATATTCATGAAGGAGAGGTGTTAGAGAGACTCAGTGCTGTTTCCTGTAGAAGTACAACAGGATATCAAGTAAACTGATGAGTTTGTAGTTCAGGGTAGGGGAAAGGTTTACTCTTTCTAACTAAAGCAGATTATTTTTAGTCTGTCTAGGGAAAACTTTGCCAAAGAAAGTTAATTAGAACAATTTGTTTTTCAAGCCTTGGGGTCTACTATGTGAAAAAGCTATAAATGTTAGAAGTAACATTTGCTCTAAAAGGGAGGGGACATACCAAAAAAAAAAAAAAAGAAGAAGAAGAAAAGAAAAGAAATTGCCAATGCAGCCACATATATGTAACATTCAATTAGGAAGAGTAAGATAAAAAAGACTCCTGCTCAATTTTCTCAAGTCAGTATTTGTGAATACTTAAATGGAGCTTGGTTCAAAAGTTAAGTTGTGAAACAAATATTTTTCTTGCTATTTCGGAAAAGATTCACAATATACTCTGTATAGTATCATGAAAAATATTTTGCTTTTACAACTAAACTTGTTCTTTTAAAAGAATGACAAAAAAGGGGGTGTTTCTCTGGAAAGAACTCAAAGTATTCCCCCACCTAAAAGGGATCTAAGAACAGATTTAAACTACTTTGACCAACTGTAGTTCAACTTTTTGGTCTCAAGACTCCTTTATACTCTTAAAAATTATTGAAAATCTCTTGAGGCGCCTGGCTGCCTCAGTCAGTGGAGCATGCAACTCTTGATCTCGGGGTTGTGAGTTTGAGCCCCATGTTGGGTGTAGAGATTACTTAAAAATAAATTTTTTTTAAAAATATTGAAAATACCAAAAAGATTTTATTTATATGAGTCATGTCTATTGTTACTTGCCATATCAGAAATGAAAATGTAGAGAAATTAAACATATTAATTCATTTTAAAAGAACAATTATAATCCCATTGCATGTTAAAATACATAACATGTTATACGAAAAATATATTTACCAAAACAAAAATAAAATTAGGGAGAAGAGTGGCATTGTTTTATAATTATGCCAGTCTCTTTGTTTTGGTACTCGATCTGTTATACTGTATTGCTCTGCTTGAAGTAGAAAGAAAAGCCTGTCTCCTGAAGGCATATGGTTGGACAAGGAAGGAGGTTTTAAAGTCTTTTTCCAAAAAATTGTGGATATTATTCTTTGATACCACAATAGATCTCAACATGGATAGTTTGTAAAGCTTAGTTGCTATATGGTTTCTGAAATATTATCAATACATAAAGAGTCTATCTTACACTTTGGTAAATCATGCATGATTTTATAACATGTGTAGCTCATTTAGAAAATACTGGTTTACTGAGTTATATTGATCTTCCAAATTTTGGTGCATTTCACTGTATAGTGTGTGTGTGTGTGTGTGTGTGTGTGTGTGTGTGTGTGTGTGTGTGTATACTTAAATATCATTTGTTAAAATCAGAACTGAGCTCATCAGAAAAATCATTAAGAATCAGGAAACTGTCTAACTCGTGGTGGCAGATTCAAGTTTTCCAAAATTCTAATTCTCTCTTGAAAACTTGAATTTTATCATTGGCAGGAAATACCGAGAGTTAGTTTCCTTGAAATGGTAAGTTCACTTCATTCTGACAATTACCAATGTATTAATAATAATCATAGTTTGTCAGTTGTTCTTTGAAGTACAGTTGACACTTCATGATAAAAGCTGCTAGGTTGGCCTGCAATTCAAACAGTCACACCAGACTTTTTGTGGGGATAACTGTCATATTCCAATATGTAAAAATATTTTATATGAATTTCCTGTTTTTGTCACTAGAATATTAAAAAGATGAGTATATTTATTGAGATTAATAAAAGAAATGCTTTACTGCTCATAGGAGAATTTCTTAAATAAAACTAGAGGATTTTCAGGGCATTAAAAATACTCTGTATGGGGCACCTGGGTGGCTCAGTCATTAAGCATCTGCCTTCGGCTCAGGTCATGGTCCCAGGGTCCTGGGATTTAGCCCCGCATTGGGCTCCCTGCTCGGCAGGAAGCCTGCTTCTCCCTCTCCCTCTCCCCCTGTTCATATTCCCTCTCTCGCTGTGTCTCTCTCTGTTAAATAAATAAATAAAATCTTTTTAAAACATTTAAAAAAATAAAAATAAAAATACTCTGCATGACACCATAATAATGGATACATGTCATTCACTATACATTTTTCTGAACCAATAGCATATATAACATCAAGAGTGAAAAACAATGTAAACTATGGACTTTGGGTAATTATGATGCGTCAGTATAGGTTCACCAATTATAACAAATGTAGCACTATGTTGGGGGATGTTGATAATGGGGGAAGTCTAGCATGTGTGGGGGCAGGAGGTATATGGAAAATCTCTGAACCTTCCCCTCAATTTTACTGGGAACCGAAAACTGCTCTAAAAAATGATACAATGGAGTATTATGCAGCCATCAAAAGGAATGAAATCTTGCCATTTGCAATGACATGGATGGAACTGTTGGGTATTATGCTGAGTGAAATAAGTCAATCAGAGAAAGACATGTATTATATGATCTCGCTGATATGAGGAATTCTTAATCTCAGGAAACAAACTGAGGGCTGCTGGAGTGGTGGGGAGTGGAAGAGATGGGGTGGCTGGGTGATAGACATTGGGGAGGGTATGTGCTATGGTGAGCGCTGTGAATTGTGTAAGACTGTTGAATCACAGACCTGTACCTCTGAAACTAATTATACATTACATGTTAAAAAAAAAAAGAAGAAGATAGTAGGAAGGAAAAAATGAAGGGGGGGGAAACCAGAGGGGGAGACAAACCAAGAGAGACTATGGACTCTGATAAACAAACTGAGGGTTCTAGAGGGGAGGGGGTGGGGGGATGGGTTAGCCTGGTGATGGGTATTAAAGAGGGCACATACTGAATGGAGCCCTGGGTGTTATACGCAAACAATGAATCATGGAACACTACATCAAAAATTAATGATGTAATGTATGGTGATTAACATAACATAATAAAACAAAAAAATGAAAGTCTTAATATTTTTTAAAAAATGTTTGAACATAACATGAAGAACTCAATGACCACTAATATAGTTGGTACCACTGCCTTGATTTGTACTAAGTGCCAGAATTTTTACCAGTGTTGCTCTGTTCAAAACCAGTGGAAGTGTCAACACAGTGAAAAAAAGCAAATAATCATGATTTTATTATGAAAATAGTGTTTCCCTCTCCTGCTCTCTGAATGAGAATTATCAACCTTGTACTTCTCTACTTTCAAGGACCTCAAAACCCACATAAAAGAGAGAAAGGTTGTTGTGACATAAAAGTAATAAAGGAAACAGAGAAATTTAATGTGTGAAAGAGATAAGCACCTTGTATGTACAATTAATCATGTAAAGACACAATTAATCAGGTTATTTTCAATGTGCTCCACTCTAAGTAGTAAGTTATTCAAATACATTTCATTCAGACTTTCTGTGCTAATATAGACTTTAATGGAAAATTAAATTATATTCTAATTAAAAGTTGTAATTATTGTATCTAATAAATGAAAATTACATTAGAATTGATTTTGATAGGTTATAAATCATTTTGTAATCTCTTGTAGGAAGAATGAGTATAAATTTGAAAGTCAGATATTTTAGGATTTCTATTTAATACTGAACAAGGTTTCATTAGCAAAATGGTAATAAATCTGCTTACTGTCAAAAAGAAAGCATTTTTACCTAACATAATAAATATCTTCTCATTTTATCCTATATAAAAAATGTTAATTCAACTGTAAATTTTTGGTTATGGCTTTACTTTTAAACGTTGAATGTGATATACCTACTACTTATCAAATTCAAAATTATAGACAGATTTTTAACTCTGAAGAAACATGTTTTTACCAGTTTTTCTGTGGAAATAATTTTTAGTGAAGCAATATGTTTAATAAATCTATTTATTATGCTATTATTTCAAAATTACATTAAAACATTTATTATGGAATCTCTCAGAAATTCAAGAAATTAAAATGGCATTTTAATATGATTTCAATGAGGGTAATTATTTGGTTATTATGCATAAGAAATAAACTGCAATTACTTTAAGCAACAGTCTTTCTCCCAGAAATATCTATTTATCTATTTCTGTATCTACCTCTTTTTCTTCCTACCTGTATATTTCTATTACCCGCCACTTCCTGCACTTCCACAACCCTCTAACAGCAAAGGGGTAAGAACAGACCTTGGACATATTTAAGTAGTTGGAGACGAGAGAGAGAACTGGTTAGAGAAGCTGCCACATCATAAAGACTAGATAGAAAATGACACAGTATAATATGAGGAAAACAATTTAGGACATGGATTTACAATGCAAAGTGGTATGCAAACATGCTGGATGATATTTGGTCTGATAAGATGTGGTTGAATTAGCTCGGTAAGGCCTGTGCAGTAAGTATTCAAAACAGTTTCAGAGGAACAGATGAGGATGTATAAGGTATTCCAGGATCTAATATTGTTAAAAAACAATAGTAATAATCGAGCTAATGAATGTGCTAGATTTGCCCTTCCAGAAACTTTCACCATTCCTCACTCTTTTCTATGCCTGGGAGCCTGATTTTATGGTCTCCTCCAATGGGCCTCTTATTTTCTGACTGGACTGAGCAAATGTGTGTGGAGGGAGGGTTGTCAAGGAAACTTGAGCGTGGGGGAAAGTGAGGCAGAAATATTCAACTGCCCCTGCCATGTTGCTTCAAGTTTGCTGTTTTCATCTATCAAAAACTATAGTATACATCTGTGGGCATCTTCCAACAGGGTTCTCTTTAAGTTTCTGAAACTCATCCCTCCAGTCCAAGGATCCCTCCTTGATAGGGATCAAGTCTAAGAGTGGCAATAACCTTCTAGCCCTGTGGTAAGTGCCATCCCTGTTGATTTATCTCAACCTTGCTCTTTTCATTAAACTCTCCTCAATTACTCTATTTGAGTGTGTCACATATACTAACTCTGAAGAATAGACTGATCCATTATTTTATTTTAAAAAATTCCAGTAGATTATCTATAAAGTATTTAAAAGTAATATTCTGAACTGGTTCAAGTTGGCAATGTAGAAAGATCCTGAACTCACCTCCTCCCACAGAGGAGTCTATGGTTACAAATGAAACAATTCTCTCAAAATAACCTAAAGGCAGGCACCTAACAACCACACATTGGATAAACAAAAAGAAAACAACATCAAAGCAGGTAGAAGCTTATATACGTTCTCACCATATACCCCACTTCAAATGCAATGACCCACAACTTAGAGGGAACTCAAAACCTGGAGCTTCCCCCTGGGAAGTGAGGGGTTCAAAACCAACATGAGGCATCCCAATTTTTAAGACATACACTTGAGAGATAAGCACCCAAAACATCTAATTTTGAAAACCAAAGAGACTCACATCCCAAGACCCACAAGACTCTACAGATCTGAGAAACTGATCTTAAAGGGCTCATGCATTTAGCACAAGGTGTTATATGGAAGTGTTAAATCACTATATTGTACACCTGAAGCTAATATAACACTGTATGTTAAGTAATTGGAATTAAAATAAAAACTTTAAAAGTGTTTCATCTCCCCTCCCCCCAACAAAAATGTCTCACACACTTAAACTCACCCACCCCTGGGCCCATCCCAGAGAGAGGTGATCACACCCAGATTCAAAGTGAATAAGGCTCTCCTGCTTACATTACAGCATGAGTCTGAAGGACAGGTACGTAATTTAACACACATACCTAAGAGTTTGCTAGAACACTCTCCAGGGACAAAGACTGGTGGGTACCATCTTTTCATGCTTCATGAGCTATACTCCTGAGGACCAGTGTCACCTGGAAGGGAGCTTTTGCATGAGTCTGGTGCCCCAATTTTTACCGCTGCCACCTGGGATATACTACTGATCACCTGTATCTGTTGGCCAGCAGGCTTAATCTTGCACCCTACAGGACTATATATATTTGCATACTTTTAAAAGCTACTGCCTGAGGATATGGCTTCCAGTCAGCCTGAATCTAGGAGCTGAGATCCTCCCTCTTGGGATACTGATGTCTTGGCACATCCTCAACTACTCAGAACTCTTAAAAACAGAATAGGATGCTTGGACCAATCATAAAGCTTTGAGAGGCAATTGAGAGTGTAGGAAGGTTTCAACAGGGTTCACCTCCTACACAAGGCTACTACTTCAAGACTTGAGAGAAGTGGTTTCATCTATTGTATAGAAACTAGCACACAGCATCAGGTAAAATGAAGAAACAAGAGGTATGTTACCTACGAAAGAACAAAATAAAACTTCAGAAAAAAAAAAAACTAATAAAATGGAGATGAGTAATTTACCTGATAAGAGTTCAAAGTAATGGTCAATAAGGTGCTCACCAAACTGGGGAGAAGAATGGAGGAACAAAATGAGAACTCCAACAAAGAGATGGAACACGTAGGAAAGCACCAAATATAAGTCATGGAGTGAAAGAATACGATAACTAAACTGAAAAATACAGACTAGATGAAGAAGGATCCAGGATCAGTCAACTCAAAGACAAGGCAGTAGAACTCATCAAATCAGAGCAGCAAAAAGAAAAAAATGAAAAGGATAATTTAAGAAACTATGAACAACTTTGGAGAGACTAACATTTGCATTATAGAGATTTGCATCAGAAGAAGAGAGAGACAAAGGGGTAGAAATTTTATTTGAGGAAATAATAACTGAAAACTTCCCTAACCTGGAGAAAAAAATGGACACCCAGATCCAAGAAGCAAAGAGAGTTCCAGATAAGTGGAACCCAAAGAGACCCACACCAAGATACATTATAATTAAAATGTCAAAATATTAAAGAGAAGGAGAGAATTTTAAAAGCGTCAAGAGAAAAGCAACTTGTTACATACAGAGAAATCACCATAAGCCTAACAGCAGGTTTTTCAGCATAAATATGCAGGCCAGACAGGAGTGATAAGATATAGTCAAAGTGCTGAATGAAAAACACTTCCAACCAAGAATATTCTACCCAGCAAAATTACCTTTAGAAGTGAAGAAAAGATAAATTTTCCAGACAAGCTAAAGCTAAAGGAGTTCTTCACCACTAAATTGGCCTCACAAGAAAGAAAGGGTGCTAATTAGTTATAAGAATACATATGAAATAATATATCTGACTTCAAAGCTAAATATGTAGTAAAGGTAGTGGATTAATCACTTATAAAGCTAGCATAAAGGTTAAAAGACAAAAGTAGTAAAAATATTACAATAATCAGTGAAGGGATACACAAGATAAAAGATGTAAATGTGACATCAAAAATAAAACATGGTAGGGAAGAAATAATGTTGTTTTATGATGGGATCAAACTTAAGATGTTACCAACTTAAAATAGACTGTTACAGAGACGTTGTTAGAAGTAAGCCACATGTTAATTGCAAAGCAATAACCTATAGAAAATACACAAAAGAAAAAGAGAAATGAAAGTAAGCACACCACTAAAGAAAGTCATCACCACAAAGGAAAAAAGCAAGAGAAGAAAGGAACAGAGAGGAATTACAAAAACAGCAAGAAAATATTAACAAAATGGCAAAAAGCACATACCTATCAATAATTACTTTAAATCAAATGTTCCAATCAAAATATAAAAGGTGGCTGAATGAATACAAAATAAGACTCATCCATGTGCTGCCTACAAAAGACTCACTTTAAATGCATGGACACACACAACTGAAAGTGAAAGGATGGAAAAAGATATTCCATGCAAGTGGAAACCACTTTTATTAATACTACTAATACTGCAGACACTAACTATGAGGGGTGACATCTAAAAAAATCTTCCAAGGGATGCATGGAGTGATAAATGGGTAAGAAAAAAGACCAGGACCCAAAAATAGTCTTTGGAAGAAGTTGATTAGATTATGTAGTGATAAATCCATTCAGATATTTTTTTTTTACCATAATTTCATCCTTCATTTTAATAATAATAGAGATAAATAAATATGTAAGTGCCTTAGAAACATGTGTTTTCAGTTTGGACTTGCACTTAACTTTTATTTGTTGCAAAGTATAACAGGAAATGCTTTCTCTTTTTGAGTTTTAACATAAAAACATCAGAAAATCACTGGCAGCTTTAATTAAGCGTACTCCTTCAGAGTCTCAAGTTAGAGTCTGAAATTTTATGTGCAAATCCTGGCTTACCCAAGATTTCTGAGCTTTGGTTTCCTCATTTAAAAAGGAAAAAAAAAAGGTTGCACCAACTACCTATATACATTTCTGTTTTGAGGTGACAGAAAAAACAGATAATCAAAATACAAGTAATTACTTACACTAAACATCCCCACAAACTGCCATTTCATATTTAAAATACACAAAATGAAGCTCTTAAGCTCCCCAGCCTGTTCCTCTCACAGTCTTGTCCATCTCAGAAAATGGCAGAAGGAATCACCTAGGTTCACATGCCCACAAATCAGCCTTAGGCCTTTTTTTTTTTTCCATCTACATCCAACATCCAATCCATCAACAGGCACAGCCAGGCCTTCCTTCAAAAGACATCTCTTACTACAATAGCATCTCAACATCAACACCTCCAGTAACATCACCCCAGTTCTAACCTCCATCTTCTCTCACTTATGCTCTTGCCACAGACTCCTAATGGATCTCCTCGATCCCATTCTTGGCTCCCTTACTACTGTCAATTCTGTCCAGAACAGTCAGAATGTCCCTTCCTGATTAAAAATCCAATTCCATTATTGCCCAGCTCAATGCTTTTCAGTGACTTCTCATACCCAAGACCATCACTCTAACCCAGCTGTTGTTCCCTCAGTTCTAACCACGTAGGTCATCTTGCTGCTTCTCTATCACAACAAGCTTGTTCCCACTCAGGAACTTTCTGCTTTCTGCTTCTTTCTTTCTGCAATGATTCTGTCCAAGATCTCCACAAAACTCTCAACTTCCCTTCCTTTCTGTCTCTGCTCAAAAGCTATCTTCTTAGAAAGACTTTGACTACTCTCTCTAAAATGATGTTCTACCTCCTCACTTTCTTTCTTTTAATTCATTGTGTGTTTCATGAATTGGTATTATATTGTTTATTTTTTATATTTTCCTTCTAAAAAAATGTGAGTTCCATAAGGGCAAAGGCTTCTCTGCATTTACTACAGTGGTATTCCCAATGCCTTGAATAGCTCTGACACCAAGTAGGTTGCTCAATAAATATTTATTGAATGAGTGGAAGAATGAATAAATGGGCAAGTGAAACAAACATACCTTGGTTACTTAAAAGCATATTTGGTTCTCAATTGGGGAAAGTTTCACCCCAGAGGATATTTAGCAATGTTTAGACACATTTTTGTTGTTGCAACTGGGAGAGGGATTCTAAACCTCCTAAAATGCACAGGGCTGTCCCCACAGCAAAAAAATTATCTGACATAAAATGTCAATAGTGTTGAGAATGAGAAACTCTGATCAGAAAGGTTAAAAAATATAAATATGTGTAGCATATTTCATAGTCATCAGCAAGGTGAGTATAAAAATATGGAACCCAGAAGGGCATGAAATAGAGTAAAGAGGGTAGAAAGAACAAAAGAGAGATTCGAAGTGGGAGAAGACTGGAGGAATCGGATCAAAATCCAAATCACATTTAAGGGAATTCTGGGCTACATCCTGACAGAAATGCACGAAGTGTATGACAACATGAAACAAGTAGCAGAGCAAAAGTGTTCATCAGTTAATCCAGAACAGAAGTGAACCAACAGCTACTATACAGGAAACAGTGTGCTTCTCCTTGGAGTAGGATTGGCAAAGAGGAAGTTGGCAGGATCCCAGGCAAAAGGGATGGGTCAGAAGGAAGGACACCAATCCCACTTGGAAAGGTAAATGCTTATGAGGACACAAGACCACGGGTCAATGACAGAAGTGTGTCCATACGGTAAGGACTAGGGAACTGCTGAACCCAGTAAGGCATAAATCCAATAAGAGTTCTGCAACAACCAAGGTCAGAGCAGAATGGCTAATGAGAGATGACATGGTGGGGAAGAAGACCCTGCCTGCTCCTTAGAAAGAGCTTCTGAGATCCTCTTCTTCCCACAGTTTAAATTAGGTTTTCTACTTGATTTCTTCATTATACTTATCACCATATGTGCAACATGTTCCAAAAATATTTGCTTAATTAATATGGGTCTCCCCACTGCATTCTAAAATCTACTGGAGAAAGAGCCCTATCTGTGTAGTGCTTGGTACACAGGGTCTGCTTAGTAAATATTTGCTGAATGACTTAATGAATAAAGGTATACACAGCAATAAATTGCACTGTAATAAAAAAAAAAAAAAGTTTCATGACCCAAACTGGATGCTGGGGTGGCTAAAATTCCATTCTCCATCCCAGTATAAGAAGAAAGGATTCAAATAACTTCATTAAACCCCTTCAAGCCAAGGAGACTACCAAGCCAGGTTCTGTAGTAGCCTCAGGATTTCCAAACTCCTCAGATAATGGACAATGTTTTTCTTTCGATGTATATTTTGTTAAACACCTTCTATGTGCCATGATTACAACTAGGTGTTTGGGATAGAATTACGAGCAAAATAGACCCAGCCCCAGTTCTTGTAGAGCTGACAAACTAGTGAAAGGAGCAAGCATTAACAAACACAATTGCAAATCTGGTAGGCATTAAGGAAAGATAAACAAAAACTACAGTCAAAGAGAGAGAATTACAGGGTGATGTACTCAGATAATAGGATTAGCAAAGACCTCTCTGTGGAGGTGTGCTTAAGCTAAGAATATTCTATGATTTAAAAAAAAAAAAAAAAAAAGCCAGTGCTGAAATCATTTCTAAATGAACAAAAACACTTAAGCTTTCATCATGAAATTATAGTCTTTTTGTGAAACGTTATAGGCAAAGGAGGTTAAATGAACTCTTTTGTATCTGAATAATAAACCTTTGTTGAGTAGAAATATTTAAAACTCTCCAGGCCTTTTAAGGTCTCCACATACCAGAGGAACAAAATTGATTACTTAGAGACAAAAGCAAATCGAACTCAATTGACCTTGTCGCCATCAACCTAACACACGCTATCAAATCAATTTTTGTCACAGAAGGATTATGACACAGGCCTGTGAGTCAGCAGTCTAACTCACTGTGTGATAGCATTATGGACATGAAAGGAAGGAGTAATCAAAAGGACTGGCTTGAATATCAACATTCTTCGGCCTTTTTGAGAAGGGACAGTGAGGACAGGTAAGCAATATGCAATGGAAATTTTTTATTCTGGCTGCAAAAGTATTATTTCTATAATTTGACATATATTTATATTTAATGTCCCAAAGCAGCACTCTCTTTGGCCACTGCTTTCAACTTTATCATTATATGATAAGACTGCTCAAATATTATCAGAGTCCATTCCTGAGTATGTGATGATACACAGATACCCAAGTAGAGTCAGGTTCTCTTTTCTGGGAAAAGCAGCGTCATCCATCATTATCATTCCATTCACAAAACTAAGCCAAACAAACTTTCCTACCAAGGATATGAAATGACAATAAATATAGTGCTCAAAGCTTTGACACAGTATTCTAAGTATCCACAGCTTAAATGCATTACTTAAAGCAAAACAAAAACTAGGCTACTCTATTCTGAATTTTAATTAGTAGACCATGAAAAAGTCCATTTACTTAAATAAGTAAATGAACCAGTCTAAGTCATGGCTTTCTTCAGAGAAGAATCCCAAAAAGACAGTTGAACTTGGGGGCATCTAAGTGGCTCTGGCGGCTAAGTGTCTGCCTTAGACTCAAGTCATGATCCCAGGACCCTGGGATCCAGCTGCTTGTCAGGCTCCCTGTAGGGAGCCTGCTTCTCCCTCTCCTTCTGCCTCTCCCCTCTGCCGATGCTCTCTCTCTCTCTCTCAATTAAATAAATAAAATCTTTAAAAAAAAGACAGTTGAACTTGGATCAAATGACCATGGGAAAAAGCATTTTAGAAGTAGCTATTATATGTCTAAATTAACTAATTAAGCTTCAAAGGATAAATAACAGAGTCTAAACCACTAGGAATAAAATTTACATGTATGGAAATCCATACATTTCCTTGTCGTAACCTAAAGAATCAATCTCTTAATTTCTAATTCTAACCAAACTGTTTTTCATTATAGTTTACCAAAGAACATTTTATTAAAACTACATATTTAGATAGCCATTTTTAAGAAACAGAACATAAAGAATAATTTGCATGTGTAAAATTATAATTCTTTCTTATTTTGAAAAGGTTTGAATTTTCTACTTTCAAAAATTGTAGTTTCAGTGAAAATAAGATGAAGAGTGAAATCAGTATTTCTCAATAAGAAATGCAAATTCACAACCCCAGATGAACAATAAAGGAAAGATTAAGAAAAAAAAATCCTTTCAACTTTATTAAAACACCATAATTTTTATTTTAATTACACTTTCCTTTACTTTGTCATGTAAAATGATTTTGTGCAAATGATTGCTTTCCTTAAATGCACTCCAAATTAGAAGGATACATATATAACCAAATGCTCTATTTTGATTTTACCTATTAAATTGTTAAAAACAAATTAAGCTCTAAGTAATTAAAGTAGTAAAAAAATACTCAAAGCATACTTTTCATATTTTATGTGAAATAAAAGGCAATAAAAAGCATTGACGGAACAAGATAAATACTGACCACATTCCCACTTAAAGTGAAAAAATAAAAATAAATCTGATTTAATATTTTTTCAAGTCTTGGCATTCCAATAACTGAAATAAAGCAAATATTCTTTCTCCTCTTTTCCGGTGACAGTGTAAATATGCACTACACAAGAAATTATTATTTTATTTAATTTTTTATTAAGATTTTATTTATCTTAGATAGCATGAGCGGGGGAGAGGAAAAGGGAAAGAGAGAGAATCTCAAGCAGACTCCCCTCTGAGAGTGGAGTCTCACTTGAGGCTCGATCCCATGACCCTGAGATAATGACCCGAGCAGAAATCAAGAACCCACTGCTTAACCAACTGAGCCACCCAGGCTCTCCTACACAATAAAATATTACATAAAGTTATTCCACAGTTTCAGGTGATGCTAAATAATTACTAACAAAAAAGCATTATTGAGCTTGGAGACATGAAACAACAATAAAAGGAACTGGTAACTGTATGCAACCTAGTTTCCCAACACCAGGGTCACTGATGCCATCCACAGAGGCACTCAGCAAGGGCATAAAGCAGCCATCTCTTTGAAAGAATGAATTATTTACCCTCCAATTCTTACTGAGACTATTTAAAAATTATATGCCTGAAATAAATGTAGTTTCTTTATTTTCCTCCATTAAGTCTCATTCTAAGTTATATTCAGTGTAGAAGGCATTACCGCTCAAATTGCTTTATGTAATACGTAAGGTATGAATTGATTTTATTTATGTTTGAACAGGGGCTGGCAAATTTTATACTGAAGAGCCAGATAATAAATATTTTAGGCTTTCAGGCAGAAGGTCGATGCCACAACAACTCATCCCATGTCACTTTAGCACAAAAGCGGTCATAGGCAAAATGTAAATAAATGGGCATGGCTGCATTCCAATAAAATTTTACAAAAATAAATTTGGCCTGGGCCATAAGTTGTAGACCTCTGGTACAGGAGAGAATGAGAACGTAAAATGAGGGAGATATTATTTTCATCTACCAAAAAGGTACTGAGAGGCAATTTATGTTATAAGGTGACAACACACTTCAAAGTGAATCTTAGGAGGTGAGGAATCTGGAGCCGGATCACTTCCGTGTGAATTCAAGCTCTTCTGCTTGTCAGCTTTCCCGGCTATGCCAGGTACTTAATTCTGTCTTTTCTCCTTCCTTATCTGGAAAATGTGGGGTGGAGGGGAATGTGGTTCTTGTGAGGGTTAAGTGAGTTAGAGTAGATAATCCACTCAGAAGCATGCGTGGTAAATCCTAAGAACTGAGTAGTAATATCTATTATCATAAAAGTTCATTTCCATACACCATAGCCTGTCAGGAAAAAGAAGGGCCCGTTCATATTTTCCGGCATTTCCTTGCAATCAGAAAATAAAGAAACACGTGTGCATGCACTACCAGTATATGAGAAATCTATCTGCGTTAAATCATTCTAAGTTCCCAAGGGCCATGCCTGAGGCTTATTTATCCTGTATCCTCAGCACTAAGCTACTGTCTAACACAGAGTTGGGAAATATGAAATGAATGAGGGAAGAAGTGCCTGAATGAATCCATGAACATAAGAACTAACAGAGACATCCCTGGTGGCGAAGGATTACAGAAGCCCTTGAGAGTGAACTAAAGGCAGGAGGCATGATTACACAGTGAGGTCCTAACATCAGATATTTCTTAGAAATTGGAGCACTTAGGGGTGTCCTGAGAACAAGGTCAAATCTGTATCTTGTAAGGAATTTAACGTCAGGGCTAGGATACAGCCAAGGAAGTTCAGACTCTATCTGATGACTTCAGAATGCCTTTTTGGAGGGCATAGGAAGTCAGGAACACTTTTGAGTGATGAAGGAGCACTGATCATTAGAGACATAAAAGATATTTCAAGAAAAGACATAGATTGCAAGGTGAACAATGTGGGGAAAAGGATTTTTCTAGCTTCTTCAAGGTCTCCAAAGACAAAATACAATTGAACTTTTTTTTCCTTTTTTTTTTTTTTTTTGGTAGGTGCAGAACTGTCAATATGACCTCCAAACACAATGCCATAAAATCATCTTTTCACATTCCTTAATCTTGTTTCTGGTCTAAATATCAGTGCTAACCCCAAACACTAAAGAACCTTAAGTGGCAAATCTTGGGTTGGTCTCACTTGCATCGCTTTCTGTTTATCTTATGCTGACAAGAAAACCCAAAGTTCCATCAGTGCTCTTTCATAGTCTACGGGGGCACTTCTCAGACTAGAACAGGCATGGAGTGCATATAGGTACCTGGTCAAGGGCAGATTCTGGCTATGAAGGTCTGGGGTGGAGTCTGAGAATCTGTCTCTGACAAGCTGCTGATCTGTGAGCTCCCCAACTTTGAGAAGCAAAGTTACAAGGAATATTTAGTTCTTATTTTGTGCCTAACCTTCTGTTCTTTTCCCTGGAAAGGGGCCGCTCTTGCTCACAGCTCAAATGGAACATTAGCGATTACTTTTTCTTTCTACCTTCACTTTGTGAACATATCCTCAATGTCCTTCAAATGCCTAAATGATTTTGTACAGTTAGGGATTTTAGGACAGTATCTTAGAGTTTTAAAAAGTTGAAGATATCCAACAAGACTTTCAAATATAGCTTTTGAGTCTCATTTTGATATTGAGAAGCCTGTTTCACTCCTCTTCAGCTAAAATCTACAACACATTTTTTCTTGATTTTTCTTTCTTTTAACACACTTGAGAATGTTTATGTAAACTTATTCTCTGTTGGGCACACTTACATTTAAATTAAAAAAGTAATGCCTAGTTCACATTTTAGATTATATTACTATATAGATTGAGTGACAGTGTAATATATCTGTCCAGGTATAATAAAATTTAAATGTTCTGTTATAGTAAGAAAGCATATAGAAAATATAAATCTATACAACATGAAACCCTTGGTTATTACTATATTATTTGTGGTAATAACCTATATTGTTTGTATTTTTTCACTATAATGTAGTACAATAATGTGTTCTATCTCTTGAATAAGGTTTGAATCTTACCCAGAATGTAATTACTTTAAATGGATGCACCTTTAATAAATGTATTGAATTCACTTATTTAATTTTTCTCTTTTCTCTCTCTAGCCTGAAATGCTCTGTAAAATTGTGAAGTCAAGAACCCATATCACACACACACACCTTATTGTGTTAACCTTGGACCATTTCTCGTTAATTTCCAAGTGTGACCCTTGTTGGCTCTGCCTCTTGACAGTTTCCATTCTTGGTGTTACCTTTTTATCACTCTTTGATGTCTGCCCAAGGACCACCTCTAGATGCCCCATCCGTACAAACTTTTTTTGGGGCATTCTCTCCCTTGAACGAGAGATCCTGCCATCTATCCATCTATTCAATCATCTGTTCATTCATTTCTTCATATCCACTGTTGTTACATGTTCGAAATGCACTTGGTAATACATTGGACACTGTCTTTTGGGTCATGATAGTCAGGAGACAGCAATAACAGTTTTTCCGTATTGGAGGGAAAGGAGAAAGAGGAGGAAAGGGAGAAAGAAAAGAGGTATAAGAAATAAAGACATTGGGGAAGATGAATTTGGGTTCATTACCACATAATCTTTCTATACAGTCTTTTTCTTTTCTAAAACTTTTTTTTCTCTTGCTAACATTTTCTTTCAAACTTCCAAGGATTTTTCTCAAATAATTTGAAGATAAACACAAGAAAACTGAACCTGATTGCATAGAGAAAAAGAAATTACCCTTGGAATAAAAAATAGATGTCCTTACCATGGCTTACAAACCCACACTTCATCTGACCCCAGCCTACATTTCCAAATTCACCCCTACTTTCTCCCCATGGCCTTGAGTTGACTGACCCCAGCCATGCTCCAGGTTTGTGTTTCCTGAAACATATCAACTTCATTCTCACCTCAAAATTATGTACTTATCCTTTTGGCTTAAAAGACTTTTTCTCCAGACCTTCCTGTCTGCCTCCTTCTCATCATTTAAACTGTTCTCAAATCTTTTGTTTCAAAGAGGTCTCCCTAACTTCCCTAGCTCCATGTATCAAACTACCAATCAGGCTCAATCATTTTACTCTACTTTAAATCTTCTTACATTTTTCAATAGCTGGAATTATCTTATTTTTCATCTTTTAAGCTACCAGCTTTCTTTTCCCCTGGGAATATAAACTCTTTGAGAGTTGGACGTCTGGTCTTCAAGTTTTATTCTATATCCTTGACACCTAGGACAGTACCCAGAATACACTCAAATAAATAGGTACTGACTGACCACAACTTAATAATTGCATCTCCTCTACCCTGCCCTGCAGAAGCATGTTCTCTGGGTGCACAGGGAGCAGTGACCTGTAATTTCTTACTGATGGAAGCAGCCTTGTAAAACCTGTGATTGGGTTTAGGTATGGATATTCGGAGGACACGATCTATCATTGTGTCATCACCATGACCCTCTACTCACAAAATTGTTTTTTTCTATTTTCTTTTGAGATAAATGTCAAAAAATGTATTGTATTGAGGATCTGATATATTTCTTTGTTAAGGACTGTAGGTAAATAATTGCAGGAGGCATGTGGGTTGCTCAGTAGGTTAAGTCTCTGCCTTCAGCTCAGGTTGTGATCCCAGGGTCCTGGGATTGAGCCCGCGTGGGGCTCCTTGCTCTGTGGGGAGCCTGCTTCTCCCTCTCATCCCCACTTGTACTCTCTCACTGTCTCTCCTTCTCTCTCTCTCAAATAATTAAAATCTTTAAAAAAAAAAAGAAAGGAACATTGGTCACTATCAAATGCTGCCATTGGCCAAGTACATTCTGGTGGCCTTGCAGTAATATTCGCTAAGAGAAGGAGTTTAGTCAGACTATGAACAATATCTCTATTTAGTTAATATTTCAAATAGATTCTAACTGAAGTATCTCCTAAAAGATGCACATCTAAAATCAATTTTTTAAATTTATTTTCTCTACCTCTACACCTCAACAAACATAGAAGAAAGAAAAAAATACATGCTACTACATTGCCTTTGTCTGCCTAAATACTAAAACTAGAATCAAATGTTTTTTCTTTTTAAATGGACTTTATGGAAGAAGATATCATTTTTCATTATAATATAACCAAGAGGACAGTATCTCATAATAATCTATATGGAGGACAAATTAATGATTCAGAGAAAACCATAGGCTCGGAAAAAATGACTGAGACAATAAGTTTAATAGAGACTATTTAGAATGTCCAGTATAGGCCCCTAAGGAAGCATGGATGATTCAACTTCATATAAATCACTTATGATTTTTAATGGCTCACCATCTTAACTTCATTTATGTGTGAACTGTTTCACCAAGGTTGGCCAAGAGTGCATTACAATCAAGATGTTAAATTCCTGTGGCTTTCTAACAGTTTGGATGAGAGAATGTGAAAATAACAGTCAATGATACCAAATGTGTTCATCTTACTAAATTTGAAAAATAAAACAAAGGAAGTCAAATATGCATAAATGAAACACTCTACACTTAATATAATCTTTTCTATGCAATCTTCTAGTAGAAATGATATGTTCACCTAGGATTCAAAGAAAGTTAATCATTATTTTTTTGAAAGTTTTGCTTCTTATTCTCTTTAGTTTTAATGTTGGAATCATTAAGACTATTTTTAAACTAGACTTCAGAATGACAGAGCCACTAAAAATAAAAACTGAAAATATTTAAGTGTATAAAAACTAAGATCAGGGGCACCTGGATGTCTCAGTCATTAAACGTCTGCCTTGGGCTCAGGTCATGATCTCAGGGTCCTGGGATCGAGCCCCACATCAGGATCCCTGCTCAGCGGGAAGACTGCTTCTCCCCTTCCCACTCCTCCTGCTTGTGTTCCTGCCCTCGCTCTATCAAATAAATAAATAAAATCTTTAAAAAAAATTAAAAAAAAACCTAAGATCAACATAATAAATTACATCTGAATTTGGTTAAAGAAACAGGATGTGCGTGTACAGTGCAAATCAATCAATTAGAAGATAACATAAACCCAATGGATAGCTGTCTTGCATACTGAATGGTTCTTTTATTGAGCCTGGATCCCATGAACTCATGGTCACCACTAATTTAAAAATGAGAATCAAATATGCCACTTTTGTCAGCTAGGTTCTGTTATTACTCAATTACTTGAGAACATTATGTCTCAATACCTAATGGTAACACATAGTAAAGACAAATGCTTCTGCTATAGTAGTGAGAGCATATTTTCAGTGAGGGACATTTTGCATTGTATTCTATTTCCTTAAATGATTACTGTGGCATTAATCAGAAGGAAACCTGATTAGCAAATTAAAAAAAAATTTATTCTGCAAAGAGCTAATCAAAAGAGATTAATCAAAGGCTGTCAGTAGGGCATAACTAGTCCCTTACTTCAACTAACACCTGTGTGCTGGAAGCAAGGAGATAATGGCTGTTAACATATAAGAGTTTGAGAGCCCTTTGATTGCTGTGAAACCTTTTTTATTCTTCTTTAATCAAGGTAATTACAGAGTACAATGGTTCTTCAAGGCCTATACTGTATTTATCAAGGTAAGACTGAAGTGTTTTTAAGACACAGTTCACTTATGCAGAGGTTAAAAAATACAACAGGATGTCTCTACCAATCTTGGGGTTGTAGCCTTTGCTTTCCAATCCCAAAAGCTAAAAGTTAGATTCATATTCTTATATAAGACAAAAGTTTATTTCACCTTTGATAGCATGAGTGTTTGGAATTGGGAAAAGGCAATAGAGATATTTTTATCAACTTTAAAAATGACAGAAAATCCACAGCCTTTTATCTGGTAATGTCAGAAGACCTCTGTGGCAAAATTCCAATGTGAGTAACTTTCAAATATTTAGCATATTCATTTTCTTTAAAGAATTATGAGAAATGAAATGGTGACAGTGATGATGGGCACTGGCACTAAAAGAAAATTGCTTATTAGAAATGAATTCAATTTTGTTTGTAGTGTGCATTTCAACACTTCTGGATGTCAGTAGGGGACGTACCAATCATTTGCATGGAAGTTCAGAATTTTAATTAGAAAGATTCATCCTCTAGTGTGTACTCTAATTGCCACTAGGTATTAATTTATGATAGCCACTACTATCACTTACACACTCAGTAAATGCTTCAACAATGCTTTTATTTGCATAGTAATCTCATGAAAAAGTACAAAGTTTAACACACACAGGCCTGGACCTAGACCTATATTTGAGACCCAGTTCTACCAACTTTTTAGCCATGTAAGCTCATACAAGACATTTGAAGATGCTAAGACAAATTTTATATTTGAAAATTGATGATGGTGATGCATTCCTAGCTTATATTATAATGCTACTTTATGGATTAAATATGAAAATGAATTTGGGAAGTGTGTGGGGGGGAATCACAGCAAAGATATGTGATTTTCCTAACCATTACCATGTATATCACTGGACACAAATGGCCACAGAATATTTGCATCCCCATTTTTTGTTTTGTACTGGCTTTTGTGGCTTATGGATGGTACCCTCATGGAAAACAAAAATTATCAGGATGAGGATGTCAAGGGCAGAAACATAGAATGGAACCAAAAACAAATGATAAAATTTTAGCCTCCTTTTCTGTTTAAGTTATTGTACCTGATAATAGATCGTAGGAGTAAAATTATCAAAAAGATTAGTTATTCCAACCACATAGGTTCACTTAATATTTTATTTTGAAAGGCCGGTAATGAAAAATAGAAAATCTAAGCACTACTTAAATATAACATCACGTTTCATTGTATTGCATTTATTTGTGCTTATTTTTCTATCCTCCAAAGCATGAGACAGCTCAAAATTCTAATTCTAAACAAAAGATTTAATTCTTTCCACACCAAAACTGTCTTGGAACCTCCCCAAAAGAAGTAAAAAGTACAGAACATGTCTCATTCATGTTCATATATCCCCATGGCTTACAACAGTGTCAAGAAGATACACACTCAGAGTTGGGAGGAGGGCATGTGAAGATTAACACTGGTGAGAGTAGAATTTGGATTCAAGGAACCAAAGAAGAATAAATGAATATAAAGAGAATGACTGAGAGCAGAGGATGTAAGTAGCTTCAAGAGGCTGAGCCTAGAGGAATTCCTTGACACAGTTCATACAGAAGAAGGAATCTCTTTATGGAATGCCCGGAGTTGAGCTGAAGCCTGGAACAATTGTAGTTAAAGACAATGGGCCCATTTAGATTGGCCCTAGGTAGCTCATGAACAATAAAATCACTAAATTCAAGGAAGCAGCAGGAAGAAAGGAGTGCCAAAGGCCAAAATAATCACACACTGATTAATGATTCACTACATAATGGCAATGGAAATAATGCAGCAAATATTTATTGTGTACCTGCAAGATGCCAGAAGTATGATAGTAAAGAAAACAGGATTCTCTGTCTCACGAAGCTTATAATTTCCTGGGGGTATAAACGTATTAATGAAGTTGACACAGGCATTACTTATGAGGAGATGTGAAGCAATCAGAGAGCTCTGACAAAGTAACAGGGAGGAAAATTTGAGATTTACATTTCAGGTTACCTTTTTTCTTAAGAAATGGCTTTTCACCTGAATCTTAAGAATGCTGAACATTAGATTTTCAAAGAGTGAGAATGTTCAAGGCATGAAGGAGTTTCCTGTTATGGATAAAGAATTAAAGATAAAGTGCAGAAAATGAGGAGTAGTACCTCTAAAATATGTTTCATATTTTGATCTAGATCTCTTCCATGAAGCCTTCCTGATTTCTCCGACTTGGCAGGTTGCCCTTCTTTGTGCTTCCTAACACTGTGACTCCACCACTGTACTTAAAAGATTTTGTGATCATTACCTACCTACATTTTCTGCACTGCATCACTGATTTACTTAGAAAGTACAGACCATGTCTCATTCATGTTTATATACCACATGGCCTACAAGAGTGTCAAGAAGATACACACTCAGTATATTATTGAATAAAAAAACAATGCAGTTATAAATATAGTCATTAAATACACAACACTGAATTCAAAAACCACATAGTCACAGAAAATAAAACTTCCCATTTTGTACTGTCCCAAGTGTATCATGACTGTGATCACGTGAATATATTTCTAATCTGAAGTAAGCAGCGTCTCATCTACAATAAGAAATCAGAGTCCTAGGTGGCTAATTTACTGAACAATCTGAATCCATAGATAAGCCTCATGAAAGAGTTTGATTTTTTCTCCCAATTCTTCCCCCCCCTATAATCTTGTTTCTGTTTACTCTTTTTCTGTGCCTTAAAATTAACTTGGGCAGATCCAATAACTTTCTAATAATTCAAGTATTTAACAATTCAGTTCATTTAATCCACTTTAAAATTTTATCTAATTGAGTTCTCTAATTTTTCCCTTCAGTCCTGCATCAATCCTTCCCTAAAGTCAAAGGCTAGGGAAGGCAAATCTGTGCTCTTCATTTTCCTTCCTGTTACCTCTACTTCTCTTCCAGGACTTTCAGCAATGAGGTTTAGATAAGGATCAGAAAAAATGACAATTTTTTTTCCACTTAAAAGATTTAATTGTAGGAAAGGACAGTCTCTTCAATAAATGGTACTGGGAATACGGGACAGTCACATGCAAGACAATGAAAGTGGACAACTATTTTACACCATACGTAAAAATTGACTCAAAATGGATTAAAGAATTGAGTATTATGCCAGAAACCATAAAAATCCTAGAAGAAAACATAGGCAGAAATCTTCTTGATATTGCTCTTGGCAATAGTTTGTTTTTTTTTTTTTTTGGATTTGACTCCAAAGGCAATGGTAACAAAAATAAACAAATGGGACTACATCAAACTATAAAGCTTCTGCACAGAGAAGAAAACCATCATCAACAACAACAAAAAAGGCAACCTTCTGAATGGGAGAAGATATTTGCAAATCTTACATCTGGTAAGGGGTTAATATTCACAATACATAAAGAACCCATACAGCTTAGTGCCAAAATACAATCCTGTTTTAAGATGGGCAGAGGATCTGATCAGATATTTTTCCAAAGAAGACATACAGATAACCAAGAGGCACATGAAAATATGTTTAACATCACTAATTATCAGAGAACTATGAATCAAAACCACAATGAGCTATTACCTCACTCTTGACAGAATGGCTTATATCAAAAAGACAAGTAATAACAAGTGTTGGTGAGGATGTGGAGGATGGTGAGGAAAGGGAACCCTTGTACACTGGTGGTAGAAATGTAGGCTGGTGTAGCCACCATGGAAAACTGTACGAAGGCTCCTAAAAAAAAAGCTAAAAAATGGGTGCCTGGGTGGCTCAGTTGGTTAAGCAACTGCCTTCAGCTCGGGTCATGATCCCTGAGTCCCGGGATCGAGTCCCACATCGGGCTCCCTGCTCCGCGGGGAGTCTGCTTCTCCCTCTGACCCTCCCCCCTCTCGTGCTCTCTGTCTCTCATTCTCTCTCTCTCAAATAAATAAATAAATAAAATCTTTAAAAAAAAAAAACTAAAAATAGAACTACCATATGATCCATCAATTCCACTACTGAGGATCCAAAGAAAACAAAAACTAATTCAAAAAGATAAATGCATCCCTATGTTTACTGCAACATTATACACAATTGCCAAGATATGGAAGTAATTTAAATGTCTACTGATAGATGAATGGATAAAGAAAGTGTGGTAGATATATGCAGTGGAATACTATCCAGCCCTAAAAAAGAATGAAATCTTGCCATTTGTAACAACATGGGTTGACCCCAAGGTTATTATGCTAGGTGAAATAAGCCAGACAGAGAAAGACAAATACCACGCTTTCACGTATATGTTGAATATAAAAAAAAAATGAACAAAACAAAACTCAGATGTAGGGAACAGACTGGTAGTTGCCTGATGGGAGGGGTGGTTGGGTAAAGGCATACAAACTTCCAGTGATAAATAAGTCATGGGGAGGTATTGTGTATATCATGGTGACTATTGTCAACAATATTGTATTGCATATCATGTAACTTTATGTGATGATGGGAAAACTAGACAATGTGGTAAACATTTCACAGTTTATACAAATACTGAATCATTATGTTCTACACTTGAAATTAATAGAATGTTTTATGTCAATTATGCCTGGATTTTTAAAAAAGATAAAACTGTAGTCTTTTCTTGCTTAACAACTGTCTCCCTTAGGCAGGAATCCAAATGCTGACTCTCTGATGGGGTCTGGGTTGATAGGCTTTGCATGGGAAATATTGATTGATATGATTTTTCCAAATCCTCCCTCCAGTTCCCTCCTGCACTGGCATCTTCCATGGCTCTTACTTTTTGGTCCCTTTGCCTGATAGGCAGCTCTGTTGGGCAGGATTTTGGAAATATGGACCTAGACTTTCTACTTCTTAGGGTGTCCACCTGATGCACAGGAATGCTGTGCATTCTGCCATAACACAGTAGAAATATGGTGCTATCTCCAACCACTCTGAGTTTCTAATACCTTCTTTTCTTCTTAAATAGGAACAGAGCACAAATCTGCAAGTCTGATGTGTAAACAGATATTCAATCAAGGAATAGTGTTCTAGTTTTCTTTTCTTGCCATAATTCAAATCCCTGTCAGTGAGAGGCAATATAACTCTTAATGAGTAAAGCATCTGGATACAAAAAATATGGAAAGAGTTGAAGCCAGATTCTGATGGGTGGTAGCTATGTGTAACTTTGAGCAAGATGTTCTTCTGTACTTCTTATTTCCTCATCTGTAAATTTGAGATAATAGCAGCTCCTACATCAGAAGGTAGCTGTGAGAAGCAGGTGAGTTCATGTAAGTGTGATGTGTTTAGTCTACTCCCTGGCACAGAATGAATACTCAATAAATGCCAGTTACTATTATATCTCTTTTGGGTACCTGAATTCAGTGGGAAGGTCTAACCTTCCATCTTTTCTCCCAAAAGATAGAACAGAGCAATTCCCTTAACAGGAATAATGTATTCCCAATGTCTTCTGTCCCTTAGATTCATCTAGTTCTTTAAGAAATGGGTAGGGCATGCTGTTTATGTTCCTGTAACTGGGTCTGATACTCCTTAATGAGGTCATTCATGATGTGTCTGGTGGCTCTCTTTATTATGTGTGGATACTTGGCTATAATTCCAAGACAAGAGAAAAATGAAATCCAGCATCCTTTTATAGTAACATGAAGCAAGATACTACAGGAGTGCCATTCTACATCCACCAAAGAAAAGGAATCTTCTTCTTTAAAAATGTAAGGCTCAGTTGTTAAGCGTCTGCCTTTGGCTCAGGTCATGATCCCAGGGTCCTGAGATTGAGCCCCACATCAGGCTCCCTGCTCAGCGGGAGCCTGCTTCTCCCTCTCCCACTCCCCCTGCTTGTGTTCCCTCTCTCGCTGTGTCTCTCTCTGTCAAAATAAATAAAATCTTTTTAAAAAATAAATAAAAATGTAAGTATAATCAGTAAACACAACTATCTTTCAAATATCCCAAATCTTTTGCATATAATGCATCAATTCTAAATTCTGTGGCAGACCACAAAGAATAGTGATCCTTCTAGAGCCATTAGACACTGACTGATTTTAATTTCAAAGGCGTGGCTAAAATTGAAAAACCTCTTCATTACATGTGAAATAAAAGAAAAGCAAGTGTGAACTAACCACACAGTGTATCAAAACACAGCAACTTCCCACTTCAGCATGCTTGTTCTATGAATCATTCATTCTTACGGAAAGAAATAAGAGAGAATTCAACCATAAAGTAAGAATGTCAGGGGAAAGGAGAAGATTCTGAATCTGGACTGCTTGAAAAAGAAAATCCTTTCTGAGAGAGTCTATTTTGACAGACCAAAATCATTTTAGATAAGAGAATATTTTATCACATTAAAAGGGCAGACAAAAAATGGCACAGCAAAGTGATTACAGAAGGAACAAGATGAAAAGGAAAATAAGCAAAGAGGAAGAAAAATTACAGAATAAATGTTAGGTTTACTGAACAATGAGTTAAATGTTGCTGAATAATCCATTAGAAATGGCCTTGCACAAACTCAAAAGAGAGAAAAAGGAATTTTTCAGTAGTGATTATAAGCAGTGTTTCTGTGATAAACCAACTGAATTATCACTTTTGTTATGAAGAAAGATTAGTATCCTTAGGGAAGATATCTTCAAATATACACTATCTTGTAAGTGCTTCTGATTAAGCCACAATGTTTTTGGTGATAAGAGGCTCATTCCTCTCTCAGCCTCCAGAACATCCGTATCTTCAACTTCACATGTCCAACTGTACATAGAGACACTGACTGTCACAAATGACAAATGCTTATTTTACATTTAGTTGGTTGAAAAATATTGGACACACTGATAAGTTAAGTGTGTTTTTATTTATTCCATTTTTCTCCTAGTGAGGAATTGAGGATGAAGTAAATTTTATACCAAGCCATATTCTGAACAAACAGAAAGAAGTTACATATAAATTCAGGTGGGTTGGTCACCTAGGAATCAACTAGATCCCCTAGACCATTTATTTTTATTTTTAAAGATTTTATTTATTTATTTATTTGACAGCGAACAAGAGGGAACACAAGCAGGGGGAGTGGGAGAGGGAGAAGCAGGCTCCCCGCTGAACAGGGAGCCTGATGCGGGGCTCAATCTCAGGATCCCGGGATCATGACCTGAGCCGAAGGCAGCTGCTTAAGGACTGAGCCACCCAGGCACCCCAAGAGCATTTCTTTTTAAATTCATTTCCTTTGTAAATAGAGGAGGTAAGGGCACACTCACTCAAAGGTTTGAAATAAACTACAGTGGTGTAAGGGTAGCACTTGATTCAATACATTGATTTTTTATAAGGTGTAGAACACTTTCAGCATTACTACTTATCAACATAAATAAAATCCGGCAAACATATTTTGGGTTTAATTTTAAGATCAGCTAATTGACATGTTTCTAATTCTTCTTCTACAATGTGTAATGCACTAATACCTGTACAATAATACACAGCATAATGAAAAACAAAACCATGTTTAAAAAAACACTCATAGAAAGAAGAGCTCTGAATTCTTGAATTTTCTGGAAATGATCATTTTGTTTCAATCACCTCAGTCAACACCATTTAAAAATATAACAGTAGATTCTCATGCCCATGAAGAATATGTTGACTATAAATGAAGTTTTATGGTTGGTATTATTGTTCTGCTGATTGAAAGTATTTGAACTCCCTCAGTATCATAAAAGTAAACATCAAGGCTCATTTTAAGTATGGATTTTCTGTCCTTTTCTGACAGCACAATCTATTCAATGATCTACAGAAAAGATTATTCAAACATATTTATGATTCTCATGCAACCCACAATTTGTATTAAATCAGCAAGGCATGCAATTATTAAAAAATGGTAATACTGTCTCTCATTAATTGAAAAAACAACTTGAATATTTGTTGCTTCCATTTTTGGAATTTTGAATAAGGTTCTTTAAGGGATATCAAAAACACTAGTTTAAGATATTCACACAGAATGTCATACATTTCTTTGGCCATGAGATTACGTTCCACAGATTTCCAACTACCTTATGTACAGTGGCTTCCTAATTTTGGAATCATTTCCTAAGATTTATGAAAGTAATTTTAGAAACTTATAGATTCTCAGTAAAGTAAATAAAACAGGAATCACAGCCAGATAGTTGTGAAAGAATCAAAACAGCTGATCAGATGCTCAGGAAAGAAAGTGGGTCTCATTAGCTAAGAAATAAAGTTGCTACCAGGTATGAGGGGAAATGTGACACCACTCCTATTCTAGATCCTTCTTGTTCCCAGTACTACAGTCAATGTAAAAAGGATTGGGAAGGAATAAAGAGACAAAAACAAGATACAAGAGAACCACAGAATTTTAGAGTCAGCAGAAGCCTTAGAGTTACTTTCATTTAACGATGTTTTAAAGGTATGGCCATAACACACTATATTATTACATAACCTGCTCATATTTTCTACATCCCTCTATTCACCTCAGGCAGATACCAGTAGGCTTCCCAGCAGCTTCAGGTCAGTCTTATATTCCCATCACAACATCCCTAATATGACAAATGCCTACACTGGTTTTGAGAAGAGATTTCAAAGATGTATTAAGCTAAAAAGAAGCAAAGTTAATTACAGCTTCATAATGAAGAACATTCTAAGATATATTCTTAAATGAAAATAGCAACATAAAGAACACTGAGTAAAAATGCTGAGTAAAAATAATATGCGTGCTATTTTGAAATCCACTTCCACTTCTTGTACGATATGTTCTGGCCATTTCATATTTTGAAACCTTCAGGAGTTTTTTAATGGTTACATAGTATTCCATCACAAAGATTTGCCATCATTTGTCCACTAATTGATACATATATTTTTGTGTGCCCTTGTAATTGTGTCCTTAGCATAAAGTCCTAAAAGAGAAACATCAAAGTAAACACACGTATTTCCCAATTGCCTTCCACAAATGTCACAATAGAAGAAGTGTTGAAAACCCATTTCCTTGCATATTTCCCAAAATGTTGTTTGTGTATGTGTTCATGTGTATTGAAATCTAAGTTAACAAATAACCAGTCATAGTTCAGTTTGCATTTCTCCATTACTATGGAGTCTAAATATTTTCATGTATGTGAATATTGTCTCTATTTGTCTTTCACAAATCATACACTTATACTTTTGCCTACTTTTGTGTTTTGATTTTTTCCTCTGATTTATAAGATGCCTTCATATGTTGAAAGGTACTGATTTTTGTCATATTTTGCAAATTTTTTGTCATTCTGTACTTGACTACATAACTTGAAATAGGGATCCAACTCTGTCCCAATATTGATTGCCCATATTCCATTTTCTAAAAATCTTATGTGTTCTTTTCAATAGCTTCTCTATCATATTCTAAAATCTAATCATTTCCAGGTTCTTTTTATATTTATCTGCAGTTTTAAGTTGATAATTCATTTTATTTTTTCCTTCTTTTCTTCCTTTCTTCTGCATGTTTTTTTTCTCTAGTTCCCTCTCTCCTTTTTTTCTTCTTCCCTTCTACCCTATTTTCTGTTACTTCTCTGTCTTTTGTGCCCTTCTTTCTCCCATCTTTACCTTTTCTCTCTTCCTTTTATTTCCTTTCTGATGTTTCTGCAAGAAACTGGCTAGTAACTCTGGGTGTTTTTCTTGATGTTCCTGTTGATGTTCCAGATCTGGGCAAAGCACACAGAATTTTGTTACTGCACCAATCACATCTGACAGCTACCCCAAACTGAAGACCTGATGTTAATCCCCACTGAACAGGCTGCAAAGAGGGAGGACCAAAATAGACTGTCGATAAGTTTGTTCATGACAATGGTCCATCCATATTATGTATATAAACATGACAAGTTGAGCTAGGTCTGCTATCCAACATTCTTTATACATGCTCAGTAAATACTTAGTCATTGAATTAAAATTATTAGTATTTTGATTATTTTAGTTTTAGAGAATTTTTGTTGTTGTTGTTAATATAATCCTTCCCTCCTCCTATACCCTTACTCTTCTTTGTCAAAATGGTCTTCACTATTTTCTTATTTCCTTTTTACAAACTTAAATTTATTTTGCAAAGCTTTTTCCAAAAATCATTAAAATATTCATTGTGTGTCCAAATATGGCCTGAGAGACAAAGGAGAGGCAACTGGCTTGGGGTGTTACAGTGGCTGGGGACACAGCTGAGGTCACCTTCTGGGATGGGGCTGGGGTGGTTTGGAATTCCTACTGGTGTCCTAGGAGGGAACACTCAGTCTTTCTGTCAGATTGCCCAGACAGAAGAGGAAAGGGGAATGTTGGGGCTGGAAATCTGTCAGCAGTCAAATGTTACAAATAGAATCAGAATCTTTATTACAAGTGATAAGAATACTAAAGAGACTTTAGGAATAGAAGAAGCTATAGAAATTTACGAACAAATAAAATAAATTAGCTTTGAAAAAATATTCATTGTGATTATTATGCTAAAAACATACATCGATTTGGAGAAAAAAAGTTACACATACCAGTATACATTTAATCAAGTCTTATTTTCTTCCCCTTTGAGTTTTTTTTTTTAAATCATTAGGGTCCAACATATTTCTTGATAATCTTATTTCAAGGTACATCAATTAAGAGTAAACTGTTAAACACAATTTTCTACTCAATTTTATATTCTGCCATATGTAAACCTTTATAGCTTTCCTATATAGCATCTATAATTGAGTACCCTATTGAAAATTATTTGTAATAAATTTTAGTTGATTAAGTACATTTGCAAATAGTGATAGTTTTATATTATTCATTACAATAGTTAAAATTATTATACCTCTTTACAGTCTTTTTGCATCACCAATAACTTTGTTTTAAATATAGTCAAGTTTGTGATACGGGGTATCTTTACTCTTTTTTCTTTTTACTTTATTATAAATATTTTCTATTGAATGATGTGATGCTTTATAACAGATTTAATTATATTGAAAAGCTTTTGCATTCTAAGGATTAATCTCGTTTATGCACATTCTTTCAATACGCAAAAATTCAATTTTAATATTTACCATTTCAATTTTCATATGAGAAATTAGACAGGAATTTCCTTTTCTTCCATTACCTTTCTCAGATTTGATATAATAATCATATTGGATTCATAAAGTTAATTGAGAATTGGTTAATCTTCATACAAGATAATCATACTTTGTGCTCTGTTATTTCTCTGAGAAAAGAGAAGTTTCTCCCCTTAATTTTCATCTCTACCTTTTTTCTTGAGAGCCAGGTGAACTCTTAATGTTGTTTTCTGCTATAGGTCAAATTGTGTGTCCACCCAAAATTCATATGCTGAAATCCTAACCCCCAATGTGATGGTATTAGGAGGTAGAGTTTGGGGGAGGTAATTAGTTCATGAGGATGGAGACCTCCTAAATGGGATTAGTGTCTTCACATAAAGAAACTCAGAAAGCTCCCTCATCCCTTCAGTCTTGTGAGGTTATAGAAAGAAGACATCCATCTATGATCCAGGAGGTAGGCTTCACCAGACATTGAATCTGACAGTGTCTTGATCCTGGACTTCCCAGCCTCCAGAACTGTGAGAAATAAGTATTTGTTAAATCACCTAGTCTATGGTACATATATATTAGAACCAACCCAAATGATTAACAGTTTCTAATTAACTAATTCTGCAGTATCTAATATATTTTCTATCACCTCCATGATTTTCTAATTTCATCATTTGTTGAGTTACAATATGCTTTTGAAAGTTGTTTTTGTTGCTGTTCTTGTTGCTTTTCCAGGAAGGGAATACAGAAAGTTTTTCCTTTGAGTCCTAACATATATGTAGAAATTTTTTTCTCATTGCTGCTTTAACATATAAAATGCTGTATATGTGAATCATTATATTTTCATCTCACATTACTGTAAATACTTTTCCAAGATAGTCTGGAATTAAGTGTTGTACAAAAGTTTGAGACTTTGTCTATTTATAGATGAAAAGGCTACATGCTTTAATTTGGATATTTGTTAGTTCATTCTCTTGGAGAATGGCACTTTATTGTCTAGCACCAGAATTATTGTGAAGTACATGAGAGATTGTATAGACTTCTACTAGAAAGTAACAAGTCCACAAGAGTGTCAAAATGAAAAATTTAGATTTATCTATAGTTTTACATAGCCAACTTAAAAATCTAAAGGCTTCAGGAGATAAGGAAATGGGTAAGATACAACAGTGGCATGGAGTTTTATTTCTGTAACAAATGATTTGTTTTCTATATTTGATTGTTGGAAATTATGAAGGTTGTGCTACCGTCCCGTTCTTTTCCTGGTATTTTTTTGCTGTTGACTCCCTGCTCCACTTCCATTACTCCTTAGGACCAAAATTCTATGATAACCATAAAATTAAGAGATGATTCTAAGTAGAGCCACTGAATTTTGTTCAGTTACAGATCTCCAAGAGAATGCACTTTTGTATTTTCCTCATTCTGGGTTCCTGTTTTTGTCTTAGTTTTTGTCCCCCCCCCCCGCCCCATTATGATGCCAGTGAGTTAAACAATGTAAATAAACCACATGATTTATTATCTCCATTGAATTAGAGTTACCTGGAGAAGCAGTAAGTTAGTGGTCCAAGTAGCTCTCCCCAATGTGGATGCTAAACTTTACTCTTTTACTGGCAACTCAAGCACCATGTTATTATCTGTACATTATAAACCCCTCTGAGAAGGTTCCACAAATCTGATCTTGGTTATGATCTTCATTTGCATGTGTCATTTTAATTCTGCTGCCTAGGAGAGCAAGCCTCAGTGTTCGGGTAACATGGCATTAGAAATATATTGTACCCTTTGTTACTTACGATTAAACTCCAACTATGTCCTCAGCTCACCCTAATTAGTGGTCACATGAATTCCTAATTTCATCTTCCTTTCTCCATAAGATTTTAATTTATACATCTTCCTTTTAATTTAGAAGGTTCAAACATTCTCTTTCTATTAACCTGGTACTTTTTCCTGAGCCAATACAATGTATTTCTCTTTGGTCAATGATAACTTCTCAGTAATTGTTCTTACAAGCTAACTGTGGCAGTGTCTATGGTTATACCTAGCTTAACACCTAGGAAGTTGGAAATTAGTTCCACAGTGGTATTCATATATTTGATATGAATATGATATGATATATGAATTCATATGATATATGAATATATATCTTTTTTTCCAAATGAATTCCATCTGGAGATTTTCCTCTGATGTTCCACAGCCTCACTTCCCCATGTTAGATGTAATTCTCAAAGTGTGGTCCCCAGACAAGCAGAATCAACTTCAGCATCAGCATCATCACCTGGCCCCTTTTCACAAATAAAAATTCATGGGCTCCACTCCCAGACTACTGAATTAGAAACCCTGGAAAGGAGGACCAGCAATCTGGTCCTGGGGATTAAATGAATGCTAAAACTTAAAAACACTGGTCTGTAACAGTGTTTAACAGCTGTAAAATCCTGACATTTATTTCACCTTTGTTAAATTTTGGGTTAATAATTTTTTTTCTCTAGACATTGGCATTTCTATTCTTCCTTAGACTGTAGCACTTATTGGTACTTCTTCCCCTAATTTATTATATTCTCTTGGGTATTTGGTAGAGGAATGTTGGACACACACTCAAGATCCCTTGAGGTCATTGTAAAGATAACCTTGACGCTGCATTATGTACTTCTACTGGGTAGGTGTAAGAAACAAAATCATGGCAGACTCCAAGAGGAGGCAGATAGTTTTAGCTTCCCCACAACTTTACACTCCTATTAGTGCCTCTTTGTGCAATTTCTCTCCTTGTTGAGCTGCCAGTATTAAGTGATATTTTTATCCTATTTTCTAACAGGATCTATCCTGATAGGAAAATTGTGCCTGTGGATCTATTCCTTATTCTATTGTTGGGAAATATGTATATATATAAATATATATATTCCCTAATAATGTACATAAAAGCATATATATGAAAACATACATATGGAAAAGTGTGTGTGTGTATTCCATTTCTTTTCATTTTTCATTTCCAATTGATTTCCATTTCCTCATGATCTTAACTGGCTAGCTAAATGGATACATTGATTTAACTTAAGACTTCAAGGCTAAAATAAATAAAAGACAACATGAAATTCAGGGTCAGAGAGCAGGATGTGGCTACTGATGCTAATAGTTACCCGCTTTGTGTTGATGGGTGAACTACTTAACACCTCTTAGACTCTATTTTCTCAATTGCAAAATGCTTAATCTAAAATTCTAGATTGTAAGAATGCTAAATAAATAAGACATCAAGACTGAGTAGGAATTTAATGCTTTTGGTTCTTATTACAAAGTTACTAAGCAGCAAATCTTTAATCTGTTGCCACTATTAGATATCTTTTAGCTTAAAAGAAGCATTTAACAAATTAATCCAAAGGGGTGGGAAAATTAGATACCTGGTTTCAATTATAGGACCAGAAGAATAACTATCTATCTTTGTCTATCTATTTATATGCACACTCACACACATCTTTCCTTATAGAATAATTGGTTTCAAAATGTTTGCTTATGGCTCATTAATTTCTATTATTAGTGGGAAAACTCCAGTGTTCCTATTAATGGAAAATCATCATGCTGGTAATAACAGTAACATGTGTTTGGAATTACATATCATAGGTAACAAATTCTCTACACTTGAATAATAAACTGTAAAAATTCCTAAACTAAACCTGGCAGTCTTTCAGAGGCTGGGTAAATTATAGTGAAGTAGTGTTTAAAATATCCCCTATATGTTTGGGTGTAATGTCTGCACAAAACCAAGGTGATCTTCTAGGGGAAAAAGTTTGACTTTTAATACAAACACATGAGATATAGGCCCTTATTTAACAATTTTTCATCTAACAATTTCCACCACTCTCTCAACAACCACTGAAAACCATAACCTTTGGAAGATGTGATCAGAGAATGTACCACCCCTGGTTTGTGGTCCCTCCCAATTGGGTTTCTGGTTAAGCGGTATAAAGGCTAATTTTTGAAGGAGACTGACACTTAGAAGATGGAAAAAGAAACAAGACAAAGTACTTAAGAATATTCAAGGCAAAGGAGAAGAAAAGAAATATCAAAGTTTCACAGTAGCCAATGTCAGGCCCAGCTGTAATATATGCAGGAATGGAGTGCGAGTACAAGTGGAGGTCCACACGCCATATATAAGTATCTAAACATTTAAAGGTTATGAATCAAGCCAATGCCATATGTGTTAGGTTTTTTTTGCTATGGGATCACTAGCTTCAGGTAATTTCTGTTTCATTATCTATTGCTACAAACCATTCCTAAAACTTATGAGTCTCAAACCATGGTGTTTCCCATTTGTTCAGGATTCTGCAATTTGGGCAGCACTTGGCACAGACAGCTTGTCATTGTTCCACGTGGCATCAGCTGGGGGACTCTGAATGGCTAGGGACTGCGGAAATGACTCCACTAGCGTCAGCTGCTTGAGTCCTAGGTTCTTGCATCTGGCTCATGCCTCAGTGGCTATGTCAGCTGGGTACTCCAGGAAGAAGATACTGAGATGGAGTTGGGATTGCCAGCAGTTTTCTGGGGGGATAAGTGGGGCAATGCCTATGAAAGTTGAAAGAGGGAGGAAGCCTAATTGGGCAGAGAATGCCTTTGGGGCATGATGCAGATTTGGCACCTATAAAATGGAAGAAGGCAGGAAACAATCCAATAGGGAGAACCTTGGACTTTGGTGCAGAGGACAAGGTCTCAGTCAATTCACCGTGGGGCTCCACAGCACAGACTGTCATGTTGGGCAGTGGCCAGAGCCTGGTATCCCCACCCTGCCCAGTCATGGGCTGGGAGCTGACTGAGAAAAGCCTGGCTCCAGCTTGAACATGGAGGTGGAGCCTGAAGGAGCATCAGCTGGCTGCTCCCAGCTAACTGCACTCCTTGCTGAATAGAACATTCCTTTTCAAAGGATGTACACCTCCATGTGATTTCTCCACATAAGTAGCTTGAGCTCCCTCCCAAGACAGTGGTACCAGGCATGGTGTATGGCTTCTCCCGAGGGCCACTTCTGCTATATTCTATTGGTGAAAGCAAGCCAAAGGGAGAGCCCAGATTTAAGGGGAGGAGATGATATAAGAATGTAAATACCAGGATACATACTTCAATGAGAGTCTCCAAAGTCACCATCTACCCTGAAAACACTGACAAGCCATCCTCACATTTGCAGGTCCTGAGCCACCAGTATTAATCGGAGCCTCACACCTAATTATTTATGTCACTGTATTTCTGTTATATATCAAATTAGTAAACTATTAAGATTATTATATTCTCCTATCTTGACAAATACAATTTCCTAAGAACCTGAAGGACCAGGCTCAAGTTTAGAGATCTTGTACTTCTCATGTCTTCACACTAGAATGTGGCAGTACAAGGAGACCAAATGGTTCCTCGTGCTCCGCTCCGAGATTGGGACCATTCACCTTTATTCCCAAACCCGGACCCTCCAGTAGGGTCTCTCATACTTATGTCTAGACACTCCAGATAACATACCCCAAACCCATTCACATCCCCCACCTTTCCCTTCCTCTGAAAAAGGCGGACTTTTGGCCAGATCTCTGGCCCTGTCTCAGGCTCAGGGTAGAGGCTCAGGGTAGAGGCTCACACAGACCCTGGAGGAAGCCACAATTCTGCTACTCAGAGCAAAGTCTAAAGGGACAGACATGCACTATAAAAGAACAAGCTCCTTGATCCGCAAACTTCTTACCTCACAGAGATAGGGGCCAGTGCCAGAGCAGAGCTCTGCTAAAGGCAAAGCCCAGAGCAGAAATCCTCTTTATCTGGGCAATACCGGGTGATGAATTGGAAGTATCAAGAACAGTGTAACCCTGGGTGGACTCACCTGTCTCCTTTCCATAGCCCTCTCTGACACAGCATAACTAGGTACACATGTGTGGGGGAATGTACAATTGAGCACATTCTTACATAATATAGAAAAAATTTATAAAAGTATTGATAAATACATATAAACATATAAAACATAAGTATTAAAATGAATGGCCATGATCTAGAAGCACACAATACAAGGTTATATTTCAAGAGCATGTTTAACATGCAATGTATATTTTAGTTCAATACTTATAGACAGTGAACCCAAAAAATAATCTGCACATCTATAAATACGTTTCCATAGCTTTGAGAAGAGTAGTGACATAGCTTTGTCATAGAGCAGTGACAGTTACCAGCCTATTAACAAAGATAACTTTTGGGATCAGTAAAGGGTACAGAATAGGACTAAGAAGGGAGTTTCTGAGCTTCTCCTCAAATGTGTCTCTATCATTTGATTTATTAAAACAGGCAGATACTTCTCCATGTTTTAAAAAATTAAGTCCAATAATTTAAAGTGAAGGGAAATGGAAGCTATTAAAGGTAGAATTTTTTAAAAGGTTGTTAAGAATTTCAAAAGACACACAGGAGTCAAAGAGAATAAAAATGTAGGAAAGGTCATCAGATTTGGTGACTTAAAGGTCATTGTATAGTGTGCCATTTACTGGAGGTATACAGTTGACAGAGGTTTAAAAAAAGAAAGGGGAAAGGGAGGAAAAAGCAGCATTTGTGACCACCTATAGCCCTCTTTTCTCATAGCATGCTACTTCAGTGCATCTCAAGTTAAATTCTGTAAATAGTGTTAATAGGCAGGCCTAAAATTCAAAAATAAATATAAAACAAAAGATTCTGAATGGTCAGATTTCCATTTCCAGGATTCAATTTTCATTGTATCGTAACAATAAGTGGCTCTGAGAAACAGTAAATAAATTGCTCAACTTTATTTAAAAGTTTCCTGAGCATACTTGGGCATGGACTTAATGATCTTTCATTTCATTTTTCCACAAAACCCATGCAATTATAACCATATTATGTTAGATAGTTCTAAAAAAAGAATTGCAACATTCTTTTGATTCCATTTAATTTTAGGAAAACATGATTTGGCAGAGGGGATACTGTCAGAGCCAAGGCCTTTTTTATGATTAAAACATAGAGCAGTTTCTACCATAATTCAAATTTTATGAGCTTGTGTCAGGAGGAGAATATGCTTCTATCAATAATGAACTAGCATCTCTTCTCAAATTGCTTTCAGGGTTCACTGGGTCTGTGGATATTAAAGAGGCTGATGATGACTTTAATAACCAATAAAGTAACTAACATCTATACAAGTTTGTGGTGGAAATTACTATCTGTTCTTTTAAGATTATAATTTATATGACGATTACAGTTCAGAATATAGCTACAGTAACTGACCAAAAAATAAAAAAGCAGAATTGAAGAAGTCCACTCTCAAAATAACTCTTTAGGTCACTACTTTAACGTAGGCCCTGAGTAACTCAAATACTGAGAATATTTCCTACTTTAAACAGGACTATGCTACATACAGAGAAGAGAGGAATATATATGAGTAACAAGAAACAAACACTAATTTGAAAAACGGCAAAAGTAAAACATTCTGTAAGAATATCAATTAAAACAAGAACTTCTTTTTTTGGAGTAAAAAAGTTCAGACATACAAAAAAAAAATCTTTGTACGTAACAACAACCTTAAGAAGTGAAATACAGAAAAAAATAGCTAAATCCTCTACCCTAACTCATTGCTCATTCTTGCCCCTGGAGGATAAATAAATATAATAAAAAAATAAATAAACCATTTTTATGAATTAGGGTTTATCATTTCAAGTTACTGTATGTGAACTTGGCATTATATACAAATATGTGTTATTTTGTGATATATACCATTGTTTCACATATATTACAATTTATATAATGGGCATATTACTACATGTATTCTCTGCAGTTTGCTTTTCTTTGCTCTTTATTGGGTTTTTGAGATTATTATCTGTGCTGATATATGTATGTCTTCATTTGGTTTTGCTACTGTATATAACATTATTTGTTGAGAGTTTACACTTTATTATTTATTCATTCTCCTATTCATTACACTTATGTTGCTTCCATGTTTACACTTTGCAAACAACACTGATATGAACAGTTTTACTCGCATCTCCTCATGCACTCAGCAGAGTTTTTCTCAACTGCACAATTGCAGTCACACTTCCAGAATGTATTAATGTAGATTTTCAATTTTACTATCTTTTGACAAATTTATCCCCAAAACTGCTATACCAATTTTCACTATCACCAGCTCTCTGGGAGAGATTCTATGGCTCCATGTCCTTACCAACACTTAATATTGCCACAGTTATAAATTTTTTAATTCTGATTTCTGTAAGCTTTTAGCTATGATTTTAATTTGTATTTCTACCAATCAATTGTAAAATTACATATATGTAATGGCATTATATTTCCATATATATATTCAGAACAAAATTTTCAATTCAGACAGAACATGTTTGTTGGGTTTTTAATTGGATTATGATGAATTTGTACATTAATTTGGAGAGAATTAAGATCCTTACTATTTTAGAAATTGTATCCTTGTACATGGCTGCTTATTTTCTAATATCTTTCCAAATAGTTTAATTTTTTTTCCAAAAAGGCCTTGAATTTTCTCTTTTTTTTTTTCAAGATTTTATTTGAGAGAGCAAGAGAGTGAGTGAGAGCACAAGGGAGAAGAGGAGAGCATGAGAAGGAGAGGGAGAAGCAGGCTCCCCACTGAGCAGGGAGCCCAATACAGGGCTTGATCCCAGGACCCCAGGATCATGGCCTGAACTGAAGGCAGACGCTTAATGGCCTGAGCCATCCAGGTGCCCCACCCCAAGGCCTCGAGTTTTTAAATTAAATTTCTTAGTTACCTGATATTTTTCTTTTTATTTTAAAAGGAATAGTATATATTTTTGTCTTATTTCTCTAAGTAAGGAAAGAAGTAAAATGTCAGATAGTAGCTCTGACAGCAAATTTTCTTCTATTCTTAGTTTGAAAAGAGTTTTAATTATGAAAAGGTGTAAAATTTTAATTAATTCCCTAATTTCCAAATTTGAAAGGTGACAGTTCATCTTTTTTATTAATGTTGCTAATTATATTCTGATAAGAGAACATGATTAGTGCATACCAACTCTTTGACAGTTGCCAGGATTTGCACCCCACCCCAATATCCATTCTCTTCTAAGTAGTAGTAAGATTGTTGACCACACATGATGTTGCTGAGGGTGAACACTACTTTCCCCAGCCTCATTTGCAGCTACTGGTGCAGTCTCTCAATAGATTAGCTTATATGAACTATCAATGGGAGTTTTCACCTTGCACATGCTCTGGGTTTTGTCCCCAGCCCAATTCCATCCTATACATATATAACTGATTAAAAGCAGTTTTTTTTCTAAATTTTAGTATGTTATGTTAATCACCATACATTACATCATTAGTTTTTGATGTAGTCTTCCATTCAATATGTGCCCCCTTTAATACCCATCACCAGGCTAACCCATCCCCCCAACCCCCTCCCGTCTAGAACCCTCAGTTTCTCAGAGTCCATAGTCTCTCATGGTTCATCTCCCCGTCTGATTCCCCCCCTTCATTTTTCCCTTCCTACTATCTTCTTTTTTTTTTAACACATAATGTATTATTTGTTTCAGAGGTACAGGTCTGTGATTCAACAGTCTTACACAATTCACAGCACTCACCATAGCACATACCCTCCCCAATGTCTGTCACCCAGCCACCCCATCCCTCCCATCCCCCCACCACTCCAGCAACCTTCAGTTTGTTTCCTGAGATTAAGAATTCCTCATATCAGTGAGATCATATGATACATGTCTTTCTCTGATTGACTTATTTCCTTCAGCATAATACCCTCCAGTTCCATCCACGTCGTTGCAAATGGCAAGATTTCATTCCTTTTGATGGCTGCATAAAAGCAAAAGTTCTAACCGCCAGGGATCACCTTGTATGACCAGGCAGGACAGCTGTTAGCTCTCCACTGCTTTCATTTATATTGATTCATTCCTTTTCAGCTTATGAGGATTTCTTTCATTTTTCAGCTAGTCTATGCATTTAAAGTGATTTCTTAAAGCATAGTCTATGCAGTATGTTTAGCTTTTCTGTCCCAGGACAGTTTACAGTTTACCTACTAAATCATATTTCTATAATTAAAGCCAAATCATTGATTTTATCTTTTTATGGTATATATAAGTTGGTTTTAATGGAGAAAATCATAAAACCTCAATTAATAATTTGTTTTCCTCTTTTCCAGTTTTTTTTTTTTTTTTGCCACCTATTTCTGTTTTTTTTTTTTTTGTGGCATAGATCTTCCAGTATAATTTTCAATAAAAATGCCGGGAGGAGGCTTTTCTTGTCTTCTTCTCAAATTAAAGTCCCTCTCAATACATTTTCCTATTAAGTATGACTTTTCATCTGAAGTGTGTTTTGACAAACAACATTATACTTTGTGATTTAAGATATAATATTTAAAAAGTCAAATTCCTTTTTGTTCGTGATTTATATACAGTTGAATTCTAATTATATGCATTTTATTTAAGATTCTTGAATACATATATTTTACCTGACATTGATGTGCAGCTTTCTTTTTTGTTTTCTGCTATTAATTTCAATCCTATGTGGACATTGTAAAGTGCATTGGAGACTTTTCTCTTTATGTGCCAGAAATTTTGAAACAAATAACCTTAAATCCATCTGAGGTCAGGACCCTCATGGAGATAATTCTTTGATAAATTTTTAGTATCTTTCATGGTTAGTGATATAATCACATCATTTCTTCTAGAACCAATTTTGATCATTTATCTTTCCTTGAATAATGATTACCATAATGAGATTTCCAACTATACCTAATATTCTCTTTTTAAAAATTTCTCATATGTATGACTAAAATAGTTTTCTTATTGCTATTCTGAATATCTCCTATTCTCTCTCTTTACATGGGTAAGCATATAAAAAGTATTTTTGATTTTTAAGCAGCTGGGTATTTTATTTATCATTGCTACTCTGTTTCCTTGTATTTCAATTAATATCTGTTTCAATAGACATCCAGTTTAAGTCCTCTCTGTTTTAGTAAAATCATTAGTTCATTTATTCATTTCTTTTTATAATGAGAGCATTGAGTCCTTAGTACAGTACCTTTTTTCTTTTTCTACAGTGTTAATTTTGCTATTATATTCAATAAAGACTTCTGTTTCACTTTTGCATTTTAATTTCCAAATATTTTCCTTATCTCATTTGGTCTTATTTAATCTCAGGTTTCTTCTTATGCAGGTTTTTTTAAATTTTTTTATCACTTTATTCTTTATGATTTCTTTATTCATGAATTATGATTTATTAGATTTTATTGAAAACACAATGCAGAAGCTTTCTAAATGTATATATAATTCTTTTATCTTCTCTCAGATACTATGTTACTCTTTTTTTTGTTGTTTGTTTCAGATAATTTCTCATAGGTTCTAGAGATACTTTTTCTTTTTTCTTTAAATTCATTTGTCCTTACATGAATATGGTACCTATCAGTTCTTGGTTTACCAATTATATGAGGTTACAATGTAGTAAAAAATAACCTCAAAATCTTAGTGACTTAAAACAACACCAGTTGATCTCTTGCTCATATGACATATTCAAATTACAGTCAGCCCTGGGCTGTTTCATATCATCATTATGCAGAACCTCAGAGTGATGAAACCTCCATCTTGTGGATTGTCACCAGTTGTCAGAGCACAGGAAAGAGATGAGAGTGAATAGACACACCAGCTCTTAAAACCTCATACCCAGAAGTGATGCATGTCACCCACTTATACATCACTGGCTGAAACAAGTCACATAGCCACCTCTAATTTCAAAAAGGCTTGGTAATACATTTCTGTCATAAAGATTGAAATAAAGAATTCTTTAAGATTAAAATAAAGATTTTTAGCTGTTAGCTGTTTCTTTTACTAAGGGATGGCAAACCTCCCACCTCCCCCCAATATATTTGAAAGTCTACAGCTGTTTCCTTGTAAAAGTAGGGCAAGGGAATTATAACAGTCAGAGTTCCCCACTACTCATTCATATTTTCTCCTTCTGAATTCAAGTTATTCTTACCTAGTGATGAGGATGGAGGTGGAGGTGTGCATAAATTACCCTGGGCTACTTCATTAAGGAAATTTTAAAAGCTTTTTAAAAGCAATTTTAGATTCACAGCAAAACTGAGCAGAAGGTACAGAGATTTCCCACATTCCATCTGCTCCCACACAAACATGGCCTCTCTCATCATCAACATTCTCCACCAAGTGGTGTATTTTACAATCAGTAAACCTACACTGGCGCATCATAATTACTCAAGTCCACAGTTTACCTTAGGGTTCACCCTTTGTGTTGTACATTCTAGGGGTTAGACAAATGCATGATGATAAACATCTATTATAGTATCATACATATCTTTTTTTCACTGACCTGAAAGCCCTATGTGTTATGCCTATTCATCCCTCCATGCCCCTCACCAACCCCTGATCTTTCTATAGTCTCCAAAGTCTTGTCTTTTTCCAGACTGTCATATAGTTGGAATCATATATTATTCAGCCTTTTGAGACCTGCTTTGTCCACTTATTAATATGAATTTAAGGTTTCTCCATGTCTTTTCATGGCTTAATAGCTCATCTCTTTTTAGTGCTGAATAATATTCCATTGTCTGGATATACCACAGCTTATTTATTTACCCATTCACTTACTAAAGGATATTTTGGTTGCTTCCAAGATTTGGCAATTGTGAATAAATCTGCTATAAACATCTTTGTGCAAATTTTTGTGTGGAAATGAGTTTTCAATTCCTGAGGAGCACAGCTGCTGGATCAAATAACATGAGAATGTTTAGTTCTATAAGAAACTGCCAAACTATCTTGCAAAGTGACTATACCATTTGGTCCACTTTTAATTGGATTATTTGTGTTTTTATTGTTGAGTTTTAAGAGTTCTTTGTATGTTTTGGGTAACAGTCCTTGATCAGATATGTCTTTTGCAAATATATTCTCCCAGTCTGTGCCTTGTCTTCTCATTCTCTTGACACTGTCTTTTGCAGAGCAGAAATTTTTCAATTTTAATGAAATAAACTTTATCAATTATTTCTTTCATAGAATGTGCCTTTGGTGTTATATTTAAAAATCATAAGCAATTCTCATGTATACGAATTTGATAAGGGTGGCACAGTTAAGTCCTTTTCAGTTTTCTGGCAAGTGACACTTCTTAATCTCTTATCTATGGATATCAAATGGGATAAAATTTTCTTCTTGAGGTTAAAAAAATGTTCTCTTCTGTACCTCTTGTCCTGGTTCAGCACACAAAGTACACTCTATTTGTAAAAGTTCCTCCAGGAGAATGGCGTATTATTAAGTCCATACTCTTATTTTATTTACCAAGTTTGGTCTAACTTCACACCTTCTCTTTTGTCTGCTCATTAATATTTCTAAGAAAATGGAGAGGAAACTATGGTTCCATTAAATAACCACCCTCAGAAACAAGAAAGAAGCAGCCTATCTATTTGAATGGAGGAGGAGGATGCTGATATTGGGGCTGATCAAGAAGCTGCTACTCCAGTGGTGGGGGGTGGGAAGGATGGGGTGGCTGGGTGATAGACATTGGGGAGGGTATGTGCTATGGTGAGTGCTGTGAATTGTGCAAGACTGCTGAATCACAGATCTGTACCTCTGAAACAAATAATACAATATATGTTAAAAAATAAAAGAAGAAGAAGAAGAAGAAGAAGATAGCAGGAGGGGAAGAATGAAGGGGGGGAATCGGAGGGGGAGACAAACCATGAGAGACAATGGACCCTGAAAAACAAACTGAGGGTTCTAGAGGGGAGGGAGGTGGGAGGATGGGTTAGCCTGGTGATGGGTATTAAAGAGGGCATGTTCTGTGTGGAGCACTGGGTGTTATACACAAACAATGAATCATGGAACACTACATCAAAAACTATTGATGTAATGTATGGTGATTAACATAACAATAAAAAAGAAAAAAGAAAAAAAGAAGGGGCTACTCCAGCAAGGTGAGGGATCAGCAGCTTAACTGGAGAGAAATACTTTGCATATATGAATCTTTTGTATAGCTGCAATATAAGTCAAATGGGATATTTCAGAGAGATAGGATTTGCTAGTAACTGGTTGTGGGGGTGAGGGAAGAAAGGACTTCAGCATTCCAGACTAGGCCTACTTACACATAAAGCTAATGAGCCAAGTGACAGATATTATGTTTCAGAAGAACTGGCCATCAAGGCATCTTCACTTTGATAAGGGAAAATGCAACTTCAGAAATGACTACAAGGTTCTTTGAAGTGTTTACAGAGGTTCTGTGTAAATGAGCATTAAAGCTCCAGGGAGGTAAGGATGATATCTCACTTATGGCTCCATGGAAGGGACTGACTTTGATAGTCATAAAGGAAATGAACCCCTTTTATTCCTCTAGAGCTTAGGGTTTAAACATTGGGATAGACCCAAGGCTTCTAAGCATGGGAATTGAGCCATGAAGAGTGGAACAGAAAAGTAAGTGAAAGACAAAAGTGACTGCCTGAGAAAAGTCCTTCTGGGTGGGGAGTGTATTTCAAAAAAAAAGTTTAAATCAAACGGGCAGAAGAAGAAAGAAAAGAATGAAGATAAGTCTGTTAATGACAGACTGAGGTCATAATGCAAAAAGCCTTCAATCCCACAATGAAGACATTAAACTTAATAAAGTAGGTAATAAGGAGTTTTTGATCAAAGAATTGAAGTTTGGGAGCAAAACTGGACTACAGATAGAGATTTTGGAAACCTTCATGACCACAATGGTTGAAAGCCATCCATCTGTAGATTTAAATTGAAGGCATGGAAAAAGATGATTATTTGGAAAATTTACAAGTATTATGTATGTGTGTGTTGTCTGTATCTGTGTGCATGTGTCATTTATCCAGCCACACAGATAGAACACATGTGGTATTCTGGGGAAACTGTAACACAAATGCACTGGGGTAGACTCTTTAGCTTCTTATGGAACAAGGTATAGGTGTGTGTATAGTTATGCTGACCTAGAGGTAAGAAGTAAGGTATTTGTTTGTTTGTTTAAAGGTCATATTATCAACATGCCCAGAATTTATTCTCTCTGCTTATTAAGATAAAGTTGCTTTATTAAGATAATTTAAACTAGGCAAGTTTTAAAGCAAGTACATAAGAAAGCAATGCTGCTTATTTGGAGGAAAGGTTAATAACATCAAACACAGAATATGTTGCTAAGGGGGAAATTATAAAAGGAAAATAAAGTACTTTAAAGCCAAATAAAATTAAAATTATCTTTAAATTTTTAACTAGTTGATTCAGATTTTTTTCAATGTATAATCAAATTCTATACTATATTTTAGGCCTCTTGAAAGTTCCACTTACTTTTAGGTCAGGATAATAGAGCATGAAGTAGCACAGTTTAAAGCACTGAATTAGTAATTAAAGAGCTCTGGTGATCTTAAATTACTGCAACTTCCAAAAGATTGCAAATTATTTAAAGCACAAAGAAAATCTACTTTAGATGTCAAAAATACTAAAATAATTATTTTACCACTTTCTCACACCATACACAAAAATAAATTCAAAATGGATTAAAGACCTAAATGTGAGAAATGAAACCATACAAATCCTATAGGAGAACACAGGTATTAACCTCTTTGCCATCAGCCATAGCAACTTCTTATTAGATATGTTGCCTGAGGTAAGGGAAACAAAAGTAAAAATAAATTATTTGGTCTTCCTCAAAATAAAAATACTTCTACACAGTGAAGAAAACAATCAACAAAACTAAAAGACAACCTATTAATGGGAGAAGATATTTGCAAAGGACATATCTGATTAAAGTTAGTATTCAAAACATATAAGAACTTATAAAACTCAACACCCAAAAAATGAATAACTGAATTAAAAAATGGTCAGAAGACATGAACATTTTCCAAAGAAGACATACAGATGGCCAACAGACACATGAAGATGCTCCACATCGCTCATCATCAGAGAAATGCAAATCAAAACTACAATGGGATATCAACACACACCTGTCAGAAGAGCTAAGATCAACAACACAAGGAACAGGTATTGGTAAGGATACAGAAAAAGGGGAGCCCTCCTGCACTGCTGGTGGGAATGCAAAGTGGTACAGCCGATGTGGAAAACTGTATGGAGATGCCTCAAAAAGTTAAAAATAGAACTACCCTATGATCCAGTGATTGCACTACTGGGTATTTACCCAAAAAATACAAAAAATATTAATTCAAAGAGATATATGCACCCCAATGCTTATAGCAGCATTATCTACAATAGCCAAATTATGGAAACAGCCCAGATGTCCATCAACTGATGAATGGATAAAGAAGAAGTGATACACACACACACACACACACACACACACACACACACACACACAATGGAATATTATTCAGCCACAAAAAAGGAATGAAATCTTGCCATTTGCAACAACGTAGATGGAACTAGAGAGTATTACACTAAGCAAAATAAGTCAGTCAGAGAAAGACAAATAACATATGATTTCACTCATATATGGAATTTAAGAAACAAAACAAATGATCATAAGAAAAAAAAAAAGAGGCAAAACAGGAAATAGACTGTTAAATATAGAGAACAAACTGCTGGTTCCCAGAGGAGAGGTTGATAGGGGGAATGGGAGAACTAGGTGATGGGGATTAAGGAGCAAACTTGCTATGATGAGCGCTGGGTATTGTATGGAAGTGTTGAATCACAAAATCCTACACCTGAAACTAATATTACATTGTAGATTAACTAGAATTTAAATAAGACCTTAAAAACGAAAAATAGATAATAATTATTTGAAAAAATTTACTGCAAATTGAATTTTAGTCTTTATTTCAGATTATTACTCATCTCTGAATGGAATTTTACAATTAAAAAAAAAACATTTTTTCTTTCCTTCATATGAATTCCATACTTTCTTTATATAAATTCCAAAGTATTAATACCATAGCTTACCATCCTTGCTAAGTAAATTATTTAAAGAAAATCACATTCTTAAAACAAAAAACTGTAGGAACACTACAACTTGCTGCCTTTTTTTTTTTTTAAGAAAGGTGTCATCATTACCTTGAATTCTATTAAATGACTGCCAAGGAACCAAAAAAGTAAACTTAGAGTTGGAAAAGGTAGAAGTTCTCTGACAATGGATCACTCACTAGCACTTTCGGACAGGCAGAGAGATGGGTGAGGCTTCCTGACAGAGGCAGCATGGGGAAAAGGCACTGAGATTGGAGTTTTTGAGTATTAGAATTTATTAACAGAAAAACTCATGCCAGACTTGGACTACTCTGAAAAAAGCAAAGTAGTGGCATAAAGAGGCCATGTTGGAGAATCAAAATGTGGAGATTTTAACAAGGACTTACAAAAATATTTCCATGCAGAATAGGAACTTGAGGCCAATCCATTTTTCATGTAAGTTTCCAATTTTCTCTCAGCAACAGAGAAAACAAATACAGCCAAAATCCTTCTGTGAATTGCAAATTAATAAATTTCAAAAGTTTGCTTAATAATTTAGGGAATTTTTTTTTCTAACTGCAAATTGATTAATCCCTGCATTGCGTCTGCAATAAAATGGGAGGCTCTGCAGACAATTTTTCCATTTTCTGTACTTGTATTAAAATACTGCCAGGAAGGAAATAATAACCCAGAAAACCACACTGTGCAGCTCTAAGGGTGCCAAGATATTCCACTAATGGATCTGAAACAAAAAAGGAAAAGCACTGCTTGTGTTAATCTCCAGGCTATTCACCATTTTGAATAAGTGCACTAAAATGTGAAAAGGAAGAAGGTATTTGTCATTTCTTAAGAAAGTAGGGCCATCTGAAATTCTCCTCTGCAACTGCTTTTACTTTAAATAAAAATGAGTTTTTGCCATAATTATTTACTTATCTCTGCCCTGTACATTTAAAACTTTAATTATTCATATGGTAATCCTTCCTATAATAAAGCATTCAAAGGAAGGTGAGAAGTATAAATAAAACACTTCTTGGATTTAAGAGGGCATGACCTTGTCCCAGTTTTTCACTTCTAAAGGTGAAAATAAGGACATTGAACTATTTTTGTCTAGGCTATATATAAAGAGAGTATTAATATAAGGTCAAAAATATATTCTATTCAAGAGTTGAAATATTTAAGTAAAGCTTGAATGTAAAAGACAAGCTTCGGATAAGTCATGGCCAGGACGAGAATAAACTAAAATGCATCTAGATAGCTTTCTTATATTTTAAAATAATTAAAAGGTCAATTGTGATAGTTGACAATTATGTTGACCAAATTCACTTCTGAATTATGTTCTGTTTTTGTTAAGTTGCAAAAGTTAGTCACTCTTTGGAAAGAGTTTTATTCCTTCTTTCTCTGTAATCAGCTTCTATTTTACCTTTTCAAAATTCACCCTTTCCATACTTCAGCTTTCTATTCTTCCTACTGCCCGTCTTGGTACCTTATCATTCTGAACCAGTTTTGATATCCCAGAGAAAAAGGTACCAATGACCAACAGGGTGGAATTTTACATACCCAGTCGGAGCAGACATTATAGGACCCAAAATAAGTAGCAGAAACCCTGCCAATCCCCAATGAATTCACAGAGGCTTGATGCTCTATTAAACTGAACAAACAGTTCCTCCCTTGGAGGTTAGAGTTACTTTGCATTGGGACAGGGGTTGATCCAAGCAGAGCTAAGACCCCAACCGATAAACATATCTGCTCGTCTGGAGTTTACACTATATTAAGCACAGTATCATATTTGTTTTCACAATACTGGATTATGATCATTGACCATTCTGGTGACACTATAGCACAGAAGTTAAAAGTGGGCTCCAGAAACAGTTTCCTGGATTTATATCAGGCTTCACAAATTACTTGCTGTGTGAATAAAGGCAAGTACTTTAACTTCTCTGAGCTTCATCTTACTATACTTAAAACAGAAAAATTATCTTTCCTGGATGGCTGTGAGAACATGAGTTATTACATGGAAGTCCTTACCATAGGACCTAGTATACAATGTGTGACTTTTACATGGTTACATAATTAACAACATTACTACATAACTAAAATCTTGAAAGCTTGTATTTTGTAGTATAATATAATGTGTTTGATTCATTATTAAACTTTGAAAATTTTTGCAATTTCCAGGTTTTCACTGTTACAAATATTACTACAATTAACCCCACAGTTGCACCACTGATTAGTTGCTTACAGAAAATTCCTAGAATTACTGACCCAAATTAAATAAGAAAAACACCTACAAATATTTCAATGTTTATTGTCAAATGGCTTACTTGAAAATAAAAATGAATTTAAAACTCCATGAGTCATTTATCTTTCTCATCTTACCATAAAGAATATTTGCTCTAATGCTCACAAATGTTGCAAGTGACAATTAGTATGTCGTTTTCATGTTTAATCCTTTCAGTATTGTTGAGGTACAACAGTCCTTTCATAGGCTTCCTTCCCATTTTTGTATTAACGTGTAATGTGGTTCATCCACTTTTAATTAACATTTTTTTCATTGATTTGTAGGTACAATTTATATAGTAAGGGCTTTTGTCATATTACTTAAATACAATTGTTTCAGCTTTTAATTTTATATATTGAAGCTTTTCATGTTGAAGAGTTGTTATATTTTATGAAGTCAAAATTATCAGTCTTTTCTATTACCATAAAATGATTTTATGCTTAGACTGTCTATATCCAGATATAAAAGATTACATAAATATTAATACTTTCACTTTCATATTAAAAACTTTCATTGTAAGTAAAATTATATATAGTGAAAAACAAAAAGATAATTTGATTTTATGTGAACATGATTTTTTTCTTCTTACATAGAATGTTTAAAAACTGCATTAGATTGCTTTCGGTGTTAGTATTTCTAATATTCTAACACTTTAATAATCAATGTATCTTCACAATCTGTTTTCATTTCCAGTAGGGTACATTTCTCTTTCTTATTTTTAAAAGTAGTATCAGGTATATTTATCTGCTTATTCTTTCAGCTAAATTTTGTTTTAAAGCCAAACCTAGGCAAAGACAGAGAAAAACAGATTGAAAAAAATCAAGAAAAAATTCTAAATATATAGAAGTAAACTCTATAGAATTTTATATTAACTGGGCATATATAAACTTGTAATATTAATTCCAGTTGAAGAAGAGTGGATTTTTTAAAGTTCTCACCACACACAGAAAATTATAACTTTTTGAGATGACAGATATGTTAACTAACCTTATTGTGGTAATCATTTTGCAATATATACATATATAAAATTACTGGGTTGTTCACCTTAAACTTATACAACATCATATGTCAATGGGAAAAAGGCCTGGTTGAAGATGTGATGCAAAAGAGCAGAGGAAAAGATGACAAAATTGGTGCTTTGCTGTCTCATAATATGATACAATCTCGTATTTTTTAAAGCCTCAGAAAGTCAGATGATTCTACAATAAAATGTCAATTTTTACAATTATCCCTGTCATATCAGCACGGTCACATACCTACAATTTTGTCAAGTGGCATACTTGCCTTTAGACTGATGAAGGATGCTAGTTCTGACATAAATTAGCCCTGATTTATTCATTATGCAATAAGACATCACTTGGGGCATTGGAACCCTACAATTATCCTTTCTCTAATACCAACCATCATTTTGGACCATCATGCTGGAAGACTTCACACTATCCTCTTAGACTCCACTGACTTTGGCAAAAATGCCTAAGTATGTAGGGACTCAGTTAATTCATCATTTATGAAATTCTGGGTCTCTTCCCTTTGGGTTAGGTTTTACTTCTTTGACATGTGTAGATACTGTTCTGATAATCAACTTCCCTCTTCTCTTCAGAAGCATTGAGGAAAAATTAAATATGCACAGTAATCTACAAGTAAAAATGCAATTAAATCAATTTTCTTAGTTCTTATTTTGAAAGCACTCTACTAGAACCTAGAGATGAAAAAAATTAAATTAAATAAAACAATCTTCATAAAAACCCTAAAATCATACAATGTCACTAAAATATAGCCATATCAATTTTTTAAAAAAATACAACATAAAAAATACTAAAATTAATTTATGGATAAATTTCTATTATAGTAAGGTTTGGGAAAAATTGAGGACTATGGTATAGGTGTCGTTTTTAATGACGTCTTAAAAAGAGGAGTTCATAATGCAAACAACATTACAGCTAAAGAAAAAAAACTTAAGCTAAAGATGTATAAATGTAGAAGACATGAATAGATATTTCTCCAAAGAAGACCTACAGATGGCCAACAGACACATGAAAAGACACTCAACATCACTCACCATCAGGAAAATACAAATGAAAACTATGAGATATCACCTCACACCTGTCAGAATGGCTAAAATCAACAACATAAGAAACAAATGTTGGCAAGGATGTGCAGAAAGAAACACTTCTGCACTGTTGGTGAGAACGCAAAGTGGTGCAGCTGATGTGGAAAACGGTATGGAGGTACCTCAAAAGTTAAAAATAGAACTACCATCTGATCCAGTGATTGCACTACTGGGTATTTACCCAAAAATATAAAAGCACTAATTCAAAGAGATACATGCACCCCTATGTTTATAGCAGCATTATTTACATAATAGACAAATTATGGAAACAAAGTGTTCATGGATAGATGAAGACTATGATAGATAGATGGATAGATGAAGATTGATAAAGAAGTGATACACACACACACACACACACACACACACACACACACACACACCAATGGAATACTATTCAGCCATTAAAAAGAATGAAATCTTGCCATTTGCAACGACATGGATAGAGCTGGAGAGTATACTAAGTGAAATAAGTCAGAAAAAGACAAATACCATATGATTTCACTTGTATGTGGAATTTAAGAAACAAAACAAATGAGCCAAGAGAAAAGAGAGAGAGACAAAGAGAGGCAAACCAAGAAACAGACTCTTAACTATAAAGAACAAACTGATGGTTATCAGGTGAAGCTGGTGGAGAGATGGGTGAAATAGGTGATGGGGATTGAGGAGGGCACTTGCTGTGATGAGCACTGGGTGATGTATGGAAATGCTGAATCACTATATTATACACTCAAAACTAACACTTTTCATTGACTATACTGGAATTAAAAAAAACAATTTAAAAGATGTATAAATGTATAATTTAAGATAAAATTGAAAGAGGAGTAGCAGGTTAGTATGTATAAACATGGGGCAGAATATTCTTATGGACTATCAGAATATTCTTATGGACTACTACCTTGGAAAGTGATAAAAAAATAAATAAAAACAACCCAAAATGGCTTAAGCAGAAATGGGAATTTGCCTACATAGTTAAGAAGTCCAACATTAGTTCTTATTTCATAAATCACTGGATTCAGAGGTACAAAGGGTGCTATCAGGATCCAACCTTTCTTTTTTTTTTTTCCTTTTTCTTTTTTTTTTATTATTATGTTATGTTAATCACCATACATTACATCATTAGTTTTTGATGTAGCGTTCCATGGTTCATTGTTTGCATATTCATCCCTCAGTGTGCTTCCTCATTTTGACTCTGGTCTCAGACATCCTATCATTTTGTAGCAATAAAGGGTTACAGAAGATCAAGCCTGTATTTTCTTCAGATGCCAGTCCCACAGGAGACGATTACCTCTCTTTCAATCACTCTAGCTCCGTGTTTCTCAAGGTTTTTAAATTATCTTTCCCCATAGAGACTTTTAACACATTTTTTCCTAGTTGCCATACCTCACCACCTCCCCCCAGGAAATTAAGGAATAAGATTTTGTCAGTTAGGGTTGAACAGTAGGGTTCAGCTTCAGAGGTCCACAAACCATTGTAAAATTTAAGATTTTTTCATCTCCCCCACAAGAACCAATTTTCACCTCCTTGGGCAGATTCCCCATTGAGAATAATGTTCCTCCTGAAGTCTGAGTGGCTCTGTGTTCTATCTCTAAATCAGTCATCAGGGCCATTTGCTCTTGGTCAGGCCTGAATTATGTGCTTTCCTACAAGTGAGGATGGAGTTTGCTCCACATAAATGAGTGTCGAAAGGATTGTGCAACAAAGGGAATTTGACAGTACGATGATCAAGAGGAAGGTGAATTGATACAGAGTATGGGTTAAAAAAATGATAAAGGCTCAACACATCTAGGCTTTGAAGAAAGGCCTGTTTATGCAGAGCCATCAAGGCAAAGATTGAATTGAATAAGGGAATGACTCAAGGCAAACAATCAAGGTTATTGTGATAGGTAATATTCACGAAGAGAGATGATGAAATCAGGGCTACAGGCCAAAGAACAAAAAAAAAAAAAAAAGGGAGGAAAAGGAAGCTGAACCTCACTAACACAGAATCAGTAGGATTTGGTGACCAACTGATTATGGAGGATAAAGGGAGAGGAGAAGCCAAACCAGCTTAGCCAAATGAGTGGGTGGTAATGCTTTTGATGAAGGGAAGTCAAGCTGAGTAAATGAAGGTTTCAGGGAAATAATAACTTGTTTATTGATATTGTGATTGCCCTTAGAGATGATCATAAGGCAGTTGGAAATTCAGGTCTGGCAACTGAGAGAGACTTCAAAGTTAATGTTTATAATAGGGACACACTGACTTATACATGGTATTTGAAACCTTGGAAGAGGATGAGATACTCAGATGAGAGGTTATGTAACAGAACTTTAGGGAACATTATCTGGGGAGAAAAAAAGAAAAATACTAAAGAAAAACAAGTGAGGGCAGTGGTGTCAGTAGACCACAATATCAGAGAGGGGGAGGAAGAAAAGAAATTCAAAGTGGAAGAAGTTGTCTCACTGACAACACCACGGAAGTCTGCAGGAGGACAGAGTTTTAAATGAAGTGGGCCTATGTCCATGTGTGAGGCACACTGTGATTAAGCAGAAAACTAAGAATGAAACATTTAGGAAACCAAAGGTAGATCGTTTTCTCCAATAAGTTGGATAAAGAAAGGAGAGCAATAATATAGGAACTAAATGCTTAAGAATATTTGTTTTGGAGTCATATAGGCCTAGATAGGAGTCCCACTTTTGACCTTGATCCAGATTCTGTATGACTCAGCTTGCTCATCTATAAATGGGACTAATAACAGAACTTGCCACACAAGATTATCTTAATGATAAAATTATATAATTAATGTGAAATATGCCTTAGAGTGTCAGTACATTAGGAGTACTCAAAATGTTCAGCTAATATTTTTTAACTGCAAGGAAGAATTCTGAAAAAATTACAATACTGAATGTGCAAAGGAAGACAACTGACTTAATGTAGTGAAATGGAAGCAGACAGATCCACTGAATGCCCCAGTGGGAAGGAAGCCTTAAGTAGGATGAAGTAACATTTTTTATCAAATATAAGAGGCAAGATTGAGAAAGTGGATGAAGATGCAGGGAAAATTTGACATGGAAAGGAAAATTATGAAGAATGGAAACATCGGATAACCTTGATAAATCAATAAAGAATCAGACAAGTGTATCTCCTGAGTGAAGAGACTCAGGTCAGAGGCTTGAGGTAAATGGGAAATTATGGAGCTAGAGATGTATAGAGAATAAAGTGGGAGAGAAATTAAAGTTGAGTATAAGTGTTTCTGATGGAGAGAGGAGCCAAGATGAATTAGCACTAAGTGAATTGGTGGTCGAATAAATTGGCCCACTGCCTGACATTCTTCAGCAATATTTTGGAAGCAGCAAGCAGAGAAACAGACATTAAGTAGCAGAAATTATCCAAGATTGAGGATCAGCAACACAAGACTAAAAGGAAAAGATCACACGAATTCTCCAATTTTTGAGAGAAAGGAATCATAGCCTACCGGACTGAACAGTGCTGAAATAATCAAGTACAGTATATGAAATGAAGATGTACTACTGAAAAAATGATTAAGGAGCAAGAGGTCAATAATGAGAAGATAAATATCATTAGAAATAAGGAAAATGGAAGCTTTAGTCAGAGAAGAAATATTCAGAGGTTAAGTTCTCTACAATGCATTTTTTTAAAAAAGGGAGAATATTGTGCTTTTTAAAAGCATGAGTATTATCCTTATAAATGACCAAAGAATTTACCTTAAATGCCTGCAGTACAGGCTTTTAGAAATTGTTCCATTTCAAAAAATATGCCAAAAATTAGCACAAAGCGAGAGCTAAATTTATAACCATCATGCAGCTGCCTAATATAAACACCACAGAGAACACTAGATGGCAAATACTTTTTTAAAGGCATATGGGAGAAAAAGGACCAAAACTATTATTTTTACCTAATCTCTATTACATGAAAAGATCTTTATAAAGTTTTATAAAATATCATCTGGAACATTAATTAAATTATCTTTAGTTACATAAATATTATTTAATTCAAAGAACTCTTTTGAATATTCATGTCTATTAAAGTCATAATAAATAACACATAGAATAATATGCAATATTAAAGGAATTTTTTATGAAAGAGACTCACTAGAAATTCTAAAATTTCATCAAAATTAATACAAACTACCTTTTTTTCAAGTAGCATTTACAAATTACTTTAAAAACAAAAGGAATACTGAAAAACTGGGGAAAGTTGTCAAATGACTATACTGGACATTAGGAATGATGTTCTTCTTCAAATGCTAGGGTCAAAGGATGTATCAAGAAAATGCACACAGAGACTCATAGAAGCACTTCCCCTCATAGATCTCTTTAAGAATACAATAAAAGACTCTTGGGGAAGATGGCAGAGTAGGAGGATCGTAGGCTCACCTCATCCCATGGATACACCAAGATAACACCCACATCAGAGTAAATAACCCAAAGAACAACCTGAAAACTAGAAAAACAAACTCTCACAGCCAAATGTAGAGGGTAGGAAGGGGTGGAGATGAAGTCAGGAGCCAAACTGACCCATGGAACTGAACTGCAGGACTGTTCACAGGAGAGAGGGACACCATGGGGATAGGGGAGGGAGAGGAGTAGACCCCACACAAGGCATCACAAGCACAGGGGACCTGCAACGGGAAGAGGAAGAATCCCTATAACATTTGGCTTTGAAAACCAGAGAAGTCTAACTTCAAGAGTTCTTATAATCAGCAAAGTTCAACACTTGGAATTTTGAAAATCAGCACTGAGGCTCTGGGAGACAGAGGGTGATAGGAAACTGAGTCCCCACCCTTAAAGAGACAGCACAACAAACAGCCCTGCTGAGATACAACATAGATGCAGCAGTTTGAAAAATGCCAGTGACATACAGACGGAAGATTTGTTTACTAATCTCAGAGCATGTGCTGGAGTGGCAGAGATGATTGGGAGACTTCTCCATGAACAAAAGAACTGGAGAATTCCATTTCCCTCTCCTGTCCCCCAGCCTAGATACACTGACGCCTGCAGGAACCATCACAGCCCAAACACTCTCCACCTCATTTGCTAACAGTGACTCCAGCCCTGCACTCTCTAGACCTGCCCCCTCCATCCTGGCCACAAAGTTTTCCAGGGTGACTGCAGGTAACCTACTGCAGTGGACTTGCATGGATCTTGCTGGCATCAAGTACCTGGTCCTCACTCTCCTGGGGACTCACCCCCTCACACACACACCCTTGGCAGGTGTCCATCCAAAGCAGCACCACAAGACTGGCAGTGTATAAGCAGCCCCAACAGGGGCCATTACCAGTCCAAAGTGACAGGGAGAGAGGAAGATAACCACACACACTGGTCTGGTTGTGGCCCCTGAAGTGGGCTGGGGACAGACAGCTGGTCTAACTGTAGACCCCACCCACCAACAAAAGCCTCTCAGGGGACAACATAGGAAGAGTGCCCTGCAGATCAGTGCAACCACAGTTCTAGCAATTGCCAGGTTTGACCCAACTCAAGCCCAAGACAGCCCCAGACTGGCCCACTAATAGCACAGGGACCAAAATCTGCCCACAACTGGCAAAGCGAGCCATTGCAAATGACTGGACTGAAGGCAAACATGACTCAGCTACAACTGTAGGACAAAGGAATACATACTGGAGACACCCCTGAAGCATCAGGTTCTGGTGAACAGGGGACACTGCACTGTAGGGCACTACTGGACCTCTTCTTCAAGAGCAGGAAATGTAGCTGACTTTCCTGACACACAGAAACAGATAAAGAGAGTTAGACAAAATGAGGAGACAAGGAAATGTCCTAAATGAAAGAACAGGACAAAATCATTAACGTGAGAGTTAAACAAAACAGAAATAAGTAATGTGCTTTTTTTTTTAAGATTTATTTGAGAGAAAGAGAGAGAAAGCACCAGCAGGGGGAGGGGCAGAGGGAGAAACAGATTTCCCACTAATCAGGGAGTCCGATGCAGTTCCCAACGAGTTCCAAACAAAGACATATACTAATTAAAATGTCAAAAAAGTGGTGGTAAAGAGAGAATTTTTTTAAAGATTTTATTTACTTATTTTAGGGAAAGAGAGAGTGCAAGCAGGAGGGGCAGAGGGAGAGAAGAAAGAATCTCAAGCTGACTCCACACTGAGCACAGAGCCTGACACAGGGCTCAATCTTATGATCCTGAGATCATGACCTGAACTGAAATCAAGAGTCAGACACTTAACTGACTGGGCCACCCAGGTGCCCGAATAAAGAGAGAATTTTAAAAACAGCAAGAAAAAATAAAATAGTTACACACAAGGAAAACCCCATAAGGCTAGCAACTGATTTAACAGCAGAAACTTTGCAGGCCAGAGAGAATGGCATGATATATTAAAAGTGCTGAACAATAACAACAAAAACATGCAGCCAGGAATACTCTCTCCATCAAGGCTAACATTCAGAAGAGAAGAGATAAAGAGTTTCCAAGACAAACAAAAGTTAAAGGAATTCATCACCACTAAGCCAGACTTACGAGAAATATTAAAGAGGATTCTTTGAATGGAAAGGAAAGATCATAAGCAGGAGTAAGAATAGTAAGAAGCACAAAAGCAGGGGGTGCCTGGGTGGCTCAGTTAAGCATCTAACTCTTGATTTTGGCTCAGCTCATGATCTCAGGGTCATAGGATCAGGCCCCACATTGGGCTCTGCACTGGGCATGGAGCCAGCTTAGGATTCTCTCTCCCCCTCTCCCTCTGCCCCTCCTCTCTGTCTGTCTCTCCCTCTTAAAAAAAAAAAAAAAAACAAAAACAAACCATACACAAGAGAACAGAGCAAGAGAAGAAGAACTACAAAAATTATGATAAAACAAGTAACAAAATGACAATAAATACATATCTATCAATAATTACTTTGGGGCGCCTGGGTGGCTCGGTCGTTAAGCGTCTGCCTTCGGCTCAGGTCATGATCCCAGGGTCCTGGGATCGAGCCCCGCATCGGGCTCCCCGCTCCGCGGGAGGCCTGCTTCTCCCTCTCCCACTCCCTCTGCTTGTGTTCCTGCTCTCATTGTGTCTCTCTCTGTCAAATAAATAAATAAAATCTTTAAAAAAAAAATAATTACTTTGAATGCAAATGAACTAGAGGCTCCAACCAAAAGACACAGAATGACGGAATGGATAAAAAAGTAAGACTCATCAATATGGATTCTGAGAAACAAACTGAGGGTTCTAGAGGGAAGGAGGGTGGGGGAATGGGTTAGCCTGGTGATAGGTATTAAAGAGGGCACGTACTGCATGGAGTACTGGGTGTTATATGCAAACAATGAATCATGGACCACTACATCAAAAACTATGTAATGTATGGTGATTAACATCATAAAATTAAAAAAAATAATAATAAAATAAATTAATTTAAAAAAAAGTAAGACCCATCAAGCTACTGCCTACAAGAGACTTTTCAGACCTAATGACACACACAGATTCAAAGTAAAGGAATAGAAAAGCATTTACCACACAAATGGAAGTGAAAACAAAGTGGGAGTAGCATTATTTATATTAGACAAAACAAATTTTTTTAAAGGTTTTATTTATTTGTCAGAGAGAGTGAGCGAGAGCACAAGCAGGGGGAGCGGCAGGCAGAAGAAGAAGCAGGCTCCCCGCTGAGCGAGGAATCCAATGTGGGACTCGATCCCAGGACCCAGGGATCATGACCTGAACCACCCAGGCATCCCCAAAATAGATTGTAAAACAAAGACTGTAATAAGAGACATGGGACACTATAAAATCAAAAAGGGAACAATCCAACAATAAAACAACTATAAACATTTAAGCACACAACATGGCAGCATCCAAATACATAAAGCAGCTAATAACAAACAAAGAAAGTAATCAATAGTAAAACAATAATAGTAGGGAACTTTAACCCCTCACTTACATCTATGGATAGATCATCCAAACAGAAAATCAACAAAGAAACAGAAGTTTTGAATGACACACTGGACCAGGTGGAACTAACAGATACACTTGAAATATTCCATCCTAAAAAAACAGCATCCATATTCTTTTCAGGTGCACATGGAACATTCTCCAGAACAGATCACATGTTAGACCACAAAAAAAGTCTCAACAAATTAAAAAAGACTGAAGTCATATCATATGTCTCTTCTGACCAAAATGCTATGAAACTAGAAATCAACTACAAGAAAAAATCTGGAAAGAGTGCTAATAAATGGAGGTTAAATAATATGTTACTGAACAATGAATGGGTCAAGAAATCAAAGAGGAAATAAAAAAAAAAAAGAAACATGAAAACAAATGAAAATGAAAACACAATGGTCCAAAATCTTTGGGATGCATCAAAAGTAGTTCTAAGAGGGAAGTTGATAGCAATATAGGCCTACCTCAAGAAGTAGGAATAATCTCAAATCAACAACCTAACCTTACACCTAAAGGAGCTAGGAAAAGAAGAACAAACAAAACCTAAAACCAGTAGAAGGAAGGAAATAATAAAGATTGGAGCAGAAATAAATATAAGAGAAAGTAAAAAACAATAGGACAGATCAATGAAACCAGCTCCTGGTTTCATTGGTTCATTGGAGCTGCTTCTTTGAAAAGATCAACAAAATTAATCGACATTTATCTGGATACATCAAAAAAAAAAGAGAGAGAGAGAGAGACAGGACTCAAAATCAGAAATGAAAGAGGAGAAATAACTAATGACATCACAAAAACACAAAGGAATCTAAGAGAATATTATGAAAAATTATATGCCAACAAATGGGACAAACTAGAAGAAATGGGTAAATTCCTAGAAACATATAAAATCCCAAAAGTGAATCTGGAAGAAATAGAAAATTTAAAAAGACCAATTACCAGAATTGAAATTGAATCAGTAATCAAAAAGCTCCCAATGGAAAAAAGTCCAGAACTGGATAGCTTCAGAGGTGAATCTTATCAAAAATTTAAAGAAAAAGAGTTAATATATATAGTTCTCAAACTATTCCAAGAAACAGGAGAGGAAGGAAAACTTCCAAATTCATTCTACGAGGGCAGCATTACTGATACCAAAACCAGATAAAGACACCACTAAGAAAGAGAACTACAGGCCAGTATCACTGATGGAAAGAGATGCAAAATTCCTCAACAAAATATTAGCAAACCAAATCCAACAATACATTTAAAAAAATCATTCACCACAATCAAGTGGGCTTTATTCCTCGGATGCAAGCATGGTTCAATATTCACAAATCAATCTGTGTGATACATCACATCAACAAGAGAAAGTATAAAAACCATATGAGCATTTCAATAGATGCAGAAAAAATATCTGACGAACTACAGTATCCATTCATGATAAAAACCTTCAACAAAGAAGTTTCAGATGGAATATACCTCAACATAATAAAGGGCATATGTGAAAAACCCACAGCTAACATTATACTCAATGGTGGAAAACTGAAAGCTCTTCCTCTAAGATCAGGAATGAGACAAGGATGTTTACTCTCATCGCTTTTACTCAATATAGTACTGGAATTCCTAGCCACGATATTCAGATAAGACAAAGAAATAAAAGGCATCCAAATCAGTAAGGAAGAAGTGAGACTTTCATTATGTGCAGATAACATAATAATACATATAGAAAACACTAAAGATTCCACCAAAAACTTACTATAACTGATAAATGAATTCAGTAAGATTTCAGGATACAAAATCAATACACAGAAATCCATTTTATTTCTATACACTAGTAATGAAGTAGCAGAGAAATTAAGAAAATAGTTCCATTTACACTACACCACAAATAATAAAATACCTAGAAATAAACTTAACCAAAGAGGTGAAAGACCTATACTTTGAAAACTATAAACATTGTTGGCAGAAATTGAAGATGACACAAATAAATGGAAAGATACTTTCTGCTCATGGATTGAGAGAATAGTGTTAAAATGTCTATACTACAGATAGAATGCAATCCCCATCAAAATACTAACAGTATTTTCCATAGAACTAGATCAAATAACCCTAAAATTTATATGCAACTACCAAAGACCCCGAATCGCCAAAACAAGCTTGAGAAAGAAGAACAAAATCGGAGGTATCACAATCCCAGATTTCAAGATATACTACAAAGTTGTAGCAATCGAAACAGTACAGTACTGGCACAAAGACAGGCACAAATATCAATGGAACAGAATAGAAAGCCCAGAAATATACCCATGATTATATGGTCAATTAATCTATGACAAAAGAGGCAAGAATATGCAATGGAAAAAAGACACTCTCTTCAACAAATGGTGTTGGGAACACTGGACAGCAACATGCAAAAGAATCAAACTGGACCACTTTCTTAGGCCATACATAAAAATAAACTCAAATGGATTAAAGATCTAAATGTGAGACCTGAAACCATGGAAGGTCCCAGAGAAGAGCACAGGCAGTAATTTCTCTGACATCAGCTCTAACTACTTTTGTCTATGATGTCTTCTGAGGCAAGGAAATGAAAGCAAAAATAAAGCAATATATGAAAAAATGGAAGCAAAATAAAAAGCTGCTGCACTGCAAAAGAAATTATCAATAAAACGAAGAGACAACCTACTGAATGGCAGAAGATATACCCAATAAAGGGTTAGTATCCAAAGTATATAAAGAACTTATACAACTCAACACCCCAAACCAAATAATCCAATTAAAATTTGGCAGAAGACATGAAAAGACATTCCCCCCAATGAATACATACAGATGGCCAACAGACACATGAAAAGATGGTAACATCACTCATCGTTAGAGAAATTCAAATCAAAACCACAAAGAGATATCACCTCATGTCACTGTCAGAATGGCTAAAATCAAAAACAAAAGGAATAAGCGTTGGCAAGGATATGGAGGAAAACAAACTCTCCTTCACTACTGGGAATGTAAACTGGTACAGCCACCATGGAAAATAGTATAGAAGTTGCTCAAAAAATTAAAAATAGAATTATCATATGATCTAATAATTCCACTACTGGGTATTTATCTAAAAAGTACATAAACACTAATTTGAAAAGATATATGCACCCCTATGTTTACTGTAGCATTATTTACAATAGCCAAATTATGGGACAACAGCCCAAGTGTCCAATAGATGAATGGATAAAGAAGATATGGGGGATATGTGTGTGTGTGTATATATATCGGATATTAGTCAGCCATAAAAAAAGAATGAAATCTTGCCATTTACAACAATAGGGATGGATGTTTGAATATACAGGGCATAATGCTAAGTGAAATCAGTCACAGAAAGACAAATACCATATGATTTCACTCATGCGAAAATTTTTTTTTAATTTATTTATTTGTCAGAGAGAGGGAACACAAGCAGGGGGAGTGGCAGAGGGAGAAGCAGGCTTCCCGTTGAGCAAGGAGCCTGATGTGGGACTCAGTCCCAGGATCCTCAGATCATAACCCGAGCCAAAGGCAGACACTTAACCAACTGAGCCACCCAGGCGTCCAACTCATATGTGCAATTTAAGAAACAAACAATCATAAGGAACAAAAAGAGAGAGAGGGACACTAAGAAACAAACTATTAACTAAAGAGAACTTATGGTTACCAAAGAGGAGATGGATGGGGGAATGGGGTGAAGGAGATTTAGAGTACACGTCATGTGGCACCTGGGTGGCTCAGTCGGTTAAGCATCTGCCTTTGGCTCAGGTCATGATCCCGGAGTCCTGGGGTTGAGCCCCATGTGGGGCTCCCTGCTCAGTGGGGAGCCTGCTTCTCTCTCTCTCCCTCTTCCCCTCCCCCCTACTCATGCACTCTCTCTCTCTAATAATTTTTTTTAAAAAGTACACTTATCAGGATGGAGGCCTGAGTAATGTATAGAACTGCTGAATCACCATACTGTACACCTAAAATTAATATAACACTGTCTGTTAATTATACTGGAATTAAAATTTTAAAAAAAGAATATGATAAAAGCCAAAAATCTTCCACTCCATGTAGAAGAAAAATGTAATTAAGAATAAATACAAATTTTTGCTTACAATGTTAGGGGATTCTCAGATTTCCCTAAAGTTTTTGGGTCTAGTTTGTAAATCTCTGAACACTGCCTCACAATGTCCTCCTGTGAAAAGCTATGCACCCAAAAAGTAATTAGATGATTTCTTACCAAAATATCAATGAAATTATCTAATACAAAAAGATAAGCACAGATTGAGTATCAAAAGGCCAGAAGAAGCAGAAAACTGATACCACAGATAACTTTGCTTAACTTAGACGTGAAGGAGTTGGTCTTGAAGTTTTCTCAATTTCTGACAGATTTTTTTTAAGTGATAGCATTTTAGTTATACTTTTTCCTTTGAGAGCAGCTGTTGCTATCCCATACTGAAAATCTATCTTTCTGTTTATTGAGATGTTTTATAATCAGAACTACCTTGGATGCAAGCAAAAAGGACTCCTGCCTGGGCATTGTTTTGGAAGAGTCTTCATAACACAAAAACTCATGCACACATTTTTTTGAGAGAGTACATGTGTGCCTCATGTGAGATCTGATGGTCTGTGCATCCTCAGCATCCATTCTTGTATCTTACACTGATAAGGTCCCAGGGAAAACACTTCTGCTCAAAAATAAAGATGACTCTTTCTGAATGTCATTAAGGTTTATGGGTTGTTCTGCAGCTAATATCAGAGATGAATACTGCTTTAAAGCTCAATGAGGACTTGAATGGGATTAATACTCCAGGAAAGGGAAAAACAAATTAACTTGTCCCAAATCCTTCCTTTCATTTGTTATGAATGCAATAAATTCTTGCCTCAAGATTCATTTCCCTAGTATTCTTAGAGTTCTAGAACACACTAAAATGGGAAACTTTATTTTTATGAACATATTTAATAGAATGAAATTAAATTTTAAAAACTGATTTTAAGATGTTGGCTTTCTTTAAAAAATACCATTATTTTGCCCTTTAATTTGAATAGATAACTTTAAATACTTTAAAGGGAAAATAACTTCAATGATGTTATGTAAATTAGTTCTTCAGTTTTTAATATTTTACTTATTTCTATTTGTGATGAAAATATATTTAAATTTTGTACACTTTGAATATAACTTTTTAATTGCTTAGATTTGTCTCTTACTATAACAAAATTGGTAATAATAAAATTAAGCATTTTGTTGAAATTAAAGTCAATTTGTAGAAAAACATAATTATTAAATGATGCTATTTGGTTTTGGTATGTAAGATCCTGATCTTCATAACCGTTTCACAAATTGTACTTTTTCTCATTATAATATCTCATTGCACATTTCATCCTGTTTGGATTTCTTAAATCTAATTTCACCTTATCTGACACTAACACTGCTGATCTTTCTTTTTTTTTCTTTGACTCTCTGGTATATTTTTTAGCACCAATTTATTAACAACCTTTCATTATTTCATTTTAAGTGTGTTGCATGTAAATAACGTATATTCTTTTATAATCCTTTCTACAAATCCCTACACTTTAATGCAGGAATTCAGTCTATTTATATTTAATATAATGAATGATACTCTATTACTTTCAACTTGCTTTAAAGTGTTATTTCTTCATTTTTCAAGTGTTGTTTCTTCATTTTCAAGTGTTGTTTATTCAGTTTTTCCTTTTTATTTGATTTGCTCATGTTAATGACACTTTTCATCATTTCCTTTGCGAAATAGAAAGATCTGCTGTGCTTTTCTACTCTTTTAATGATCTCCATTCTGTTACTAGCTATACGCTTATTGAGTGTCTTGACAGTACTACAATTAATTTTTAAGACTATTATATCCCCTACCTAAAAAATCGTTTATCCCACTGTTACTCATCACTCCCCACCCCACCCGTCATTGCCCTCACATCCCCTATAAACTGAGAGCATTAGAAAACTTTCTTCCTTTCCCCATCTCATAGCCATTTCCCAGATACTTTAGCCCCTTTAGGTCCGAGCTGTGACTAAACTTGGTTAGCATGCATATATATATGTATATATATATATTTTTTAAAGATTTTATTTATTTGTCAGAGAGAGAGAATACAAGCAGGGGGAGGGGCAGGCAGAGGCAGAGGGAGAAGCAGGTTTCCCGCCAAGCAGGGAGCCCAATGCGGGATTCGATTCCAGGACCCCGGGATCATGACCTGAGCCGAAGGCAGACGCTTAAGGACTGAGCCACCCAGGCGCCCGTAGCATATACATTTTCTAGAGTCCTTCACTCACACTTATATATTATATATTCCCAGGCAATCTATCTTTACTAAATATCATATATACTGTTTCTCAGCACTATTTTACTCCTTTATCTTTCCCTAATTTGTGCTACCTGTTTGTTGTTTGTGGTCTTTTCTTAAATACTTTGCTCTGACAGGGACACCGGATCTCCTCTTTGAATTACTTATATCCTGAATTAATTTTCTTTCATCTCAACAGAGGAAGGATATCTTGACTTAGTAATACTACATTGTAGTACTTTTCTCTCTAAAGTTTAGACACTACTACACTGCACTCTATCTCCCAGTACTATAAAAGAGAAGCACAATGAGTGTGACTTTTTTAGGAAACTTGACCAGACTTGACAGATTTTTATAAGGTTTCCCTTTAACCTTAGACATTAAGAATTGGGCCAGTCTGTCCCAGTCTTTTCTCACCAACTCTGCTCTTTCAGTGTGCCCAATCTGCCACTTTTCCAGTTGAGGGATATTTTGGTCTATTATTTAATTTTTGTCCTTCCTTCATCTGTTTTTTTTTTTTCTCTCTCTCCCAGTAGACTAGCATTACTTACATATAATACCTATTGGACATATTCTCCACATCTCTTATATTTTCTCATATGGTATTCATCTTTATGCTTTGCCTTTCCATTTGCCCAACCATTCAATAATTTTTTTCTCCTTCAACTACTCTAAATTATTAAGCTCAGAAATAAATTATTTTAAGTTCAAGACAGACCTTCATGTAAGTACTTTTCATTATTTTTAATCAGGTTACCATCTACCTCTGCCAGAAGTCCTGGGTAGTAGGTGTTCTGTTTGCTCTGGTCTTCTTTCTCATTGCTAGGGCACCTTAAATGGACTTCTATTTTTCTGTTTTCTCTCACTGGGACCCATAAGATTTTAGGCAACCATAGTCCCAATGATGGTCAAAAGGACACAGTCTCTACCCTCACAGCCAGAAAATGTGTAAAAGTCTTCTGCAGAAGAATCTTCTTGGTTCCTGCTCTTCCTGTACTTTCAAGGCAGGAAGGATGCCCAACCTCTTTGTGGCTGGCAAGGAGATCTGGCACAAATACTTGGGGTTACAATCATTTCCAAGCTCAGGGCCCACAGCTTTCCCTGGGTCAAGCACTTCCCAGGATATATACTTTCCTGGGCCTTGTCCTGGTTATATTATGGGGATATGCCCAGCTCATATCTGAGAAGACATTTCCCATTATCTCTGATGGTCAGAGATCATCTCTGATGAACCCCCTGGGGTTTCTGACAATATGATGAGACTGGGGAACAGAGTACAAAGCGGGGGAAGTGCTGAATCACAAGATTCCCCAACCTTGCTTGTGATCACCAGCTGATGACTTATAATGCTTACGTATTTAGTTATAACAACCATCTAGACTTGAAGTCTCAAGAATACAAAATTGGGAGGCAAAAGGGGGAGACTGTGGAATTTACCTAAAGATGGCTAAATTTCTAACCATGGGAGTACTTAATACTGATTCATTCTTAAAGATGATTAAAAAATTTTAACATAAGCAAAGTTAACACAAAAATTCTACAAACAATCTTATTTATAGATATAGACACAAAATCACTTGTAAAATAATACATTGAATCTGTTTGCTAATAAAAAATAATAGGTAACCTTTATTATGTACTTACAGTGAGCCAGGTAATGTGTTAAGTGATGAATATGAATCATCCCCCCAACAGTCTAGAACTATTAAGGTATTTCAGTAAGGTGTCCATATGTGAAATAAATACACAGAATTTAATGACTCTTCTATATACCCAAAATAGGATTTATAATACGATGGAAGTCCATTCACAGTAGTAACACAAATAAAACCAGAAATAAATTATAAAAATGAGTACAACTAAGATGAAAAAATACACACATTTGCTGACTAAAAGAAGAAATAAAATGGAAAAGTATTTCATGATTCTATAGTAGTCTCAGTATCCTAAAACTTTCAGTTCTCCCCAAATTATCTATATATTCAGTACAACCCCAATCAAAATTTCAATAGCTTTTTTTTAATGCAGTTTGACAATTCTAAAGTACAAACTGGAAAAGGAAATATAAAATAAAACAAGAACAATTTGGAAAGAGATCTTTTACTGCCCCCTTCACACCCTGACCTCCACTCACAAGTGTGACCTTTAATCCTGCCTCCTCTTTGACTTATTGTCACTATCTATGCTGGATATGAAACTGACAAAGTGGTCTCCTTAGAGACAATCAAACAGTGAGATCATAGAGCAGACAAGCTATCTGAGCTCGAATCTCAGCTCTACCACTACCAGCTGTGTGACCTTAAGCAAGTCACTTAACCTCTCTGTGCATCAGTTTCTTCCTTAGTAAAATGGAGATCAGAATTACAAGAGTAGCCACTTCATAGTTCTGTTGTAGAGATTAAATAAATGAAAATGTAAAGTTCGTAGTACAGTGCATGTCACAGAGTGCTATATGAATGTAGGTTATGATTATTACTCTAACAAATTCTGAAGGAAAGGAGGTCCAGGTGTTTTGGCCTTGAGTTGTGTTAGAAAACTGTTCCAGGAATTTTTTAAATTTGGGATGAAAAATAAACTAATTTGAAACTCTAGTTTCAGCACTTTTAAATATGGCTAGAAGTGCTGACAGTGGTTAAATGTACCTTTGTTCTTATTTAGTGGGGAGAGAGACAAGCTCTTGAATTGATCACTCAGTTATACAATAAAGTAAAAAAAAAAAAAAAAAAACTATCCCTAAACGATAAGTTCTGGAAAACTGTGCAATACATCTTTGTGTATTGATACATTTAATGTAATCTGATTACACTGGGCCATCTTGCCCTCTCAACACTTACTTAGTATCATGAAGGAACAAAATAAATCACATTTTTCTCTAAAGGCCCAGAAGTTCTTAACTGAGAATGTTCCAGAGAGGTGGCGCAGAGGGCACACAAGGCAAAATTTCCTAACGATCATCATGCATCTCTTTCCCCAAAACACCACACCTCATAGGAGTTCAATAATTCCCCCTTTTCGTGGGGAATCTGGACACACCTGGCTCCCTCTCCCTTAGGTGGTCTCCAGTTCCAGCTGAAAAGGTAGGTCCTTTCCCCTTCTTGCCCTCCCTTGTTTTTCCCTCCAGTTAGTTCCTCAAGTATGTGCTTCAGAGGCGCCTGGGTGGCTCAGTCATTAATCTGCCTTCAGATCAGGTCATGATCCCCGGGCGGGGAGCCCCTGCTGTGTTTCGTCTGGCTTTCCCACTTCCCCTGCTGTGTTTTGTCTCTGTCAAATAAATAAATAAAACCTTAAAAAAAAATAATAAAGTATGTCGTTCAATTGTGCTTCTCTGAATATGCACTTGAGTCTTATCTCCATTCATTACCTGACAAGGGACAAGGATACTTACACTTTATTGTGCCCTATTTATGTAATAGGGTGTGTCCACTGTGGTCAAAATTCCTGACTTTGGAATAGACCTGAGTCTCAGATGAAGGGGAAACCCCTTTCCCCAAGGCACAGAGGAATATGGGGATCCAGAATGCTGGCTAGAGAAGAGAGCGCAATGTCAAACTCCTGCAGTTGGGGGATATGGAGGAGGGGTGTCTGGGCCACAACGCATTGTCACTCCAAGGGACTTACTGAGAGCCAGCCAAGAACTCATGCAGAGGGTTCTGGCCATGCATTTCTGCATGGCATTTGCTGCACTGGTTCAACTCTTTTCTGTTATTCCCCATGCACAGCATGAGGAAAGTTTTGTCAGTGTGTTCTACTCTATGCTTTAGGACTAAAGGGAGAGATCTGAACCCATGTACAGGACAAGCTAGACACAGGGAAAGTAGAGGCAAGGTAACAAGTCAAGAAGAATTCAGTCAACAATGGAGCATCAGCATCAGGTGGAATAGTCAAAAGGTAGGACAAGTAAAACCTAGATGGACTGGTGTTTTCCAAAAAAGCACTTAAATTTTTTTAGTGAGGGCACCTGGGTAGCTCAGTCGGTTAAGGGTCTGCCTTCGGCTGAGGTCATGATCCCGGGGTCCTCGGATCGAGTCCCACATCAGGCTCCTTGCTCTGTGGGGAGACTGCTTCTCCCTCTCCTCCCCACTTGTGGTCTCTCTGTCTCTCTCTCTCAAATAAATAAATAAAATCTAAAAAAAAAAAAATTAAAATAAAAAAAAAAGCTTTAATGAATAAATCTACCTTTGGAAGTGTATTGCTCCAAAGTTTTCAGCTATGGGCGCCTGGGTGGCTCAGTTGGTTGAAAGTCTAACTCTTGATTTTGGCTCAGGTCATGATCTCAACGTCCTGGGATGGAGCTCTGTGTTGGGCTCTGTGCTCAGTGGGGAGTCTGCTTGAGGATTGTCTCTCCCTCTCCCTCTGCCCCTCCCCCCACTTAGTGTGCACTCTCTCTCTCTCTAAAAAAAAAAAAAAAAAATTAAAAATAAAAGTTTTCAGCTTAATAAATTTTCCCAAACTAAATACATTTGTCTTAGGAGCACCCAGTTCAAGAAAAGGAATATTCCTAGTACCTCAGAAGTTTCCCTTCTGCTGCCTTACAATCACTACCTGCCCTATGCAAGAGGTAAATGGAATCAGATTGTATGTAGTTCTCTGTATTTGGCTCTGTTCACTCAGTATTTTGCTTGTGGGATTTTTTTCCTGGTTTGTAAGTAATTGCTTTATAGCATCAAGAAAACATTCTTTAGTAACACTCAGAAATTTTTGAGAAGAGGAAACTGATAAAGTATTCTACTTGCTATGCTAAAGTAGAAAAAAGGACTGATGTTACTTGAATATATAAGAGAAAAAGTACTCTTTTATTAAGTATTCCTTCCTTGAAAATGGGCCTGTGTTAATCATGTTACATGAATTATCTCATTCTGTCCTTGCAATGACCCTGTAAGCCACAATGATGATAATAATGATATCAATACCTACTCCAGAGACTGGAAAACTGAGGCTTAGAAAAGTCAACTGCCCAAGGTCACTCTAATTATGAGTAGCAGTAAAGCTGCAATTTAAATTGAGGTAGCGTAAATTTAGGTAGAGTCCTCACTAAAAGATACTCTGCTTGTAACAAATTGTATTATACTCTAAAAATAATATAAAATTATTACCAAAAATTAAACTCAACAGGAGGAGCTGATCTCAGAGCTATATCTAGGGTGGCTTGGTTACTAAATACCACAGAATCGAGGTTTTTGCTTATTATAAAAGCAACCACATATTACATAAAAAATAAATTACATATTTTTACATAAATCTTAAAATGCTAATGAATTACACATTTTTATTATGTGAACTTTTATCCTGGTTTTGCCCAAGAAAATAAGCAAGCTTATGAGAACATAACACATGAAATATATTATTTATTCACACCTATGTCTATATTTATCATTAGGCTGAAAGCAAGTTGATAAAAGCAGCTGGGGTGCCAGAAAATAGGAAATTACCTTCTGTTTAAATTCCTTGGCCATTTACAAGGTTCCAGATCTTTTGCTATGGGTCATTAACATCCTTGCTAGAGGGGAGAGAGGGACAGTAAATGGAAGTAAAATCCAAATGACTTATTTTTTAAACCTATTTTAAGAAGTTCTTGTAAAAAAAAAAAATGACTGAGAAAAATGAAGAAATTATTGGCTAAAATGAGGTTTGGAGATTATCCAAGGGTTTCTTTTTATCACTCAACCACCCTTACTAATTTGCAAGTATAATTGAGAATGGGCCACAAAAGTCAATTTGAAAACTGGTTGTCAGGAGCGTTAAACCTTACAAGTTGAATAATGTAAGAACTACTTTATGCCCAAAGAGAGCGGGGAGAAAAGTGTCTCTCAGATGACAATTACTGTAAAATGAGAAATCTAATTTCCTAAGTTAAATCATAAGTAAAAAAATAAAAAATGTGAAAGCTTGCCTTCCTGTTTCTTCTTTTAACTTCATGGGCACACATTAGCTAACAGATCCTAGAGTGGTGGTATTAAATTCTGTGGAGATATCAACTCTTCCTGAATGTGATGAAAGTTATTGACCTATCACAGTGACAAAATGCATAAAGCCACATTTTTGTCTATCATTTCAGAGAGTCTAAAGATTTCCTGAAGGTTCACATGAACCAACTGGGTCCATCTACTCAGTTAAGAATTTTCTCCCCAGACTAAGATCTCCACAAAGCCGGTAGTACCGTATTTTCTTATTTTGCTCGCCTGGTGGCAGACTGCGTACTGTTTGGCAGATGAAAAGATCTGCTGTGTATTTAAACTGAGCTCCAGGCCAGGGAAAAGGAACTTCTCCTTTTCAGTGATTTCAGTGATTCAATTCAGTGATTTATCACCTTTGTCCCTACACTTTGTAAATATTGACCCTGTACAGAGAAGAAGATTGCTATTTCTTAAAGCGTTTCTCTTCGTTTTGTCTCTGTTCAACACTTTGAGGTATACAATAAAGAATCTGATAATTTTAACACAAAAACAGATCTGGAAGAAAATTGTGAAATAAGTAACATTTATTGAATTCCTAGTATGCGGTAAGCACTCCTCTGAACATTTTTCTCTTCCTTTTTATTTTTGTTTTGTATTATCTACATATTTTACAAATGCCTTCTATTTAGGTTATGTTTCTTTTCATCTGATAATTTCGGACTTTTTAGTGTTTTATCAACTTACATATGATGTGATTACTGATCCATTTGGGCTTAAAAAGAAAAGTTCTTGGAGTGCCTGGGTGGCTCAGTCATTAAGCGTCTGTCTTCGGCTCAGGTCATGATCCCTGGGTCCTGGGATGGAGCCCTGCATCAGGCTCCCTGCTCAGTGGGGAGCCTGCACCTCCCTCTCCCTCGGCTGCTGCTCATGTGCTCTCTCTCTCACTCACTCTCTCTCTCAAATAAAATCTTTTTAAAAAATGTTCTTTTGGAATGAATCATGGAACACTACATCAAAGACTAATGATGTAATGTATGGTGATTAACATAACAATAAAAATTATTTGAAAGAAAAAAATGTTCTTTTGTTTTTTACATACTAACTCCCCTACCTCTTCTCCCCCTCCTTGACTCTTTTCCTCCTTCACGTCACACTCCTGTTGACAATTCAATAGGATTACATTTTTATGGAATCTTTTTTTCTTTTTCTCTATTTTGGAAACTATGCATTATATTTCTATTTTTTAGGATTACCATTAAGTTCATAATTCATATTCTTGACTATGAATATTTCTATACTCTTAACTTATCAATGAACATTTGCCTGACCCATTTTATTACTTTACCTGTTATGAAACAAGCAAAAAGTTACTACAAAAGAGTTAATGTTACCAATATTTTCTAACTCAAGGCTTGTATCCCATGGCTCCCCCGGTCCACTATCCTTGCTGATATACATTCCTCCAGAAATCTTTTAAGTGAGGACTTATGGATGGTAAACTAACTACATGTTATTTATTTGAAAATATATTTTTTTCCTTTTCTTTTTTCCTTATACTTGAATATCTATTTTGGCACAATGTTTTTAGATTATCATTTATTTTTGCTCATCAATTTTTACATGTTACTCCATTTTCTGTGGCCTCCAGAAGAGTCTACTATTGACCCAACTGTTTTTCAGAGGTAACCCATTGGTACAATCCACAAATTTTAAAAAATTATTCTTTTTATACTTGAGTTTCTTCAACTTCATTGCAAACTTTCTGAATATGTCTTTATTTATCCTGAACATTGCCTACTGTACCATGTGACTGTAATTCCTTTTTTTTAATTGTAGAAATTTCACTAATATCTGTTCAAATATTTTTTCTCCACCATTTCCTCTATATTGTTTCCAGGAAATCCTGCATAAGAGTAAATACTATATAGACCACCAATGCCCACCAGAAATGTAATGCAAGCTACATACATAACTTAAAATTTTATGTAGTCACTTTAAAAATTAAAAAAAATACTAATTTTAATATTTGTTATTTAACTCAATATATCCAAAATATTACCATATATCAATATAAATCAACATAAAATTATTAAAGATCAATATAAAAATTATTAGAGATATCTCACACTCTTCTTTTGAACCAAGTCCCTATAATCTGCTGTGTATTTTATACTTACAGCACAGAGCAATTGGGACTAGCCACTTTTCAATTTTTTACTTGTCCCTTATACCCAATAGCTACCATATAGGTCAGCATATGTTATAACCCCTCAAACTATTCTCTGTATTGCTTAACTACTCTTTTATATCTTTGTCCCCCTATCTGGGTGGCAAACTAACTGATTGACCTTTAAACTGAGCTTAATCTTGTATTTATCCAATCTGTTGAGCTTTTATGTCAATGACGGTATGTTTTATTTCCAAAATTTCTAATTGATTCAACTTTACAAGAACTATTCTCTTATCATTTCTGCCTTTTACTTCATATTCTCATTTTTAATTTTCAAGCAAAATTAAGCCTGCACTTATCCATTTGAGCATTCAAAATATGTTTACTTAAAATCTTTGTCAGACTGTTCCATAACATCACTTTTATCTAGAGTGAATTTAGGTACTAAATTTGAGAGTTGTTTTTCTCTTTCTCTTTTGTTTTTGTCTTTACTGTCTTTCTTAAAGTTAAAATTATTCAACTATTTTAGAATTTAGATTTGAGGATCATTTAGGTAATTTATTTTATTAATGCCTTTACTCTTATTCCCTCCTTTTATAACAGTTTTTGAGCTTGTCTCCATCCCTGGGATTCTTAGTTGAAATTCAAGTCTTATAAATGATATTTCAGGACTCCTCCTCTGCTACCTGGTAATTTACCAGGTCAGCTGATAAAATGTCTCAGTTTCTCATCAGCCACTTCTCTTCACACTTTCCCTCTCATTCTGGTTCTCCTAGCTAGCCCATGAGCTTCTTTCCATTATGACATGCACTCCACACAAGGAGGGATTTGTGTCTATGTAAATGCATACCTGACACTAGAATAGTGCTGGATACATAGTATGGGCATGTGTATTTGTTAAATAAATAGAGAATAAAATTTGTATCAGCTATAGGCAGTGAAATTATGTCGCCTTCTGTACTTGCTAGGAATTACTTCAGAAGCACTACTGATCCACTTAATTTTTCCAAAATTCTGCTTAAAAAGAAACATTAGCGATTTAATTAAATCTGTAATGATCAGATTTAAAACTTACATCATTCTGTTTTAAAAAAGAGTAAGAAATACATGAAATACAGTAAATGGGTCTAATAAATGCATAATTGGAATCTAAGTAAGAAAGTCGTAATAGAGGGGAGCTTGGGTAGCTCAGTTGTTGAGCACCTGACTCCTGATTTCAGCTCAGGTCATGATCTCAGGGTCCTGGAATTGAGTTCTGTGTCGGGCTCCATGCTCAGCAGGGAGTCTGCTTGAGGCTCCTCTCTCATTCCCTCTGCCCCTCCCCCCACTATCATGCTTGCTATCTCTCTAAAATAAATAAATAAATCTTTAAAAAGAAAGTTGTCTTTTTTTTTAACATATAATGTATTATTTGTTTCAGAGGTACAGGTCTGTGATTCAACAGTCTTACACAATTCACAGCGCTCACCCTAGCACACACCCTCCCCAATGTCTATCACCCAGCCACCCATCCCTCCCACCCCTCACCACTCCATCAACCCTCAGTTTGTTTCCTGAGATTAAGAATTTCTCATATCAGTGAGGTCATATGATACACAGCAGGAAGGGAAGAATGAAGGGGGGGAAATGGGAGGGGGAGACGAACCATGAAAGAATATGGACTCTGAGAAACAAACTGAGGGTTCTAGAGGGGAGGGGGGTGGAGGGACGGGTTAGCCTGGTGATGGGTATTAAAGAGGGCACACACTGAATGGAGTACTGGGTGTTATACGCAAACAATGAATCATGGAACACTACATCAAAAACTAATGATGTAATGTATGGTGATTAACATGATAATAAAAAAATTTTAAAAAAAGAAAGTTGTGATAGAGCAGAAGCAATATTTGAAGAAATACTAATAATTTTCCAAAATTTATAAACTACATTAAGCCATAGATTCAGGTCATACTATGAACACTAAGAATTACAAAGAAAAGCCCATGGGTGCATATTATAATAAAACTGCTAGAAAGCAAATAAACAATGAATGGAATGAGTTTATTGCTTTCATAGAGTATTATTTTTTATATTGAATATAAAATATGACAATATATGAGAAAGAGAAAAGCAGCTCCTGTGATCCAGGGGCAAAAAAAGTCTTGGTGTTGTCATGAGTTGGCCCGGACTTCACAGATAGTTCTTGTTCTCCTGCTGAACATAAAGAATTCCACAGGATATCAACATCAGATAAGGCTGATGATCTTTATGATCATATGGTTCCAGACAAAAATAAGATCATTCTGCAATGCCTGAACACAGACAAATCATGAACATTGTCAAACCACAAAAATGACTAAAGATTCCACTATCTAGGCTAATTAGTGAGCGACTAATGCTTCTTCACCAATAACATCAGTCTCAATCTAGTCTTCCCTTTTCCTAGATAGGTTTATTAACATAACCACAGCATTAGCCCTGCTTCCTAACAGCATCTAATCTAAAGCAAAGCCTCAATTCCATAAACCCTCCTCCAAATCACCCAACCCAAACCTAAATAATAGAATCCTAATACTATCTTACTCAACAGTCCCCATGTAACATATTCTTCCTCACCAAAATGGGTAGTAAACTCAAGTTGTTCAACCACAAGGTGTGTTCTTGTTGGTCATTGCCTGGAGGGTATTGACATATATAAGCATATGTGTAGAAGTAAAACCACAGGAAATTAACCAAAAGGTCTGTCACAATTATTTCTGAAGTTTTTTCTTCTACTTTTATTTTCCAGATTTCTAGTAAACGTATTTCTTTGCAAATTAAAATAAGACTTAAAATTGTTAATTTGTGAACCTTTATTAAATAGCATTACATAAATGTGTATAAGATCTCTTTTCAAGATTTTTGCTTAAAATGTAGTAATATTTGCGTTGTCTGCTAAAACAAAAATACTAAGTATCTCTGGATGGTGAGTTTTTGGATGATTTATTTTTACTTTGGTTTTTTCCGAATTTTCTAAAATGTACATGTGCTCAGAATTCTAAGTCCACTAAAAAAAATCAATTATATTTTAAAAACTATCCAGTACTGCTGTTATAGATTAAATATATTAAATTACTGATATAGATTAAATTAAGAAATATGAATGTTTATAACTAAACCCTACCTACAAAGAAACCCAGATAACATGTCTGTCTCCTCATTGGGTAAGCCTTACCAGGTAAAATTGTTGACTTGAAGTAGAAAGATATAGTAAGGATTAAAGTAAAATCCACAAATTTTCAACATATAAACAAAGATATAATATGTTCACTGTAATATATTATGGAACTTCAAGTGAAATATTTAGAGTTGTCTTCCAAGGGTAATAACTAAAGGAGTATTGAAAGTTGCATAATAGCAAAACCTAATTTTGTTTTTTTTGTTAGAACTCAAAAACCATTCAACTGTATCAGAAATAGTTTATGAAACTGACTTATTCAGCACTAACTCTAAATTAGTGTGTGCCTTCTGAGTTGGTTTTTTTTTTTTTGGTCTTAATTACACACAGGTTATTTATATACTCCATGTGACTTTTTGAAGAAATCCAAGTTGTTATTTTCAAAAGTTAGGCTGGTGACCTATGGGAGAAATTATGCATTTTTATCTTGTCACATATGATGGCTATTTTCCAGAGTATATTATCAAGTATTATACTACACATCAAATGTTCATATTTACAACTAGTAAATTAAATACCAAATTAGACCAAAATTGTTCCTGCATTATTCCCTTTATTAAAAAAAAAAACTGGGGCAGCTGGGTGGCTCAGTCATTAAGCGTCCACATTTGACTCAGGTCATGATCCCAGGGTCCTGGGATCGAGCTCCACATTGGGCTCCCTGCTCAGCAGGAAGCCTGCTTCTCCCTCTTCCACTCCCTCTGCTTGTGTTCCCTCTCTTGCTGTGTCTCTCTCTGTCAAATAAATAAATAAAATCTTTAAAAAAACCTATTTTATTATAGCATTACTAAAAACAGCCACATTTTATACCACACTTTAACATAATATGGTTTAGTAATCTTGAAACACTAAGCTTTAATATGTTAGGACCAGAGTGCTCAAGGGAAATGCCACCTGTGCTAAAATCGTTTATTACAGACATAATGGTAGTGAGTGACATCCTTGAAACCACTGTGCAAAGGGCTTTATTTTTTCCTAAGGAAAAACTATAGTGTCAGTGGGGAAGGGATATATTATGTACCATTAATGCATACCTCTTGCAGCTTTTTTTTATGTACAATAATTCAAGAGTCTTAAAAGCCCATTCATTTATTTGCTGAAGAGTGGAAAGTCATTAAGAATTATACAGCTAGTAACACTTTGTAAATCATTCTAATTATGTTTTATGAATCATTCAACATTTGGAAATAAAGCCTAACTTTTCCCATGACATTTTTTCCAAATCTGTATACTCATTATAAGAATGGATAGTTCCACATTTTATCAAAACAAATATAGTTAAGATGCTCACTTGGTATTACAACTTACCCAAAATGACCAATTAACTCAATGGTTACAGAAACATGGACAGACTTAACAGGACTTTAGAAATGCTTGTTGAAATGTTGGCAAGGATGCAGAGAAAGGGAAAGCCTTTTGCACAGCTGGTGCAGCCACTCTGGAAAACAGTATGGAGGTTCCTCGAAAAGTTAAAAATAAAGCTACCCTAAGACCCAGCAATTGCACTACTAGGTATTTACCCGAAGGATACAAACATAGTGATCCGAAGGGGCACCTGCACCCCAATGTTTATAGCAGCAATGTCCACAATAGCCAAACTAAAGAGCCTAGATGTCCATCAACAAATGAATGGATAAAGAAGATGTGGTGTGTGTGTATATATAATATATATATAATCTATCCATATATATATATACACACACACATATATACATACATACATATACATACAATGGAATACTACTCAGTCATCAAAAAAATGAAATCTTACTGTTTGCAATGGAACTAGAGGATATTATGCTAAGTGAACTAAGTCAATCAGAGAAAGACAATTATGATTTAATTCATATATGGAATTTAAAAAACAAAACAGAGGATCATAGGGGAAGGGAGGGAAAAAAATAAGATGAGATCAGAGAGGGAGACAAACCATGAGACTCTTAATCTCAGGAAACAAACTGAGGGTTGCTAGAGGGGAGGTGGGGGAAGATGGGGTAACTGGGTGATGGGCATTAAGGAGGGCACGTGATGTAATGAGCACTGGGCGTTATATGCAACTGATGAATCACTAAACTCTGCTTCTGAAACTAATAACACACTATATGTTAATTGAATTTAAATAAAATAAAATTTAAAAAAAAGAAAAATATAGCAAGATTAGAGCCCAGAAAAAAAAAAAAAAGAAATGCTTGTTGATTTTAGGATGAGACCAACACTAATGGAAATTAAATAGCAGAAATAATTAAAAACTTGTATTTCTCTACCATTTTTTTCCTTTTCCTTTTCTATTCATAGGGATTCATAACATTTCAAAAGGGCATGAGAGGAATGGCACCACATTAGTTTTTTATCTACAAAGTGAGAGAAAAGACCTGGAAATGAACAGAGTTATCACTGTGGTTTTTCATCTAGTTATTCATCAACTGGAAGGCAGCTGACCACATAGATAGTAAAGAGAGTGGGTCCTTTGGCTTTCCAAAAACTTGTTATACAGCAAGCTAACTGAACAAAGAAAAGACACAGCCTATTTCCCAACCAGAGTTGAAGTTCCCCCAGGGTAGGAATTTTGTCTCAACTACACATAATTTGTTTCAGAGCCTTTAATATTATGTTGAAAGCACAGAAACTTCTCATTTGGTTGAAATATTTTTCTAATAAGTTGAGAAACATGAAAAGTAGGTAGAAGGAAGGTGACCGTTAATATCTAAGAGAACTGCAGCAGGTGTCTGTTAATTATTTTAAGAATTTCCAGTTAGTACATAATTAACCTTTCACAAGCATAACACATGATTACAATTATTTATTGGGAAAATTCTACTTTCTGAGAAAAGCTTTGGTGAATATATGATTTCTCTCTGAATTTCTGGTTTAGTAATTCAAAGAGAGACATAAACATATGAGAGAAAATATCTTAGTTTTGATAACATAGAATTCCATGAAGAGTTTAATAATCCATGGTCTGTATACATGTAGAGTGCACTGTAGGAAAGACATGTGAAATGTGTGATGTTCACAATGGATAAGCAGAAATTACAGAAATATCAATATATGGTGAATGGAAATTGGTGCTGGCTCAGGAGTAAATTTAATATAAATGGCTGTAGTTGCTTATCCTCTCTCTCTACTTTGTGAGCTGTTTTCAGAGCATGGAATATAACAGGAGTTTTAGACCTGAAATTCACTAAAATCCAATAAAAAAGAAGGTAAAGACAATGTGCAACAAAACAATGTTTTTTGGGCTTTTTAGAAAAGGAAAACATTGTCAATGTTTAGATACGCATGTAGATCTAAACATTTCTCCATACCTTATAAATATGTACACACACATACATGAATGCACATTATATTTCTATATGTGTTTTAAAGTACGTGCTCCTGGGGCACCTGGGTGGGTCAGTCAGTTAAGCATTGGCTCTTGATTTCGGCTCAGGTCCTGATCTGGGGGTCATGGGATCAAGCCCCACATGGGGCTCAGCGCGGAGTCTGCTTCTCTCTCTCTCTGTCCCCTTCTCCCTCTGCCCTTCCCCTTGCTCGTGCTCTCTTTCTAAAACAAACAAATAAATATTTTTAAAAAATAAAAAAAAAGGATGTCTGGGCTGTTCAGTTGGTTAAGCGTCCGCCTTCGGCTCAGGTCATGATCCCAGGGTCCCGGGATCAAGTCCTGCCTCAGGCTCCTTGTTCAGCAGGGAGCCTGCTTCTCCCTCTGCATTGCCATTCTCTCCTGACAAATAAATCAACATTTTTTTAATTAAAAAATTAAAAAGTATGTGCTCCCTGCATTCTACTTTGCTCAGAAACTATCCTTTTTAGTTTTGTTTTCCATCATGTATAAAGTTTTGTAATTTTTGCTGAAGCCCAATAACTAAATACCCTAAAAGCACAATACCACAACACAATTAAGGAAACTGAAGTTGCCCAAGTATGTAGCTAGGAAATTTGAAAATAACTCATGGATATATTGATATAGCTCATTTTTATCCATCATATCATTCTCTCGTTTTCTTTATAAACAGTGAGGCATCTTTTTAGTTTAACTAATATTTATCACATACTATGTGCCATATACCATGTTAGGTGCTGAATACCTAAAAATTCATAAACCCTATCTCTACCCTATTAGAGATGAAAGACATGGAATAAAGTACATATTCAGTATTGACATTTGAGCTGAAAACCCTCAACATATCCAATAACGGCTAGGTATTAATATATCACTTTTCTACTAGCCCCTTCCATTTAGTGTTCAGATATAAACAAAAGCTTCCTTCTCAAAACAACGAACCAACCTGTTCGTTGGTTCGATCCACAGTACTCTTCCATAATCCATTTTAGCTGCCCAAGTTTCTGAAATTAATGCTCGCCTGCTTTATTTGCTTGCTACTTAGACATCTGTGCACTGGTTTCTGGCCTCAGCATATTGCAACATCATTAAAAATGTCACTAATCACCTTGAAGTACCAAGTCAAGTGATAAGTTTCCGCAGCTTCTGATACCGTTCAACATTCACTCTCTTCCCCCCACTCTTTCCCCCTGAATCTCTGGCTCTCTGAGTTATTCGGTTTCTCTACCCAGCTCTCTGAGCTCCTCTCTATACCATTTGTTGTTCTCTCTCCTGTCTCCTACTTTCTGTGAACATTTCACAGAGTTGAGTCATCAGCTATGTACTAATACTCATTCCCCACTCTGCTTCATAAAACTCAGCCATCTTCAAGAAATCAATTAAAAATTTCATTTAAAAATGAAACTATATTAAATATCTATGAATGGAGATAGAACACTACCTCTTTGGGGAGATATTCAGAATTCTGCTTATCTCAAAATTATTCTTATGAAAGATCGATTTTAATTAAATATAAATTATAAGCTTGTGTGTTAAATGGCTACCTTGAAAACAAATGTTTCTAAAATTGGAATGAATGTCAACTGACACCCATACAAATTTTCTTTTGTTTTCTACCAAAAAAAAAAAAAAAAAAAGCACAGCGTGAATAGGACAAAAGATACAGATACAAGGGCATAATAGGACACGCCTTCCTTAGTGTCTCTCTAGATGCATACAAATATGCTACCAAATGATAGATTAATTACACCCACATGGAATGAGGGACCCACCAGGATAAAGGAGTCCAGAGCCACAGTCTTTATATTTTTGAGCTAGGGAAGGAGCCATTATCAGCCTTAATAGCTACCTACTATTACATAAGGGAATTCACTGCTATGCAACCATGATGTATTTCTCTTTCATGATCTATTTCTTCCATGTTACCAAGTCAATGGCAGGTCCAGGTCATGGCCTTTCATGTAGAATAACTCCAGCAGCATCTAAGTGACAATTGACATCTTTCAAAACAGAGTATCAAAGTATGGGGGTTAGAGACCTAGAATAAAAATCAAGGAAACATGTCTTTTTATTCTAGTTCTAGCAGTATCAATGATTTTGAAAATCTCTGGCTCTCTTTACACTTCTGTTTTCTCATCATCTACAAAAATGAGGAAATTATATCTCATGATTACTGATTTCAAACTCCATGATATAATAATACTTTTATCTATATCAGAATCCACAAATTAAGAGTCTATAAGCCAAATGTGGCCTGCCACCTACTTGTGTAAATACACACGTTTTGGAACACAATCACAACCCATATATGATATGCTACAGGGACAGAGTTGAGTAGTTGCAATAGAAACTACATAGCCCAGAAACCACAAAATATTTGCTATATGGCCTTTTATAGATAAAAGTGTACTGATCAACAAATCTACAAATCCTCCTGTGATCTCTCCAGAAGTCGATCCCCTATGTTCAATTGTTGTGCTAGGCAAGACTTGGATGCGCCACCGAGCCCCAAATACATATTCATTATCTGAGTAGCAAAGTGGCATTCTGTTCTTTCTCCTCCATTCTTTCTCTATTCATTTTAGGAGGCATTCCCATGGAAATCAATATAATACCATTACAAGCACATCTTTTAGAGCCTGTAAAGTGTGGTTATGAGTACCAAATTCATAACTGCCAATGGAATCAAACTAAGTTATACTCTGAGCTCTTCCAATTATCATTCACTATCTCCTAAAGTATGGTGTATACTATAATCCTTAAAACAATACTGTTTTGTGTAAAGTACATAAATCAATTTCAAACACACAGTAAGTGCTCCATACATTTGAGGTATTACTATTAATTATGATAGTATCTCCAGCTTCTAGAATAGTGCCAAGTACATAGTAAACACTTCATAAAACTTTGTTGAATTAATGAATGAGTTAAAAGACTTAATGAATTACTACCAATGATAATTTCATTTTACCAGTCACCTAGGTTAAAACCTCAGCCCTCCCACTGGCTTTAACATGTCCTATAAACCCACAATCAAATTCTGCTGCTTATTTACCAGCAAACTTTATGATAATCTGAGTCTCCAGACTCCTCCCTGCATCTAGAATTATTTCCCCTTCCTTCTACTTGAATAAATCCTTTAGAAAAGTACATCTATCCCATCATTTCTGAAATACTTTTTGACAGAATTCAATGGCAACTACCTAAAGAACAGATCTCTGTAGGAGGATAGATTTTAACGTATATGTAACAGAGGGCTGCTGGAGATTTTTAAGCAAGAAAGGAAAAAAAGCAGCAGTGCCGAACTACTGATGGTCCAGTATTTTCCATGGTGATTTTCCATGAATGACGCTAGTTCACCAACAAAGAATACAGGATACAATACCCTAGCCTGGCAAAAATGTCTTCACTGTGTTAGGTTAGTCATATGCTCTAAATGTTTTTGTAAGAAAACTTGTTCAAGAGACCTCTGTCTGAAGAGTCTCCTGAGTATTTCATATCACAAGTGAAGATACCAAATAATCTAAAGTGTCTATGTCTAATAGTAGAAATTAGCTCTAAGTAGATTTTGGGAGCTTGAAATATGACTAGTCCAAACTGAGATGAGCTGTTAAGTGCAAGACACTCACATAATTTCAAAGACACAATAAGAAATATATGTATATCCTATGTATCTCAATAATTTTTATATTGATATGTTGCAAAAATTTTTGGACATACATAAATAAATCATTAACATTTTCCCACCTCTTTTTACTTTTTTTTTTAAATGTGGTTACCATAAAACTTAAAATACATATAACTTGTGTTGTATTTCTGTTTGACAGCACTGGTATAAAGAGCTGATTCAAAGACCCATCATTAAAACCATCAGTATAAGCCTTTCACCTCTTTGGTTAAGCTTATTCCTAAGTATTTTATTCTTTTTGTTGCTACTGTAAATGGAATTGTTTTCTAAATTTCCTTTTCAGACAGTGTATTGTTTGTGTATAGCAACATTACTGATTTTTCTATGTAGATTTTGTATCCTACAACTTTACTGATTTTTTTTATTATTGATAGGGGTTTTTTTGTTTTGCTGAATCTTTAGGTTTTTCCAGATATATGGTTGTGTCACTGGCAAAGAGAGAATTTTACTTCTTCCTTTATAATTTGGATACCTGTTATTTCTTTTTCTGGAATGGGGGGAAACGACAGGGAGATGTTGGTTGAGGGGTACAAAGTTTCAGTTATGAAAGATGAATAGTTCTAGAGATCTAATGTTCAGCAACATGAATATAGTTACAATATTGTATTGTATACTTAACATTTGCGAAGAGGGTAGAACTTAAGTATTCTTACCACACAAAAAAGGAAATATCTGAAGTGATGATTATGTCCATTAGCTTGATTTGTGGTGATTTCATAGTAGATATCAAAACATCAATTCACACCCTTTAAGTATATACTACTTTTAGTTGTCAATTACAACTTAAGATGGAGAAAAAAAGTCAGAATCTTTAAAACTATTCACTAAACAGCAAAAAAAAAAAAAAAAAAATCCAGAAATTATTATGGCATATCTACTATCCCAGCTTAGGGAACTTTTCTCTGTTGGAGCCAAAAGTGTCCAGATAGACCCTCTCTTTATTCTCTGAATCTGGACTTAAATATCTGGCTTCAGCTCATCCAATCAAAAACTTCTGCCCAGGGCTTTGGAACTGAAGGGACAGAGAACAACTAGGCACCTAATTACAATTGACTACCCTGCTAGGAGCAGCAAAACATGTCCAGTGGCAATAGTCTCTGTGTCAGTACCAGTAGAGCACCCTATTGTTCATACGCAGGACTTGACCTTGACAATGCCATGTTCTCTGATACCCTTGGTTTCTGCTTATTTCTTTCACCTCATTCTCTAGTAATCCAATGGATTCTGTGAGCTACCCAATATCTTTCTAATAAATTCCCATCCATCTTGTTATGCATGTACCTAAGAACACTTAAAAATATATCTAGAATATTTTACTATTTTTCTTTTCATTAGAAACCAATATCACATGCAGTGCTGTTAGTACCAGTGGTTCTCACACTTAAATGTATATCAAGATCACCTGATGGACTTCTGTAACACACAGACTGCTGGATCCCACCTCTATAGCTTCTGATTCAGAATGATTCTGATTCTTCATGGAGTCTAAGAATCTGCATTTTAACAAGGTCTAAGTGGTGGTGGTGCTCTGCTTTTGCTGCTCCTGGGACCACACTTTGAGAACCACAGTTCAAGTAATTCCTATTCTTGCTGCTCCCTTTAAATGGTCTTTTTCAGTAAACAGCATTTTCTTTCCTATATTTTAACTTTTTTCATCCTAAATGTTTTAGAATTTTGATTGACTATTGGACAATTAAAATCTTAATGTCTTAGTCTTTTTTTTAAGATTTTATTTATTTATTTGACAGAGAGAGACACAGGGAGAGAGGGAACACAAGCAGGGGGAGTGGGAGAGGGAGAAGCAGGCTTCCCGCGGAGCAGGGAGCCTGATGCGGGGCTCGATCCCAGGACCCTGGGATCATGCCCTGAGCCGAAGGAAGACGCTAAACCCACTGAGACACCCAGGTGCCCCTAAACGCCTTAGTCTTGAAGCACAGGTACCTCACAATCTGGCTCAGATATATTTGCTAACTTACTCCATTTATACTCTTGGTTCTGGAAACACCAGCCCAGTACTTTCAGAGCTGGGCTTCCTAAACTTTAGTCTGCACTACTCACCTAGGGATTATGCTGAAATGCAGATTCTGATTCAGCAGATCCAGAGTGGGGTCTCAGATTCTGCAAGCTCAGAGGTTATGCTGATATTGCTGGTCTGTGGACTACACTTTGAGTAGCAACACTTCAGAGCACATGTAACCTCTATGTAACATTTTTTGTAACCTTTTACAACATACATTTTTTTCTTAAAGCTGAAAAACCGAGAAGATTCTTCCTACTTTTTTCTTCTTATCCACTTCCCACTCAATTTTTAAGATCCAATTCAGTCCTCCTTCCTCATGATGCCTTCCCAAAGACAGAGTCCTCTTTGCAATGACTTTATTGCATAGTTGTATACTCTTCCTGTGAAGATGAATGACAAACTCCTCTATTTTGTCTATGTTTTGCTGAATGTTTATACATGTGTGTGTGTATGTGTGTGTGTTAAATTACATGACAGGGAAACTTCACAGTCCAGCAGAAAGGAAAAGTGCTTTGAAGTCAGAGCAGGATTGGAATTTATCTCCACTCATTGCTAACTGCAATATTAGTAATTCCTCTAAGTTCGGTCTGATATTTAAAAAGCAATAATAATACTATCTACCTTTCAGCCTCTCTTTGGTTAGAATTAAATAAAGTTAATGAAGGTAACACCTAACACAGTCCTGGCACAAAACAGATGGTGAATAAATTATGGTTATGTTTCTCTTCTTGACCTTTTATGGTCTATCCATCAATTCACCAACTAACCAATTGATCTAAAACAGAGTGCAAGAACATGACCTAAGGAGATTTTAAAGAATGCATTGCCCTGCCCTACCCCAGAGAGATGCTCTGGGTCCATAATTTCTACTTTTACATGATTCCTATATAATTCAGTCCTAGTGGTTTGGGATCTTATAGTGAGAAGCACTAGCTCTAAGTTTCTACAAGTTTTTAAATGTTTTTGATGACCATGGATCCTAGTATAACATTTCCCACACATTGGTATTTAAAAGATACCACCAAATGATGTAGTATTAGCTATAACATCAACAGTAATGGTAAAAAATGCAAACCATATTAATAATGATTAATGGCATTATTTTTATTATGAATTGTACTTATGGTAGTTCTCTATTAACCCAATTATTATACTGTCCAGGATATTCCATGACTAGATCATCCTAGATTCAGAACAGAAAGTTCCCAACTCCTCAGTTTGCCTTACAATAATAAATTTCTTTGTTTGGACTTCAAAAATATATGTACCTATAAACTCATGTCTACCACTTTCTTCAGCTCAAAAAAAAAAGTAAAATACTTACTTTCTTCAAAAATATTTGTATAAAATATAAATGACTTATCTATTAGAAGAAAAGAGAATCTGGATTACTGAGACACTATACTGGGACATCTCCCTTCACTCTATTTTGAAATGTTGTAATAGCAATCATAGCAAGTTACATTTATAGAGCATTTGCTATGATTCAAATAAGTGAAGTACCTCCATATTCACATTTTTATTTTATTATGTTATGTTAATCACCATATATTACATCATTAGTTTTTGATGTAGTGTTCCATGACTCATTGCATATAACACCCAGTGCTCCACGCAGAATGTGCCCTCTTTAATACCCATCACCACGCTAACCCATGCCCCCACCCCCTCCCCTCTAGAACCCTCAGTTTGTTTCTGAGTCCATAGTCTCTCATGGTTTGTCTCCCCCTCCGAGTCCCCCCCCTTCATTTTTCCCTTCCTGCTATCTTATTTTATCTTTAGAAAAACTTTATGATTTACAAATTACTATTATTCCATTATAGTAAGAAGAAAATTGAAGTTTACCAGGTGTAAATAAATGTGTCCAACAAACCAAATCCAGTAGATAAAATTTTAATTTAAACCCAGGCAGTGGACACTTGACCCTTGGCCACCATTTAGAGTTGCCTTTTATACCATTTGAGAACTGTTCTAAGGGTTAGGTGTCAACTTATATATTTATTTTAAAGATCCCGTTCTCTTCCCTCATTCCAAAAGAAACTCAGTACATTTTATACTAATTAGGAAAATAAAGACAACCAGGTAGGTTTTTTTTTAATTTTTTATTGTTATGTTAATCACCATACATCATTAGTTTTTAATGTAGTGTTCATGATTCATTGTGCATAACACCCAGTGCTCCACACAGAACGTGCCCTCTTTAATACCCATCACCAGGCTAACCCATCCCCCCACCCCCCTCCCCTCTAGAACCCTCAGTTTGTTTCTCAGAGTCCATTGTCTCTCATGGTTCGTCTCCCCCTCCGATTTTCCCCCCTTCATTCTTCCCCTCCTGCTATCTTCTTTTTTTTTCTTAACATATATTGCATTATTTGTTTCAGAGGTACAGATCTGTGATTCAACAGTCTCACACAATTCACAGCACTCACCATAGCACATACCCTCCCCAATGTCTATCACCCAGCTACCCCATCCCTCCCACCCCCCCACCACTCCAGCAACCCTCAGTTTGTTTCCTGAGATTAAGAATTCCTCCTATCAGTGAGGTCATATGATACATGTCTTTCTCTGATTGACTTATTTCACTCAGCATAACACCCTCAGGTAGTTTTTAAAAGTGTAAATTTCAAATACAACCTGATACTTTTTCCTACTTTAAAAAGAAAAAGAATTTTTTTTTTCTCCAGAGTGCTACACTCCACTACCATAATGCTCTCTTTTATTCTGTTCTAGTTCTTAATCAGTCACGTGTTATTAATATGCTAATGGAATAATACAAAAACCAAATATCCACATGAGGCATTGACAGTTTCAGACTTTAAGTCCCACCTATTATAAATATGTTGAAATAAGAAGTAAAATTTCAAGTATTCAGATAAGACATCACAAAAAAGAAAGTGACACAAAAGAGAGAGGCATAGTATATTGTTTTCTATGTAGTGTATTTTATTATCCTTCCCAAAATCTATTTCATTTTGAGCTACTGAGCAATATCATGTGGTTTGGTCCACAACATATTTATTCATATTTTAATCATTTATATTTGAATAATGCATTTAATTAAATTTATCATGGATATCCTTTCTAAAAATAGGTTTAAAAAACTCAGTTTACAGGAAAATATATCATCAGTTTCTTTAGGTCAAACCACTGCAGGAAGAAAGATTTATCTCCTTTGATCCATACAGTTCTGAACTGAAGTCAAAAAGCCTCTCCTTGAATCATAATAGTAAACTATATATAAATATATATTTGATCCACAGCCCCCAAAGAAGAAGAGGAAAGTTGATGTTAAGTCAGAGGGAAGGATAACTAACATGAGAAAAACACAGTTTCAATCAGACATAGCAGCAGAAGTTAGGGCCATTCACTGCTCAACAAATTCAAAATTTGAGAAGAGTCTATTCTCATTTAGCTTCTGTTTGGTAGTAACACTACAAAGGTTAAATTATTGTTATGTCTATAAATTATTTTAAGACTAGATAATTTGGGGATGCCTGTTGGGGGCTCAGTCAGGTGAGTGTCTGCCTTCAGCTCAGGTCATGATCCCAGGGTCCTGGGATCGAGTCCCACATCAGGCTCCCTGCTCAGTGGGGAGTCTGCTTTTCCCTTTCCCTCTCTCCCTACCCCTGCTTGTGCTCTATAAATAAATAAATAAAATCTTTAAAAAAAAAAAAGGCTAGCTAATTTTATGTGCCATAATACCACAGACTTCACAAAGGGATAGCGTAAACTCTTATGAAATCTTAGAAACCAAAAATTTTTTTAAGATTTTATTTATTTATTTGACAGAGAGGAGAGAGCACAAGCAGGCGGAGCAGCAGAGGAAGGGGAGAAGGCGGCTCTCCACTGAGAAGAAGAGAAAGAACTTTTTAAGAGGTAATTAAGTTAAAATGAGGTCATTAGGATGGGACCTAATCCATTATTCCTGGTGTCCTTATATGAAGAAGAAATTAGGACACAGAGGTTGAAGACTATGTGAAGACTCAAGAAAAGGCAGACATCTACAAACCAGGGAAAGAAGTCTCAAAGAAACCAACCCTACCAGCAACTTAATCTCAGATTTTTGGCTAGCAGAACAATGAGAAAATACATTTCTGTTGTTTAAGCCCCCAAGTGTATGTATGGTACTTTGTTATGGCAGTCCTAGAAAAACTAATACAGGCATGTAAACAAAGCTAGCTATCAAATAGTATAAATACATAAAGTTGTTTACTCTGGTAGTTATCTGAGAGCAAATGATTCCAACCAGCACAAATGCTAATTGTTACATTAATGAATCAAGTAATTAATCTATCTTATTTATGGAATTAGTCTCCTTTTAGGTTAATATTTGTTTAAAATTCAGAAGTGTGACTCTTTCCCCCAGATTATAGATGATTTCTCAAGGGCAAAAAAAAGCAAAAAACAAAACAAAACAAAAAAACAGTATTTAATCAACTTAGCAGGTAGAGTGCTTAACACACCTTAAATGCTTCAAAGAATGGAATGAGTCCATGAAGTACAGATGGTTTCCAACTTATAATGGGTCCACTTATGATCTTTTGACTTTACCATGGTGCAGAAGCAATATACATTCAATAGAAACTGCACTTTGAACTTTGAATTTTGATCCTTGCCCGGGCTAGTGATACAAGGTACAAGCCTCTGTTGTGAGGCTGGTCAGTGGCCACAGCAGCTCCCAGGCAGGGACACTATCAGGAAGGTAAACAACCCACACTTACAAACATTGTCTCTCACTCTCAGCACAGCATTCAATAAATCACACAGGTATTTAATACTCTATTATGAAATAGGCTTTGTGTGAGATGGTTTCGTCCAACTGCAGGCTAACAGAAGTGTTCTGAGCATGTTAAAGGTAGGCAGGCTAAGCTATGAGGTTCGGTAGATTAGGTTTATTAAATGCATTTTTGATGTAGGATATCATCTTACTTATGATGGGTTTACCAGGGTGTAACGCCATCGCGAGTCAAGGAAGATCTGTAGTGAATGAACTAATGCTCATCTGGCTGAATAACAGCACAGCAGCAGACCCTCAAGTTAACCTGAGGAAATGATGATATGAGTTACTCATTCACCATATTCATCGTTACAATGTGAACGAATGGTGGGTTGGAAGCCCTATGTGGAGACGCTGTGGTTTACTAGAAAGACTGCTCTATGTGGAGCTACAGGTCATGAGGTCCGGTAGCAGTGCCGAACTCTGAGTAAATCATTTAGCTCCCTGTCTATTCTTCAAGTGATACACTGGTGATATCTGCCTTTCTTAACCCACATGCTAGTACTAAGGTTGAGAAATAAACAGAATAATGCAAATGCATATATTTTTAAAAACATCTTTTATGAGGTTTGACATTTCTGGGACCAAACCCAATGCTTTACTGTGTCTGGTATCCCTCATTTAAAAAAATAGAAGCCACTTATGATCAACGATTGGTGAAAGATAACAAATGCACTGGACAATAAATCAAAAGGGCACCTGAGTTTCTTACGTAGTTTCCAATGTAATATTTATAGTCTGAGTCTCACCACACTTATTGTGAGAACAAAATGAAAAGATGTTCCAAAGTGTATTAAGAACTACTAACTTCTATAAACTTCTAGGCACTGCTATTATTTTTATATTAGTGTTCTACATGTAGAGTAGGACATTAACCAACTAATAATGTAAGATATGACAAGATATAAGTATAAGATTAATAAACAAGAGTGAAGAAATATAATAATGCAACTGTATAAAATGTGAAATAAAATTTGAATATAAGTAAAAGTAAACTCACTTAAATTGTGAGCTCATTTGCTCAGGATATAACTACAAAATGTTCAGTAGAACTTACTAAAATGTTCTTCTATCTTATGAATGAATTCACAATACTTCAGTTCGGGATGTCCAATGCACCTATACCACTTACCCATGACTCTAGGCCAAGCTGATTTTATGCAAATTATTTTTCTTTACTCATGGTTTAGACTAGAAAAAAGCAAAACAAAAAATAGACAACTGTTTTAACATCTTAAATCAATTGTTATTTATGATTGTCTCCACTTTGCATTATTTAAAGTGTCTTCTCACTTGAAATTCAGTATTATTTTTTAAAAAGAAAAAGAAAGAGATGTGCAGTTGGGAAATATCTCAGTAGAAATTTCTCTGTGCCTAACTCTTTAGACTGGCATTACCCATCTGTTTACATACTCACCCTTGAGCCCAAATGTGGATGAAATCTTAAGAGAATGTTGAATATGAAAATTATTCTCCATAATTAATCAAAGTCATTCATGATGAGCATTTAGAACACTGAGCATTTAGAACAGTAGCTCAAAACAAATCTATTTCTGGAAGCTATTGATTTGGGGCTTAACAAACTTTGGCAAAACCTTAATATTTCTGGAAGACACACTGTGTGCAAAACACTATTTCTCTATTTAGCCATTATAGTCACAGAACTTATAATTCAGTGGAAAAGATAACCATGTACTCAAGTAACAATACTCCGATAAATAATACCTCTTATAATTAAGATACACGTGGAGTTTTTCCATAAGTAATTATAGCTTTCTTAGTGGAATGGATCCATTCTTCAAAGAGTACCCATATTAAATGTACAAATATTTAAATGTACAAATGTATAAATCTAAGCATACATTCCATTGTGTTTTGCTATGTGGGAGATGTACGCTGTGGTTTAAAAAAAGCTATAATTCATCACAACACTTTAAAGATACTGTTAACCACTGCTTAAGGAGTGGCAGGTACACTCTACACCCTGAGTGCATCTAAAATCATCCTGAGAGATCTAAATTATTTTTCACATTTAGTTGATGAAGAAACTCTCAGTGAGGCTGCACAAGATCACATACGTAGGACATGTCAGACCAGGTTGAATAGACCTTCGTCTCTCTGACTCAGCACATATTCTTACCCACAGTGCTATACTGACATCAGCAAAAAATAATTAGTATTATTTCTTACAACTTCATGTGTATCTACAATTATCTCAAAATAAAAAGTTTAATTTAAAAAAGTAATTAGACTGATAAAACTAACCAGGTTATAAAAGAGAAATGCAAAGTAGTCAGAATTGTTTACGTTTGACAACAAAAATAGCAACTTTAATTTAGCTAAACAAATACACTGCATTCTAAGGTCTATGAGATTCTATCAAAACCTCCCCCGAAAAGCACAGCAATATAATGTTCACTTATACTCTGTCCTTAGACCACTTTTTTAGAACTTTCTAGAACAATTTATATTCCAGAAATGAGTAGTCTGCTCAAAGAGATATCCAGACACAAGAGACATAATTACTAAAAATTAACAAGCATAACTGTTAAAACACCTGGACAAACTGGCTAAAAAATACTTTAAGTGTCATTTCCTAGATAGTGCATTTCAAAAACCTGAATCAGATTTTTACACACCAGGCTGCAATATAAGTATTATGCTTGCCATAATTAACTTGCTTCAAATACAAATATATCCAAGAACTCTATATCAGAATAAGCTGAAAATCCAATGCAAACAAGCCAACAGTGATAAATGGTAATTTAAGACTAAATAAATAGCCATCAGCACAAAGCACATTTAAGATTAACTCATATCTTCAACACTGATTCCAAGTAATGGTACAATCATGGGATTCACAGAATTCATAGTCCAAAGATCTAAATTGCTTCCCTCCCTACCAAAAAAAGGACAGGGGGGGTAATTCAAAAATCAGTTTAAGTATGAGTGGGAGATTTAAACTACTTTTCCTTCCAAATATGGAATGAAAATCGTGCCAATTTGAAGAGAAAGAAGAGAATTGCTTGTTTCCTCTCACTGACCCTTAAGCAGGGCTTTCTTTTATATATATATTTTGAATCATTACCTCATATTATTCATGTAGCCAACATAAAAGGATTTTATCTGAGCCAGCCACAGACATTTCCACAGAGGCAAGAAAGATGTGACTGCATAGCACAATGCATATCACAGACTTTCTTTCTCCCTGCAAGGCTGAGAAGTCTGTAATGACTTGAAATTAAAAGTTTACAATCCTTACTTTTCTTAGCATATATAAAGTAAAATCTAAAGGAGAAAAAAAGTAGGACAAGTTATCAGTTTTCTGCTTAAAAAAACTATGATAAGATGGGCTCCTGGGTGGCTCAGTCGTTAAGCATCTGCCTTCGGCTCAGGTCATGATCCCAGGGTCCTGGGATCGAGCCCCACATCGGGCTCCCTGCTCGGCGGGAAGCCTGCTTCTCCCTCTCCCACTCCCCCTGCTTGTGTTCCTCCTCTCGCTATCTCTGTCAAATAAAATAAAAATCTTTAAAAATAAAAAAAATCTATGATAAGAGCTCCTTTCATTCCTCATCTAATGAGATTATGATAATGTTCAATTATGCACAGGGTCAAAGTTCACCAAAGTATTGGAAAGTGTTTGTGATAGTTTCTATCCATCGAGGTTAGCAGAGCTCCATTTTCACAATTACACGTGACCCTGTTCCTGTGCATGACATGGTGTGACTGAGGCTTGTATTTTCTGAGGTGAGAAGTGTAATTCACAGCCCAGATGGAGAGTTGTGTTAAGATTCTTGGATTCTAAATTAAAAATTTTCCTTGGAACTTTGATTCCTGCAACATAATTATTTCCTAACACATTTGTAGAGGAGTGGTTTCGTCTTGACCTGATGAGGACCTAGCCACCAGGTCTATGTAATTTCCTGTCACTAAAGATTGACGGACAAATGTCTCAGGTCTTTAGTGCATAATATTGAGTTGTAATAGAGTCTGAGTTATTCATTCACTCCACAAATATTCAGTCAGTAAAAACTGGGGGCATACGTAGCTTTCTAAAAACCGCTACCAAATATTTTCTGTTAAAGTCTCTCCTTTTCCTTCAGGGAACAGGCTCCCCTAACAAGATTTCAGTCTGATTCTGTAATCTCAAGAGTTTGTTTCAGTTACTAAGAGTCACTCATAACCATTTTAAAACTTCGGTCTCGTGTTGGGTCAAATGCTCTCCTCCTTCCTCCTTCCTCCAAGCTCTGGAATTCTGCCCGCAGGGACACGAGGCCTCAGCTGTTGTCACAACTTTTTTTCAAGAAAGTTTCCTATTCTACTGCAGTTGAGGCAGGAAGGAAGAAGAGGAAGAAAAGATTTATTTATTTATTTATTTTTGTGCTAGCCCATGGAGATTCATTGGTCTTCTTCTGATTGTTTCTTCCTTACTTGAACAATCCCACAAGCCAACAGTGAGCTTAGATACTCCTTCCAGTTTATTTCCTCTGTGTGGGCAGCATCCAAGAGGACTACACTTGTCATATGCCTCACTCCAGCCACCTCAAGCAATTTCCTGGTGTGGGTGATTTGGTCATACCTGAACCCATCAGCCCTGCCAAAGCCTCTTCCTGCTACAACCTCCTCACCCCATGTATGGCCCTCTATCCATGGAAATTCATTTATCTGTGCCCTGCCAAGGGTAGAAACACAGGCTGGGCCCTCAGCATTCCTTCTATGTGTTCCACCATGTCTCCTGGACCATATCCATGGCCCAACAGCAATCATGGTCATCAAGGTCAGCTGCTCAGCCACTGTCCTGCAAGATACAATTACTCCTCCCTGATTTATTGTTGTAGTCTCTGTGGTAGCCCCCCACCAGGTGCAGGAAAGAGGCCCAGTTGGTATTCATGCCAGAACCTGGTGTTACGAGGAACGATAGAACATGGAAGTGAATCACACCACAGCACACTGCAGCCCCAGGCCCCTTCCTTGGTGCAGTCATCCACAAACCACTGCAAGATTTTAGTTCCTGGCTCACAATCACTCTCTCCGAAACTACTCCTATCATATATCATGGTGATTTCATGCATGTGGATTCCCTTCCGAAGCCTTGTTCTTTCAATTCTTTAACCCTCAGTGAGCATACCCTCTGTTCTACTCCAGCCACATACTCTTCTATTATAGTCTTAGGGCAAATAAGTGAAACCCCTCCTAAATCTCAGACAACCCACTCTCTGACTGCCACCTCCTATCTTTCCTGCTCACATGTTCTTCTACCAGAACTGACATGACTTTTTATCCCTTCCTACCACATTTCATGTTCCTCTTTCCCTTGCTTTGCTCTCATTTTCCATCTTCTTCACCTAAATTCCATGGAAAATCATTCTAATCACAAACGCACACAAACTCTCAACTCCTTTACCTTTTTATTTATTTTCTTTCTTAAATTGTATGTTCCACCTGCTTCTTACCAGCAACCTCTTTGCTGAATGTGGATAGAGTTATGCTGACTATAGGGCTTTTATACTGCCTGGGTTTGAAAGTCAGATTCTCGTCTCCATACCCCTATATCCTAGCTGAGTAACTGGGGCAACCTATTTAAGTTTTCCATGCCTCCGATCCTTCACGTAAGATGGAGAAAGTATCTGCATATATTTCAAATATATGCCATAACAATTAAATGAGTTAGTACATGTTAATCAGTGTCCAGCGCTCAGTAAGTCTTGATAAATGCTGGCTGCTGCCGCTATTATTAAAAATAATTTTCTGTCCCTTAAAACACAAACTTGATCCAAGAGACAGAGGCAGATCCCTTGTGAAAACTTAATTATTCCTAAAATATGGCAGAAATGTTGATATGAAAGAAATGAACAGTTTATGTATTATTAAAATCTTAAATGACTTAGATGCCATGGTTTTCATAATTTAACAATATATATCAGGCATGGTTTTCTTCAAAATAAAGCTTCCTGTACTGTTTTTAACATAAATTTCATTTTAAAAATAGAGATGAGAATTAAAAAAGTAAGAAAACCTATAATCAACGATGCCCTTCTAGAAACAATCACCATTGACACCTTAGAATATAATAGTTTTCTATACCTATGCTGTCCAGTATGGTGTTGTGGTTATTTAAGTTAAACAAAGTTAAAAATTAAGCTCCTCAGTCACACTAACAACATGTTAAATGCTTAATAACCACAAGTGACTAGTGGCTACACTATATTGGACAAAACAGATGTAGAACATTACCCTCATCACAGAAAGTTCTGCACAACAGTGTCTATACCCTATATTATACACATGTAATGATAAAAATTAAAATCTAGATTTGTGATTCTTTTTATTCATTCACAATATAGTAAGTGTAATTCAGTGTCAATAGATGTGTTCTGGTTACCTCCCACTGTGTTGCTAAGATGAATTTTTAGGGCTTTTATATAGTCTCCAATGCCTTGCAAAGAATTTGCAACTGTGAACTTATCATTAAGTCTTTATATATAATATTTTCATTAAATTCATTTTAGAAGAAATCCCCACACATTTAGTTGTATCAAATGATATATACATTTTTAAAGCATTGGATATACGTTGTAAACTCTTTTGCAAAGACTCGGATGTATTTTACATCACACACATCATTTCTAAAAGAAGTTACCTGTTATGTATTCGAGTAAAATGACAGTAGGATCCAGGAAAATGATGACATGGGAAATACAAAATAGAAGAAAATAGGAACATACAAAAATGAAATAAAATCTCCAAGTGGCAGCTGTCTAAGGAGCCCAGAGAGCAATGGAAACCAAGAAACCAGTGAATTCATGAAAACTTAAAGAAGGATCCTTAAATGGATTCCAAGAAATTAGAAGAAGCTGGACAACATTAACAAGATGATAAAGAAAAAGATCTGCCATTAAAAAGGAAGAAACAAAGAAAATTTCCAGGAAAAATTTTTTTGTAAACTCACAAGAATATCATCATCAAATATGAAGCAAGCTAAAATGTATTATCACTTGGAATTATCTATAGAGTGTAATTAAAGAATATTCATTTGTCCTTAACTCAAGGAAAAAATAAAGGATTTTTAGCATACACAGTATACAACCGTATCACAAATTTAATGGTAGAGCCTGCAGACTAAGAAAGATATATGTCCACATCATGATGTACAGAAGCTATGAAACATGAAAAGCTGTATTACAATAAATAGATACTTAACTTAGTAAATTCCTTGTGTTATCCTTTCAGTATTATTTCTCTTTTCTGCATATAGGTTACAAATACTTCCAACTCCTTTCTAAAGAACAAATGTGTAAAAAACATATATGGGATAATAAAAACTCTTATCTCATATATGGATATATACCTGTGTGAGCACATGGGCATGTTTTAAGCAGCTTGAGATTTAATTACTTTGGGTTCCAATGACTAGCTGGAGGTGGAAACCAAGAGACCAAACCATGCAAATAGTATTTAACCAAAGCATCTGTGTTTATACATCACAGATATGCTGTTTTGCATTATTATTGAGCATTTGTAAAATGGTCCATACATGAAACAGCAAATCCCACAGGAGGTGTATTTTGATGCATATGGAGTGTTAAATTTTACACACACTGCTGTTTTGAGTGTTATCTTTATGGGATTTTTCTTTCAGTATCACCTTTCTTTTTTTTTAATATCTATGAGTTTTTGTTTTGTTTTAAATTTTATTTTATTCTGTTATGTTAATCACCATACATTACATCATTAGTTTTTGATATAGTGTTCCATAAGGAAAGTGTTTTTCATGGGGTATTTGGAGGTGGGGCAGCAGAGAGCGAGGGTAGGCCTAAGAGAAGGGAAGAGGAAGGAGGCAAAAAAAAAGCAAACATCACAGTATCCTTCTTCACGGCCACAGAAACTCTCATCTCAATCAAATGTTAGCAGGCTGTCAATGCTGGAATTCTGAGTCCCAAATGATTTTCTGTATACTAAAGCTTTCAAGGAAATGCAAAGACAGGTTTCAAGTATCAATATTACAAGTATCAGGATTACATAGATTAATAGAACAGAGACTGTAATGGCTTAATTCTTTAACAGATGAAGATAGAGCAATAATGTAACAAATATGAGCACAAATCAACACTACATCAAAAACTAATGATGTAATGTATGGTGATTAACATAAAAAAAAGATAAGGCCATTCTAAATGTTTGGTCCATTCAATGTCATCCTCAGTTTTATATATATATATATATATATATATATATATATATATATATAAAATATATTATTTGGACATATTACAAAATAAAGTCTTTGGTGAGATATTTAAAAGAAAGTAAAAGATATAAAATATCAAGAACAAGAGGTAAGGGTGGTAACAAAATCAGAGTCTACCATTAAATGAACAAAACATTTACCCTCCAGACAATGCCCTCTGTTCAGTATGTATAGGAAATGAGATAGCAAGTTATAATAGGTCCTATATTACTGTGAGAACATTAATTATATGAAAAGTGCAGGAATAAGCATTTGCACATAAAAAGAAAATTCCATCACTGAGATTATCAAGAAGTTCACACACATAATTACATAGTACTTTTCCAGCCTTAACACAATGAAGCTTTCAGATAGGAAGAAAAATAGACCAAAGCATATCATTATCCCCAATCTCTAAGTGAACTTGAAATGTTTTTAAGTTTCAAGAAGTTTGTGGAGAAGGAAATATAAACTTCAGATAGCCCTGAAATACAATGACCAGTACATTAAGAAATGCATATAGTTGGTTATGAATTCATTTTCTCACAGACCCTCCACCATTTTTCAGTTAGAGGCAAGACAATTAAATTCAATCATGAACTGCTTAGCAATTACTTCCATTTTTTCTGAGAAATTTTATTTTTAATATGCTGAGTTTAAGGAAACACTGGAACATACTGTTTGAAAAGTCTAGTAGAAGCCTAGAAGTGCAGGGTTCAATTTTCATAATACTTTTTACATTTCTGTGTAGCACTGCATCAGTCAGGATATGCTAGGTTACACTGCAGTAGCAAAGTCCTAAAATCTTAGTGACTTAAGTAAACAAAGACTTACTTCTTGCTCAGACAACATGTTCGTCTCAGTTCAGCAGGGCCTTCACTGCAAATTATCCTCACTCGGGGTCATGAGCTACCAAAGCCTCCACCATCTGAAACACTGTCGGTCTCTGTGACAGAGGAAAGGAACCTAACAAATCACACACCAGCTTTTAAAGTCTTTGACCAAAAAGTGACAAATCACTTCCAATCACATTTTCTTGGCCAAAGCAAATGACTTGTCATAACCTTACTTCAGGGGAGTGGAATACTGCAATTCTTCCAAGTGACTGATTAGTAAACAGATCTAATCACTACAAGCATTTTATATGTTCTATTTTAAATTGATTATTTCCTCCTTTCCCAGTTAACTTAAAGTTTCTGGAAATAAAATGTTGAATCTTATCCATATTTCCAGGTTTTGAATCTTATGCTGCACTGGGCACTCGGTAAGTATTTGTTGAGTGAATAACAAGGACAGTTGGCGGAGTCAAATATTCCAGCATGTTCAGGACTAAGCAATATTGAAAAGAGACCTTTGGATTTGACATAAAGTTCATGCGTAACCCTTTAAGAGTGTCTCAGAAGTAAGACAAATTGAGGTGAAGAAATGAAAGAAAAGCACAGAGACTGCCCTTTCCAAAAGTTTGACAATGATTACAAGCAGAGATTTAGGGCAGCAGCTTGAAGGAAGTTATTCTATATAGAAAGGAGAATACAGCAGATCTGGAGGGAGAGCAGATGGAAAGAGAGAGTGAAGTTTTAAGAGAGAGGATGAGTAATTGATAAAATGTTTAAGAGGTACCAGGAGGAAGTGGATCATAAAATAGGTAAGCAGGCATTGGGACAGCAATCCTTTTGAGATAGAGATGTATGTGAATCAGGATGGTTATAAATAAAGCTGTGACTAGTAATGAGAGAAGGAAACTTTGAAGGCGTGCTTGTCTAATGATCTTTATTTCATCAGAGAAGCATAAACCAGATAAGATTCTGAATTTAAGAGCAGGCATTGGACCAAGGATTTGAAATGAAGGACAAAATTTAGAATGGCCATTATAAGAAGGCACATACTGAGCATTAGGAGAATGAATGACATTGAGATTGGATGTCCAGTTGGAACTGAAATTTTAAATGGCAAAAGCAAATACTCATCTCCAAAGTTAATAGAACCATCTATGTGATTTAGTGACCCAATATCATAATCCTACAAAACATCTCGTTACACATCCAGGCTCAGAACTCAGGAAATGGAGGCAGATGACCCCTTTCTGACATCTAGCAAAAAGTGTGATGCTTTGACTTCCTGGAAGGAAGGAAAGAAAAGAAAGAAAAGAAAGAAAAGAAAGAAAAGAAAAGAAAAGAAAAGAAAGAAAAGAAAGAAAGAAAGAAAGAAAGAAAGAAAGAAAGAAAGAAAGAAAGAAAGAAAGAAAGAAAGAAAGAAAGAAAGAAAGAAAGAAAGAAAAGAAAAGAAAAGAAAGAAAGAAAGAAAGAAAGAAAAAGAAAGAAAGAAAGAAAGAAAGAAAGAAAGAAAGAAAGAAAGAAAGAAAGAAAGAAAGAAAGAAAGAAAGAAAGAAAGAAATCTGAAAACATGCTTGCCTATTTGACTTAATTTCTAGGAACAAAATAAAAATATAATTGTGGAATGTTTCTCTTAGTATGGCCATTTTAAATTTACCATATTGGGTAATGCTAGGAGGAGGCTGGAATTGATCCAACTAACTTAAAATATATACAGAAATACTATGCAACTTCCAAGAGATTTTTCTGTCTTGCAGAATCCAATACCCCCTAAAAAATGAGCTGGTATTAGCCTTTTACAAGAAAGATAAGTAAAATAGACAGCTTTTGCATTGTGCTCAAAAGTACAGCAAAATCTTCTTTGAATATTTGTAGATGCTCTGCTACTTTGGGGACATTGATGAAATTTAGTACTGGTCACAGTAATAGTGAGATCTGAAAAAATATATAATGATACTAACTATAGGACCTTTTTTTTTAGGTCCTCACGATTATTAACATACAATGACAGAAAGTCATTTTAAGTCAAGATTGGTATCTGCTATTTAATGTACACAAATAGTTAAACTCTGAGAAAACTGTCGGTATTGAAAGAAAAAGTCAAGTCAAGAAGAAATGGAGCTGAATTTAGGGGCAAAATGATGAACTCAGCTTGAGACGACAATGGGAATACCAGTAGAAATGACAGGAAATGATGCCCTATAGAGACAGTAAATGTCTCACTGGCATGAAAACTAGTTATAAATCATATGTAAACGAATGTATGATATCATTTCTATTCCTTGGCCATATGATTTTATGTGGTTTGTAAAAGAGAATGAGTTACACGTAGTAAAGGCAGCATAATGTTCAATGAAAAGGTATTTTTAACGGAGAGTTAAGTTCTCAAAATTGTTTATGGGATCACTTTCTTACTTGAACAGAAGGCAAAACAAGAACTACAAACAGCATGACACATGAGGTTGGGATTATCCTATTAAAATTACAGCCACTTGGCTGGCTTTAACAAACGTCTTCTTTGGGGACATTTCCACAGTTATCTTGGAAAGTATTCACAATTGAACTCTGACAACTTGTTTCATTTTCTGAAAAATTTCAGGAACTAATAAAGTAAGAGCTAAATAAACCTTTACTGGACTATTGGAAGAGCATGATCTCTTTCTTTGAAACATAGGCCTGGTAATTTTCTTTTAGAGCAAGCTACTTTTACGGTTTTCCACAAAAATATGCCAAGCCATCCTCAAACTAACCTCCCAGTGACTTCCAAACTACTTTAGTATGTGGACACATATTATAGTTCCATACACACACAACCATATTCACGGAATCAGCACCATGATTCTAGTTCCAGACACAGTAAGTATTGTGCAGTGCTTGGCAGTATCCTAAAGGACATACTTTACTGTATTCACTATACACATTATGACAATCAACCAAATTTCAATAATTTATTACCATCATTTTTACTAGACTCTACTCATGCTTCCATATGAGCCAACTTCCAAGATCCAATGCTGTTTAATAACAAGGCAATGACACGAAGTCTTAAAAATTCTTTCCAAATGAACAAATACCAATGCCCTTGTATGCCCTGTTCACTGTAGGGGGCATGAGAGGCACATTATGTTGACATACGTTGTCTGTGTGTCCCTCTGTTCACCTCATGCTTTAAGTGTTAGAAACAAAGAAATAACACTTTGACTTTAATGTTTTGACTCTTCTTTAGTAGGAATTCATGGAATAGAAATGAATAACTGTGTATTTCTATGAGACTCTGATAATCAGGGTGATCACTCAGTTGTCACATTTCTGTTTCCATCAGGTCATAAAAATTGAGAGCCTTCTAATATTATTTGATTATGCTGCCCCTCTAGAGATCACTAGCTATTATTACCTTAAACCTTTTATTATTCTGAAACACACAATGTCAGTTATTAAAATATTGCATTTGATTTATAAAGATAAAAAAACACTGCAGTCTTTTGCCGTTCAAAACAAAACTCATTGACATTGCATCACAAACACATTTGGGAAAGTAGTTAAGTTGCCAGGTTTCAAATTATCAAAGGGATGGAGTAAAAACAAATTCATTGAATAACACAGAATTTCCAAACTCAGCTAATGGACAAGATGATTCATTGCTCTGATGTGGCAAGACAAAATGGAAAGCCAACGACTGGGAAAGCACAAAAATGCAGAGACTGGAAACTTTCAAACTTGGGCGTGGAAAGCAAGCAATTTGCTATAATCAGAATGTAATAGGCAGCATTAATTTGTAGGAAGATGCCTTTTGGAGTACCAAATTAGCCTAATCAATTTAGAAACTTATTAATGGTCCTGACAATCTTCCTTAAGGACCACATCAAGGTATATAACATAACTGTTAAAGTCACTTTAGCATTTGCATAAAATTAGCTTATCTTCACATCAAATCTGAGTGTGGTTATAAAACCTATCTTGGAATACATTGCAGAGCAATTTTCAAATTAAAGTTTCATTAGTATTCCCTTAATACTGTCATTTATTGATTGTTCTCATCTCCATAGTCATATACTATCATTGTCCCCGGTAATTCATTCCAATGTATGATAGACTTAACAGAAGCTATTTCCCTGCATATGTGAAAAGAAAAAGAAACTATTCAGGGTAGCACAGAGAACATCAAGATTTGAGTCAGACACGGTGAGTTCATGATCCAACTTTGCTACCTCCAAGTTACTTGGCCTTGTAAAATCACTTGAATTTTTGTTTCCTTATCTTAAAAAACTGTGATTGTGATTAATGGTAACACTTACCCCCCTAATTTGTGGGAAGAAACAAATAAGAAAATACAGATGTCATTTCTGTATTCTGTGAAACACTAATTCAATGTAAGATTTTAGTATGTGCATTAATAGGAAAAGAAGTCTTGCTCTAAATGGACATAGAGATGTGAATCCCATCATTCGTAATGGCAACCTTTTCTACCCTGATTAGTATTTAGTTTTTCTCAAACTTTCTTATGCATGCTAAAACATCCTAATTAGGTAAATTTTTACTTTGTTAAAGGCAATCTCTTAAGGAAGAAATTCTTTCTTCTAACTTCCTCAGAGTTCTGAATGGCTCCTCTTCAACTTTTGAAAATTTAAATTAAGAAATCATGTTCTAATTTATGATCTAAAAAGAGAAAACATTTTTTAAAGTTCTGGTATCATCTCTTCAGGTTAACTTATTTTTTTTATTTATAAAGAGTCAAGGAAGTATGCATTGGCATCAGACATAATTTATGATTAATAAATAAGAGTTATGCCACTAATAAGGAATTTTTACAAATACAGAGTGCTCACCAAAATCCATAGGAACTGAAAAATGTATTTTGAAAGCAATTTCCTAAAGTCAAACTCTCTGAGGTACTAAAAAACTTTATTCAACCTACTAAAGCCATTAATTAACCAATAACTGAGCTGTATCTACTTTTCTCTGAAGAGAGCAAATGACACACTCTATCAAAATCTGATTGATTATGTTGTTTTTCAGGCAATTTTTGGAATATCATTAGAATCTGATAATTATTTAGCTCAATTTTGTACAAATTCCATGTCAACCACAGAATGGAATTTAATTATTCATTCAACAATGTTTGGGGATATCTACTTTGTTCAAGGCACTGTTAAGCATTACAAGAGGTAGAAAGATTAATACAACATGGTCCCTGTCATAATGGAATTATTCAATATGGGACTGTAGCTATCATTATTTAGATTATTGATGCTTAGGGAGGGCTGTGAAGAGCTGTGAAGAATTGTCAAGGGATATCCAAATTAGTTCACTGTATCCTACTTATTAATTCTAGGCAAATATGGACTTACCAGCAGCTCATACCCTCTCCTTCCTAGAAGGTATCCATTTTCTCAGGTTCCCCAAAGATCAGGGTGACTCCAGTTTTTAACTCATCAAAAAAGAGTATCAGCACTAAGAATTTGTCTAAGAAAGTGGGCTCAAGCTCACTGCCATGGAACTATGGCTAAAAGTGTCATTAAAGGGAGCAAAATTTATAAAGCATTGTCTAAGGGATACATGGCTTTCCCATTCCTCTAGAAACCTTGAAATGTTTAAAGTTAAGCCAAACCAAAGGTAAGCCAAAGTTAAGCATACAGTAACTAAACTGCTCCGTACTTTGTAAGAAAGATTCCTATGAAAGTCTCTGCTACATTAACACCACAGAAGTTTACTGCACCATTCAATTCCCTTTTCATGAAGACTCATGGGAAAAATTCCCTCCAGTCTCAGTCCTAGGAATGATCTTTTTCTCCTGAACAACAGAGTTCTGATGGTATCTGTGTCAATGGATCTGATTGTTGTTTAAAAACTTATGGCCCAATTTATGGACCAAGTCCTCCAAATGGAAAAACCCTTAGAACATAGCTTGGAGCATTTCTTTACTTACCTTGCCTACTTCTAAGGAAATTTCTCTGTCATGTGTTTCTGAATGACAAATTGATTTTTAAATTTCTTAACTGTAATTTAAATACAGAGAAGTACCTAAATCATATGTACAACTTGATGAATTTTTACAAGTGAATTAGTTCATGTAATCAATACTCAGATCAGGAAACAGAACATTTTCAGCACTTTGCCCCCTTCTGCCCTGATAACTCTGATGTACTCATAAGTTAGCTTAATTTTGAACTTTGTGTGAATAGAATCAGGCTTTTTGGACTTTCTGGCCTTTGTTGATCAATATTACATTTAGGAGATTATTTGTATTTTAGTCTGCAATTATAGTCTATTCCTTCTCATTCTAGTCCCTTATTTTGTAAATTTAATTTAGCAATATTTCACGTTGTTTTTAAAACACCTCAAACCCATCACCAAAAAGGTAAAGAGGAGACAATTGTTTTCTTAGATATGATAACAGAAGCTCAGGCAACAAAAGAAAAAATGAAAAATTGCACTTTGAAAAATTTTTAATTGGCACATCAAGAAACACGTCAACAGAGTAAAAAGGCAACCCACAGAATGGGAAAAACTTGCAAATCCTATACCAAACAAGGGATTAATCAGAATATAGAGAAAACATTTTTTTTAAGATTTATTTATTTGAGAGAGAGAGAGCACAAGCAGAAGGGACAGAAAGAGAGGGAGAGAGAATCTCAAGCCGACTCTGCACAGATCATGGACCCTGACAAGGGGCTCAATCTCATAACCCTAAGATCATGACCTGAGCCAAAGCCAAGAGTTGTATGCTTAATCGACGTGCCATTCAGGCACCCTTATATAGAGAACTTTTAAAACTCACCAAGAACAACAAAACAAGCAATCTAATTCAAAAATGGGCAAAGGACTTAAAAGACATTTTTCCAAAGAAGATATACAAACGGTTAATATACAAACCACACAAAAAAATATTCAATACACTAACCATTAGGGAAACGCAAATGAAAACATACCACCTCATATCTACTACAATGGCTACCATTAAAACAACAGGAAAAAAGGAAGGAAGGAAGGAAGGAAGGAAGGAAGGAAGGAAGGAAGGAAGGAAGGAAGGAAGGAAGAGAAAATGAGTTTTGGCAAGGATCAGAGAAACTGGAACCCTTGTGCACTGGGAATGAAAAATGGTACAGCCACTAAGGAAAACATTATGGCAGTTCCTCAAAAAATTAAAAATAGAATTACTATATGATCCAGGAATTCTACTTCTGGGTAGCAGCCTGAAAGAAATGTTTGTACATCCATGTTCATAGCAGCATTACTCACAATAGGTATAATGTGAAGCAACCTAAGTGCCCATCAATAGATGAATGGATAAACAAAATGTAATATATACATATAATAGAAAAGAAATATTCTAATATACGCTACTACCTGGATGAACCCTGAGGTCATTATACTAAGTGAAATAAACCAGTCACAAAAAAGACAAATACTAAATGATTCCACTTGTATGAGGTATTCACAATAGTCAAAAACTTACAGACCAAGAGTAGAATGATGGTTGCCAGGGGATAGGAGGAAGGGGCACGTGGAGTTATTGTTTAAAGGGGTAGAGTTTTAGTTTTGCAAGAACAAGAGAGTTCTGGATATTAGTGATGGTGATGGTTGCACAACTCTATGAATGTACTTAATGCCACTCAACTGTGCACTTAAAATTGGTTTAGGTGGCAACTTTCATGTTTTATGTTTCTTATTATGATTTTCTTTAAAAAGGTAAAGAATAGGGGCACCTGTGGGTGGCTCAGTCCGTTAAGCATCAGCCTTCAGGTCAGGTCATGATGCCAGGGTCCTGGGTTCGAGCCCTGCTTCGGGCTCCCCTCAGCAGGAAGCCTGCTTCTCCCTCTCCCACTCTCCCTGCTTGTGCTCACTTTCTCTCTCTCTCTGTCAAATAAATAATAAAATCTTTAAAAAAAAAGGTAAAGAATAAGTAATTAAATAGTGTCAATTCACTAAGGCCAGAAAATCAACTAATACCTTTAGAAAAAAATATAAAATATAACAATTCTAGAAGAAAATTTCTTAACTTTTCAGCTAAACCCAAGTCCAATTAACCATAATATCTTATTAGTTGATATTTCTAGTTAATTATGTGGTTGACAAAATTCTGTTTATATTGTTAAAAGTGTATTTTTATTTATTTTGTTAAATTTGTCCCTGATTTTTCATTTTATTTTATGGCATATATATTACAACCAGAAGAAACTGAGTTAAAAGTTGTCCTGCCCTAGGTATGTATATGTGTATTTCTTAGCCTAGTTCCTTATCTCAAATGTGAGTTTAATAGCATTTCTTTGCTCCTAAAATCTTGATCTTAAACATAAGGAGGCAATCGTACTTCATAAAAGTACTAGTTGAAAGGTAGTAGTTGTCTAGCTATTTTTTTAATACACTAAATGCTCCATGAGTCCAGGGCCTTGCTTTTCCTGTCGACATTGATATCCCCAGCACCAGTACTCTATCAGCATATACTAACCACTCATCAAATATTTACTGACTGCATTATGTTGAAGTGAACAGAAAATAATTAATTGCCCTGAAGTCTTTGATTTAAAAATCTGGTCAAAATTTGAACATAAATTAAGACAACGTGCTTCAAAAATATATGAAATTTCTGATCCTTTCTACATTTTCCATAATTTAGTTATGTTGGTTCTGCCATCTTTTCATACATCTAGCACAGTGCAAGAATATGAGGATGATGATTATAGTAGGCAAAATAATGTACACCCAATCCTCCCACTGCCCACTCCAGCCCCTCAGATCCTAACACCTAGAACCTATAATGTCACCTTATTGGGAAAATAATCATTGCACGTGTGATTAAGCTAAGGAGCTTAAAATAAGAAATTATTCTGAATTACCATGATAGGCCCTAAACGCAATCACAAATGTCCTTATAAAAGAAGAGCAGAGGGAAATTCTTCTTACAGAGGAGAAGGTAATGGGAAGACAAAGGCAGAGATTGGCGTGATGTGACCACAAACCAAGGCATGCCAACAGCCACCCAAAGCTGCAAGAAGCTTCTCCACATTTCTGTGTTTTAAGCCACCAAATTTGTGGCAATCTGGTGCGCTAACTACAGACAACTAATATATGACAATGATTAAAAATAGCTAATATCTATGGCATATTCACATTTTACTAGACACTATTTGAAGCACTTTACACATATCATCTTAAGTCTTCAATCAACCTATGAAATAAGTCACTTAGTACCACCATTTTATAGATAAGGCAAAGAAATGTATGGTAAGTTGATTAAACTCTCACAGCTTGTAAGGAAAAGAACAAGGATTCAAACAGGCATTCTAGTTCTTGAGTTCACATTCTTAAATGCTACATCATGTTAAATGACTATTTTGTCTCTATAACTTTAACGCCAAATTGTACGATGAATGTAAGATTTTAACTAGCTGAGAACTCAATCCAGTACCTGAAATCTTTCTTCTTTAAATTCTAGGTATTCTGGATAAATTTGGTACACCGAGACTAACTCATAAAAGTTGTTCTCAACAAAATAGTTTTAAAATCTAGATTTTTCAGGATGCCTTCTGGAGTTTCAAATGTATTCCTCTAAGTAAAATAAAAATAATATAGAAACATTTCATTAATTTTTCTTTCATTTCAGTTGAGGGTAGATGAGAGATTGTTAAAGGAGAAATAAATCTCTATTAATTTTTAACAAGAAATTATATAAACAGCAGTGATTAACTCTTTAGATATAAAAAAAGGACACATTACGGGCGCCTGGGTGGCTCAGTTGGTTGGGCGTCTGCCTTTGGCTCAGGTCATGATCCCAGGGTCCTGGGATCGAGCCCCGCATCGGGCTCCCTGCTCCATGGGAGGCCTGCTTCTCCCTTTCCCACTCCCCCTGCTTGTGTTCCCCCTCTTGCTGTGTCTCTCTCTGTCCAATAAATAAATAAAATCTTTAAAAAAAAAAGGACACATTACAAGATCACAAACAAAATTAACAGAGAAAGTCTGACTCCATGTTATGAGAAATCCTTAGTTAAATCCTCAAATGGACCTCCCTAACACTGTACTGTATTAGTATTTGTTCTCATGGTGACAGATAGGTCTAATGGGTAATCAAGATATGCCAAGATTAGTACTGTTTGCTAGAAGATGGGCTACGTAACTACATGGATGCCAAGTAAGAACTCTCCTTTACTGTAAACCTCTCACTTAAAAGACCAAGTTTAGGCATGCTGCATGTTTGCCTGCTTTGGTACATATAATTCCAGATCAGGGAGAACTGCCCCTTTGTGTTTCAAATAAGGCAAAAAAATGAAACATATGGTTGGATGACACTACAGAGAAAGTCATTAAATGGTCTAGAGTTCCCCATTGCCACTCTAAAGATTTTATTTATTTGACAAAGAGAGACACAGTGAGAGAGGGAACACAAGCAGGGGGAGTGGGAGAGGGAGAGGCAGGGCTCCCGCTGAGCAGGGAGCCAGACACCGGGCTCGACGTGGGGCTCGACGTGGGGCTCAACGTGGGGCTCGACCCCAGGACACTGGGATCGTGACCTGAGCCAAGGGCAGACGCTTGACAACTGAGCCACCCAGGAGCCCCGACCCTGTTGCCACTCTAGAATGCTGTACTAGTATTCTCTACCAGTTCATCAGTAGGTTAAGGAATAAGATACTTTTTGAATCCCATGCTCAATCTGGGCAAAACACTCAAAGTGGTACAGAACTATCTGGATATGATTAAAATCACATTTAAAATGGAATAAAGACTTCATGAAGAAATTTGACTCATCTCTGCCTCTCAATATCCTTAAAGTTCTCTGTCATTGAACTTTATTTTTTAAGTTAAGACTGGGTCAATCCAGAAAGGGGAGGTATTGCTAATTTTAGCAGGCCCTAGAATATATAAATTAAAATATTTTTAATGTACTGTAATTTTTAAATGATCTCTAATGTGTTATTCACTTGTCCAAAAGATTAATTACACTAATGAATTTTAGGCACATAACTCCGTTTGAGCTGATCTAGGTTTCCTAACAGGCTACTGAAGTGCTTGCTTGATGTTCAACCCACGGGCTTTATCTTATTCAAACTCTCTTTAGAGCACTTGTCAAAAAACTAAGGAGTCTCACCTACCTTGAGTTCTAAGCTCTTGAAACATTTAAAAAAAATTGTTCCCCAATATTAGTTTCTTCTGTTTGTGATATCAATGTGACTCAGATGCTTACCGAGTTTAAATAATTTTCCAGAGATCTGGCTACTCAAATCACCAAATAATATCAAATAAACTAATAGTCCTATTGTGCAAATATGAAACTTGAATTTGTAAAACACAGAACATATGTTCATGTGATTATAAGGTTAACCCACTTACAAGATACTCCTCATAAAGTATTTTGCAATTCAACAATTCATATTCAAAATTAGTTTCAATACTTCATTACTATGGCTAAACATGTTAACCCCTAAAACAACCTCATTATCTACTTCCAAAAAATAAAACCTCTAGGCAAGTTATTACTACACTATTTTTTATATCCCTGCTAAAACCCATATATATTCAGAAATGTATTGTTTATGTTAGGCAAAATGTGATTTTTTAAGCCTTCAAATGTATCAAGAGAAAAGACACAAATTTATATTTCATGCAATGCTAAGTTACTATCAGAAAATATAATTTAACCCTAAAACAAAAGAAATCATGGGACTAACCACTAGTTTACTAGAATAGAGAAATGTAGTTTTATTTGAAAACAACAAGATACTACTCAAGTGCAATGAAACATAGTAAAATAGCTTAACTTCTCAAAGATTCTCTATTTTCCAAAGCTGTTCCCACATCTGGGGTGTGAATATCATTAGTATCCCAACGGATTTATATACTTTTATCTGATAATTCCATTCATCTGCAGGCAAATCAGATCTATAACTTAACATATATCACTATTCCCCAGATAAGTATAATTACAGCTTGTGAAGAAATATGACACATGCATCTTATTTGTTGTTCTTGCTCTTAGTTTTAAAACCTTAAAATCTTTAGACAAGCACGAACATAAATTATCTGAAGAACTCATCACTAATGAATTTATAAAGTTGGAGATTACAAGAAAAGAATGGAAGACGTGTACCCAGCTACCTGCATACACTTTGCAGGAAGAAATGCAACATCTTAATTAAATTTCAGATAAAATAAGCCCTCAGTTGGATGTCAATCTTTTAGCTGAAGTTGTTACCATAGATGACACTATGTTTTGTTGAACTGCAAACATTTTTCATTACTGTACTTTTGATGCACCTAGTAAATAGCAAATCACAGCAGGGGGTGTAATTGTTTTGAAAATACTGTTGAAAATAGAAAGGAAATTTTCAAACAAGCTGCTAGTATCTCTTAATAGAAATTCAACATGCTGTTAAGATCTGAGCATTAATTATAAGCTGGCTAAAATATGAGAGTGTCCAGGTAGACCTCAGGATAACTCTAGAGAGTCATACAAACGTGATGTTAGCACCAGGTATGTTTGATGTTATAAATCACACATTGTTAAGAGAAAGGCTAGACTATACTACTATTGATTTACAATAAAGGGGCTCAAAGAAGGAACACTGTCAAGGGAAACACCAAGACCTCAGCATTTAGCTCTCTCTAGAGATGGCAGACGAAATTACATAAATGCCACACAATTTTCATTTGTTTGAAGTCTAAGTTCAACATTTCTGTTAAATTAAACATTTTAAATAGTTGTGAAAAAATCTATGATGTGGTCATTGCCGTACTAATTTTTCATGGTGTTGAGAACTCAGGTAGTACTCCCGCTTTTCAAATGAGGTTAACAAGATTGTGTAGTGGCTAAAGGATCTAATTTTGGAGTCCAGCAATCTCAGGTTCTAAAACATTAACTGGAAATTTTCCAAAATTTACATGTCTTTTCCAAAATTTACATGTCTGTTTTTCCTTATTGACAAAATGGAGATGTAAGGATGTTGCCTTCTTGGGGATGTTATGCACTTACAGGAGCTGTAAAGCCCTTAGTATGTTGCTTAGTGTGCAGTGAATGGAAAAAAAAAAAGTTTGATGTCATTATTACTATTGTTCTTGTTGTCAAATGACCCCAAAGGTCCTTCAGCCACTTTGTCACAGAAGAAAAACAGTCCAGACATCCTATATTTTGGCCTAGGTTCCTTTTTCCTAGCATAGCAAGCTCCCAGCACTTTGTTTACTGGAATCTAAGATAATACATTAACTCAAGATGTTTGCCCATTCCCCCAGTCTATGTTTTAGCTCCATGGATAGAGTGCTCAAGTTAATTTCTGAGGAACATCTGGAAGGAAATGTGAAGAAATTGCAGCAAACCCCAGACACGCTGTGCTGCATCAATCTACATAATTTGAGATGACCCATATTTGCCTTTCATGCCTACAGACCAAAGATTATAGTGACTAAATTACCCAGTACAGGGCAAGGGTGACATGAAAACCCAGAGGGAAATAAGCCTTTCCAGTTGGTTTCAGAGAACACAGTGAACCAGAATTGACTGGACATGAAAATCACTTTTAACAGACAGCTAGCAAACAGCCTCAAGAGGAGAGAGACAAATTTCCCCCATGACATCCCCAGAAAGCACCACAGGACTGTCATAAAAAAGCACTAGCTCCAGGGTCCTTGGTTACACCTACAGAACACAAAGTAGTCTTCAAAGTCAGTTCAAGATTCCAGAATTTGGGGATGCTCAAACACCCACGAACATCACATCCTTGTTTCTTTAGCTGCAGCTCAAGCTAAAGCAGACAAACATCATCTACAGAAATACGTGATGCAGACAAGTCTGAACTGTAAGGGGGACAGAGGGAATTGAGCATTTCACAAGGGGCGATACTGTATTGGGCGAGGCAGTTTTCCTCTGACCCCAATTTACACCCACAATAAAACTTCTCCCCACATGCAAGAAGTCACAAGGTATTCTCACCCTGTGTTCTCTCTTCGAACTCAGTCCCCTGGACCAGGAAGGCAATCAGATCCCAGATCCCGGGACACTGATTTACCCTTAACCTCCCAACTCCCCCCTAAATGTTAAAATTATTCCCCTGGAGGAAAGCTTCCTATAACACTGTAGCTCCCCACACTGCGCGCAAATCCTGTGCATCCTGAAGATCTTGAAAAGAAACAAAAAAAGGAAAGAAAAAAAAAAGACGAAGAAGGAAGAAAATAAAAAGAAAAGACAATCATGAAGCTGGCCCGCTGTGCTTTCTTATCCCAACAACTTCGCCAGGTTTCCCGAGGAGGGAGCGCCCCCCCCCCAACACACATACACCCAATAGGAGACAGGCCCATCCTCGGTGGCCCAGCCCTCGACTCCCGCCAGAGCCTGGCTGACCCGGCGCCCCCCCCCCCCCCCCCCCCGCTGCTGCTTCCTCTGCCCCTGGTTTCAGTCAGCGGGAGCCCCTCAGGCTCTGCGCTCCACACTCCGGCCCCCACATCTACCTCACCTCCTGCTGGGCGCTGAGCGGAAGAGGCATGGGGGCAGACTGACGGTATGGGGTACACGAGAAAAGGGGACGTCCCGGGTGTGGACCCTGCAAATGCCCATTCCGTGAGCCTCACCTCTCGCGGGGGCACAAGCTCAGCACCCGTGCCCAGCACCCCAGCCAACTCCGCCACCTGAACCGAAACACCTCTTTTGCGCTCAACTTACCGTGGCTGGGCTGAGCTTTCGTCACCCCCAGCAGCTTTTCTCTTCTTCCTCCCGCCGAGCCCTTCATCCTCCTGCTGGCGGCCGCTCGGCGCCCTGGCCCTGGCATCGGGAGAAGCAGGGGCGGCCGCCCGGGCTGGCTGGCCCCGGGGGCGCACAACTGCCCGCCTGCAGCTTCGGTGGTGATAGTCACCACGAGGCGAGGCGTGAGCGGCTGCTGCGGAGAACAGTCCCTGAAGCAAGCGCCACGCGTGTTGTCCCTCAGGCGCGGGCTGGAGGCGGCTGTCAGCGTGCCTCTGCTTCCACCGCACCCAGTGGCGCTCCGCACGCGTCCGGAGCCCAAGCCAGCCTCAGGTGCACCCAGCTGGGGAGAGGTGCAAGCTGGCGCGGAGGGAGGGGCCGGCCCGGGGGTGCCCAGGAAAAGAAAGAAGACTGAGGAGAGAGAAAGAAACCGAGAGGCGAGGAACTAGCTTTAATGGAGTGAGTGGATCCTGGGTGTTAAGGAGAAATGCGAGGAAGGGAAATGCATCCAGAAACTAGAGGTATTAGAAATGAGCTCATTGAGCTGCTTTGGGAGGCTCAGGAAAGGGGCTTTCCTTTTGCGCTTAGGTCCTTTATCCTCCTGGGTTGCTAACAGTTACACCTGAAAACAAACCCTCCTTCCCCCCCCTTTTTTAACGGTGAACCTCCAACCTGAGTGCAGATACGAAGTGATAGAGTGAAGATACTACAAATTCACAGGAAAGTCCCACCTCCACAAAACCCGTTTTCACCCCTCTTGAGGGACCCAAGTGCTACTGGGATTTTTTTCCTTCACCGTCAGTCTCCCTTCTGTTTCTCCCTAACTCCCTCTCTCCTGCCCTCTCTCTCCCTTTCCCCCTCTCCCTCCCCCCAACTACAATACCCTGGGGATGAAGACACACCCTCTGTTGTCCTTGCTTAGGAGGTAGAGGGGTGTTTCTCAAACTTTGTTGTGCGCACTGATCATCTAGGGAATCTGGTTAAAGTTCAGATTCTGTTCCAATTGGTCTGGAGTAGGGCCTGAGATTCTCCCTAAGTCTAATGGTGTGGCAGAGGCTGCTGATCCAAAGACCACATTTTGAGTTGCAGAACACAAAAAATATAAACCTGCTTTCTACTATCAGCTGAACCACCAACTATTTGTAAGATGATCTGAAATAACAAGTCACTGCAACACTGTCTTTCATGGGGTTTCAGCATGCTATGGAGGCCAAATAACTTAAAAACATGAACAGAGTGCAAAGGTATAAAATGCCCCATTTATACAATGCTGTCATTATTGCCATTAATCATTGCTCTTGATAAAATTATTAGGAATACTAATGGGGATGAAAGTATATAAAGATAACAGTAATTTGCTATATGTTCTCAAGAGAGCTCTAAAAAATAATCAGCAGTGACCACCCTGCAAACACATGGTCACTTAGAAGGAAAATGCTAAGTAACATCCTCTAAAGCGTAGTCTATTCATCCTCTCAGCCAGTTGTTGACTTTAGCAGATAATGCAGCACTCTTCAAGTATGTATTATCAAGTATTTAAATCACTTTTCAAGCTAATAAAGAAAACCAGTAAGAGTAAATGCCAAGAAGAAAGAAATAAAAAGAGAAATATAGTAAATGCACTAAAAAATATGTTGTTTCAACTTAGCATGAATATGTTAGTTTGGTTTGATCCTCTCTCTACACATGCTTTCATCTGGATTTAAACACTCATCCTATCATTTTAGTTCACCAAGTGTTAATTAAGTCTTTACCATGGTAAAGGCCTTCCCTAGGTTGAATAGAATCTGACACAGTTCCTGCTTTGAAAGAACAATTTACATATACCAATAAACACCATATTAGGCAGTCTATGGTGCCACAAGAGAATACCAAACACATTAGCACAGAGAGTTTAAAAGGCAGAGAGGTCTGGAGAGACTTCACAGAAGGAGAGTCATTCTAGACCAACCTTTAAATGTGATATGATTCCTTCAGGCAGAAGTAAAAAGGAAGGACACTCAAGGTGAAAGAGTAAGAGCAGAAATGTATGGGGAGTAGTGGACCCTTGGCCCAAACATACACTGCTTGGAAGTAGGTGGAAGAAACAGCTTGAAAGGTTGGCAGACTTCTACCCTGAGCAGTTTGTACCTCACTTTAAAAGTATTGAGCAGGGGACCACCACGATCAGAAATACAGCAAGAAGATTTGATAAAACAAGTTAAAGGGCTGAACCAGAAGCAGAAAATAGAATTGTAGAAAGCACTTAGGAGGCAGTGGAAGCCACAGGTAAGGGATCATAAAGATAGAAACAATGATACCAGTTGTGGGAAATGAAATATAAAGGTCTTTAAAAGGAGACATAATTAACAGAAATACAGCAACTGTGTGGAAGAGAGAGATTTATTCAAGAGATCTCTAAGGTTTTACGCCTGGAGTACTAGAAATAGGTGAGACCATTAAGAACTGAGAAGTCAAGAAGGAAACTTACAGTTGGTTGTATTTTTATGCTTATTGGGGAAAGACTATCAGATAATCAATTTTCTTTGGACATTTTTAGTTAGAGGTGTGGGGGAGATACTCAGATGCAGTTGATTACACAGTTAGGAATAGAAGCCTTGCTTTGAGGAAATAGATACTGGGTTAGAGCCTGTGTTCACTTTCTTTTTTTTTTAGAGCCATGGGCATGTATATGGAGTTAATTGTTGGAGAATGTAAAGTTAGTGAGGTTGAAGAGAGAAAGAAACACAAAGTGCTTAGGAGAGGAGCTTAGAACTATGTCTCTTCCTGTTCCTCAGTCCCATCAGCATCCATGAGCCACAGATAAGAATACCCCCTGCATAAACAGTTTTGAGGATCGAGACAGTGTACTGTTTTCTCACTTATATTTTTGGGACTAACCTGACACATAGTAGCCTCTAAAAATGTTCACTGAATTAATAATTGGATAGAAAGAATAAGAGACACCAAATCACAACCGAAAAGATGGGAAGAGATGGCTAAGTGGGCTCTGTTATTTCAATGTCATGAAAACCAAATTAGGGAAAAGTTTTGTTACAGAAATGGAAATGACAACAGAAAACAAATGGGACAGAGGTATTAAAGGAGAAACATTAAAACCACTTGAGGAAGGTTTTAGATTTGTTTTGGAGGAGGATCTAGTTCTACACATTTAATCGATTACTTTCAAGAATAGTGTTGCACAGAAAAGATATCACTATTATGAGTGGCAAAGGAATTAAAGAAGAATCTTAGATTATTCTTTAAAGAAATCTGACAATCAACTGAAGATGAAAGAGAGAGATTGGAGGTAGAGGGCTGATAGCAGGATTGAGGAAGGTTGTTCCTCTGTAGAAAAAGGAAAGTCCAAACATACTTTGTTGATGAGGTTAAGGGGCCAAATGTGTGGGAAAAAAGTTCCAGGTGAGAGAAGGGGAGAATTCATTGAGCAATATATGGAAAGAAAAACAGGACTAGTGAACCAAGAGTGTAGGTAATCAATCTTAACAGAGAAATGGGTCACCTGTTCCTTAGAAGAAAGAACACAGGAATAGAAACAAGAAGATGTACTGAGATTCTAAAGTGAAATGGCAGGATGTAAGAAAGGCTTACATTATCTTGTCCCTGGATCTCTAGGAGAACAGAGATGAGCACTTCTACTGGAGAAATAGCATTGTGAGCTAGAAAAAAGTAGAGAATATTTGGAACAAGTTTTGGCAGAGATATCACGGTGAATTCACAAGAGATGAGAAGATCACCAAGTGATCCTATAAGGTGGGAACCTATCTCAGAGGTAAAACATATATTTATTGTAATGAAGTTAATCAGCATTTTTATTTGTTATTCTCCTAGGAAAATTCAAGGACAAAAGTACAGAAACAAAGTATACAGCATGGCTTACCTGAGTTTAGTAAACAACAAAGTAGAAACTGTAGGAGATCCAACAATGAGAGGTTTCATGGAGTAGAACTTGAGAGGAGGGACTCTCAAAGTCTTTCAGACCTGGGGTTGGTTTGCCATGGAATGTGTGAGACCTTACACAATTTACCTAATCTCTCTGAGTCTTAGTTTCCTCAACTGTAAAACAGGGATAAGGATAAGACTATTTTCCTTTCAGTTTTATGCCTTTATAATAAAACGAGACAATATTGGTAAAGCAGCGGTTCTCAAACTAGAGCATTCAGTAGAATCACTTCGGGGCCTTGTCAAAACAGATTGCTTAGCCTCCCCCCAAGAGTTAGTGTATTACTAGATCTTAGGTGAGTCTCAGAAATGTGAGTTTCTAAGAAGTTTACCAGGGATGTTTCTGGCCTAGAAACCACCCTTTGTAAACCCCTGTTGTAAAGCATTTAATATAATGCTTGGTACATAGTAAGTACTAAAAACACAGTAGTTGGTGTTTGGGGTTGGTGCTCACTTTAGGTATGATAGTTGAATATAGAGTTCAAGATGAAAAGGCAATAAATGAAACACAAAGGTGAATAATGGACAGGGATTATAGGGAAAGACTGATCAAGTTCACAAAAACACTGATTGTATTTAGTGTGGGAAAGAGTCAAGATCGAAATCTTGGACATCAATTTATGCTTAGCCCAACACTTTCCAAAATGGCGGTTTATAATAAAATGCCAAGGCCATAACAATTAAATCAGATAATGGAAAGAGAAAACTGGGTCAAGGAAGGACAGCAAAGCTGTCAGCAGTGTGGGTCAACAACAATGCTGTGAATGAACATAGAGCCAGACTCTCGGCCTTGGAAGCCACTGAGATGTTACAAACCGTCATTGTCTGAAATGAAGATTTGTAAATCCCAGTCTCTCATGCTGTAAAAATTGCTCCTACTCCCAAAACTGAGGGAAATCTCACCCCTGAAACTTTGAGTAACTTGGAATTCGTGTGGCTTCTTAAAGATTTACTGCAAATCAAGACATAGTATTACAACACAATTAATAAAAAGCACTTCTGGGAGGGGTTCAGAAAATGTGCTCTAGATATTTAGCCTTCTAGTGATTCAGCTTTACCAACTTTAGGCCTCCCTATACTGAGCGCCTAAAATGCTGCAGTAGGATGGTCTTCAACCTAGTAAAATTACTCTTCCAAGATAAGAAAACATGCTCAGAGAGTTAAAGTAACTTCCCTGAGATGGTACCTAATAAACTCCAATCTCTCTGATTAAAAAGCATATTTAATTTCCACTCTAAAATGTTGTCTCTAAAAGGGCAAAACAGAGTTAATAAATGCTGTCTGTCCACATTCCTTTTGTCTTAGGTTGGATTCTTCAGCAAACAGACTTGGAGATATGGAAATTTGTGTGCAGGAAGTTTACTGGGGAGAGCCCTTGAGGTCAACACCTATGAGAGAGCTAAGGAAGCAGAACTGAGTAAAAGGGAAAACTGGAAAAAAAAAAGGGTAGGGGGGTTGGAAGCTGAACTCCAGTGCAGTCTCAGCAAAGGCCTCCACCAACTCCACACAAGTTCTGGGCTGAATGGACCTTACAGAGTTATACTGAACTGAGAACAGAGAAGCAGGTCTTTGTACTGTCACATCGATCTGTCATTCCTCATGATCAGAATTTACTTCACAGAGAAGCCTGTAGAACTAACCTGCCCAAGTATTTGAGTATTTCATCATTACTGCTTTATAGCAACCCAAAGAAACCTATCTTGAATGCAGCAATTATTATTTTGACAAGCATTATTATTCGCAAGGTACTATGATGGGTACTCTGGGGGAACACAAATTTATTTAAATCACATGTCTGATATCATATAACTTAAATTTGAAGTACAATGAACTATAGAGAAGTAAATTACCTACAAAATGGATATAATAATATCTGTGTCATAGGGTGGATCTGAGAATTGAAAAGGCTGCCACAAAATAAATGCTATAAAAGTATTTGTGGTTCTTTTCCAACTACAGTAAGTAGGAATGAAATGTTTTGCAAAATACAAATGACAAAGTACAAACAGTATGTAGTAAGTCCAAAGTAAGAAACTATCACTTTATCTGAGAAAATTTAATGAAGGAAAATGAATTTATTTTAGTCTTCAAGAAGGGGTTGGACTTTGAAATGCAAAAATAATGGTGAAGTTGGAAAGACAAAAAGGAAGAACAAATAAAATGAGCAAATGTGTAAAACATGAAGGCCTAGAAATGTCTTTGAGGGCCAACAAGTGGACTGATGTCAAGAACATACCTGAAAGGTTAGGGACACTGCTAATGATTTTTGATGTCTGGTTAGTTGACTTTATTTAGAAGAAAGAGTGAAATTTTTGTGCAAATTAGAAATGTGAATAAAGTACTGCTTTATGAAAATTGACCTGTACACAACTGAAAGAAATTGGAAGCAAAATTTTCTCTTGTTCCTGCCTAAACCTAACCTCTCTTTCTAGAGACTGTTCTAAGGCAGTAGTTCTCCAAGGGTTGTCCCTCGCCCAGCAGCATCACCATCACCTGGGGACTTACTAGAAATGCGGATTCTTGGGCTGCACTCCTGATCTACTGAACCAGAAACTCTGTGGGTCCTAGCAGCCTTTGTTTTAATAAGCCCTCCAGGTATAGATTCTGATACACACTCAAATTTGAGAATCACTGCTGTAGTGTTTCTCTAACACAGTGTGCTCCAAGAGCAAATATCCTTCGGGAATATCCTGAAGCAGTTCTCTTCTCTAACTCTCAAGAGTGTGATTACTGTCTACTAATATCTTTCCAGACTGTCTCTGACCAAATGACTCAGCACCACAGGGGAGGAAAACTTTTCCTTTCTTCCCCTTTAGGTTTTTTGGCTAGTCTAATAATTAAATTGACAGAAAACAGTTAGCAGGAGAAAAAAAAAAAAAAATTTATTTTTGTATGTGCTCACAGAAATATAAAACTCAAAGAACTGATCCAAGGAGGCAGCCTTTATAACTTTTAGACAAAGATACAATTTGTGAAGGGTCCCCAAGACAAAGAAGCTTGATCTTGATGTAGCAAATTAATGAGGCAACAAGGTTTCTTAATAGAGCTTCTGGGCCCTGACTTCCTTATCTGTGGTAGTAAGGATGCCTTCTATTCTCCAGGTGCAGGGAGAACACCCTTCACATGGGGGAATTATTTCCTAATTTCAGGCAGACAGAGGAGAGCCAGAGTGCTCCTCTTGCACTGGCTGTTACTGAAGTAACTTTAATTCAAAAGAATCAATATGCCAAAGTGCCATATTTTGGGGTGGCCTGGCCTGAACCCCATCAGCACTGAACTATGCTACGCTGGTAAATGGATCAATTTTTTTTTTTCAGAAAATCTTTAATGCAAATGTCCTTCCATTTGTTTCACATGTGGAATTCCTCAGCACCAGTGTGTCTATTCTACTAGAAGAGACAAACAAAAGTACTCATTAAAAACCTCGCAGAGTATCAGAGAAGAACCACTGGTTAATATTTTTTTCCATTAAAAATTTGCTTTAAGAGTCCTTTCCCATTACTAGTGAAATTCTGCAATTGCTAATGAAAAATACATATAAGACTATAGCAAAATCTTGGCTCAAAATAATGAGAGCTTGAATATTGAGGAGGGGACTGTGGTCAACAGAAAATAGTTCTGAGCACATGTTAACTAAAAAAGATCAATGGAATGGCCAATACAGAACATACTTGGGATTGTCCGGGGATCCTAGATCTTTTTCAATCAATGGATGGGAAGTTAAAAGAAAAAGAATAAACTGACAAAGGAGTGAACTTGTGTTGGAGGAAGTCACCGAGAGGATGTGACCACTGGTTAACCTGGGAGCTAGACTCAAGCAATCAGAGGCTCCTCACCCTCTGCTTGTCCTTGGAATGTATGTTCTACACACCATTCCCACAGTAGGAGCTGTTTTCAAGGATGCAGCCTTGAGAGAGTGGTATGCTGTTGAAACCAGCTAAATAGGAGTGATGCCCTGAACTACATACACAAAGCAACTTCATGGAGTGGCATGTCTGTAATAAACTCAGGACATTTTGCCGACAAAGAAAAATCACATACAAGCACTATGTGCAATGTACGTAATTCATTCATGCTTCAGAACATTTTTATTTTGCCACCCAAACACAAATCTATTCCATAACTAATGTATTGATTGTTATGTAGTTATATAAATTAGCAGAGACTGAAGTTTCTCTTAAGTATATAAGTATAAATTATATATATTTCAGCTTGCCCATCTAGCTATCTTCCCAGGGAGATATATGGAAATTTGTATTTTTGGTTTTCTGAGAGCATTGCTATCCTGGATGTTTAAAAGAATGAACATGGTAACTCATAAATCCCCCTCACCTCAAATGGTGTGTGTCTTCTTCAGCAACATCTCCTCCCACTGACTTCTCTTTTGCTTATAGTGGTACCTCATTCTTGTCAGACTTGGAATCTCAAAGCCATTTTTAATCACTTTCTGTCTTCTACCCTAACCTCCAAGCTATCAGAAACCTATTTCTGAAAGCTCTCAGCTTGGTGAAGGCTAATTTTAGTGTGCCTCTGGTTACTATTCCTACCACTTATAGTAAATATTTACTGGGATTCAGCCAATTTTGTTGTACTTAATTATTATAGTCATGCATTTTTCTTAAACATTACATAAATAATGGAATATGAACGTGAAAAAGACATACTGCCTCTAAGAAAATTTTATTTAATGCTTTGCATACCCCCCCAAATGTCAGTACCATACTGTTTTGAGGACTACAGCTTTATAGCATAACTTGAAATCATTAAGTTTGATGTCTCTTGCTTTGTTTTTCTTTCTCAGGATTTCTTTGACTACTCAGGATCTTAAGAGCTTCTGTATAAATTTTAGGAGTGTGTTTTCTGCTTCTGTAAAATAAAAAAAAAATTCCACTGGACTCTTGGTAAGGATTGCATTAAATCTTTAAATGATTTTTGGTAGAATTGGCATTTTTTATAGTAATGCTTCCAATTCATGAACATAAGTACCATTCCATACAGGCCTTCAATTTCTTTCATTAATGTCTTATACTTTTCAAAGTAGAGATCTTCTTCACAGTTAAATTAATTCCTTGTTTTTATGCTATTTTAAATGGGACTGATTTCTTTCTCAAAAAATTCATTGTTAGTGCATAGGAATGCCACTGACTTTTGTATGTTAATTTTGTATCCTGCAACTTGATTTTTTGGTTGAGTTTTTAGGATTTTCTATATTAAAAAAAAAGTCATTTGCAAATAGAGACACTTTTACTTCTTTCTTTCTAATTCTGATACCTTTTTTTTTCCCTTGCCTGTGTGCTCTAGCTAGGAATTCTAGTACTATGTTGACTAGGAGTGGTGAGGGTGGGCATCCTGTCTTGTTCCTAGTCTTAGAGGAAAAGCTTTCAATTTTTCACCATTAAGTATGATGTCAACTGTGGACTTGCCATATATGGCCTTTATTATGTTGAGATATATTCCTTCTATGCCTAATTTAAGAGTTTTTATCATGAATGGATTCTGCATTTTGTCAAATGTTTCTTTGTATCTACTGAAATGGCCATGAGAAAAAAACATGTAAACCATATATCTGATAAGGGGTTAATATCCAAAATACATAAGGAACTCATGCAACTTAATAGGAGATCTTTTAAATGGGCAAAGGACCTTAATAGATATTTCTCCAAAGATTTATAAAAGCCCAATGAGTATGTGAAAAGATGTTCAACATCACTTTTCATTAGGGAAATGCAAATTAAAACCACAATGTGATATCACCTCACATCTGTTAGAATGGTCATCATCAAAAAGACAAGCTTTAACGAATGCTGGCATGGATGTGGAGAAACAGGAACTCTTGTGCTCTTGGTGGGATTGTCAACTTGTACAGACATATGGAGAATAGTATAGAGGATTCTTGAAAAATTTAAACTACCATATGATCCAGCAGTTCCACTTCTGGGAATATATCCAAAGGAAATGAAAACCCTAACTGAAAAAGATATCTGTACTCCCCTGTTCATATCATCATTACTTATAATAGCCAAGACATGGAAACAACGTAAGTGTCCATAGATGGGTGAATGGATAAAGAATTTGGATAGAAAGAAATGGAATTATAATATCCATATTGGAATATTATTCATCCATAAAAACAAGGAAATCTATTTGTATAACATAGATAGACTGTGAAAGCACCATGCTAATTAAAATAAGTCAGAGTAAAAAGACATACTATATGATCTCACTTGTATGTAGAATCTTAAATATTTTTTTAAACCCAAACTCAGAGAAAAAGATCAGAACTGTGGTTACCAGAGATAGGGATGGGGGTGGGGGAATTGGAGGAAGGTAGTCACAAGTTACAAACTTCCACTTATAAGTAAGTACTAGGATGTAGTGTACAATATGACTTTAACACTGCTGTGTGTGATATGTAGCAAAGTTCATGAGACTAAATCCTAAGCGTTCTCATCACAAAGAGGGTTTTTTCTTTTATTCTTTTTATTTCTATGAGAAGGTGGATGTAGCTGAACCTACTGTAGTAATCATTTCATAATAATGTAAATGAAACCATCCTGCTATAAACTTTAAATGTATACAGTGATGTATGTCAATTATTGCTCAATAAAACTGGAAAAGAAAAAAGAAAAAATGAGTTGCTCAAAAAACAACCAACCAACCAAGAGATCTGCTCTTGCGTTGGGTGGGAGACAGTTGAAAAAGATTGGAAAAATCATAACAATCTGGAAGGATTATTCACTTGGCATATCTTAATGAATGTGTTTAATATCTCACTGCAAGTTAAAGAAACAAACTAGGAATTGTGGTATTTTAATTAAGATGTTTCATCTGTAAATAACACAAATTCTACTTGAAAGGCAAAATAATGGGATTATTATTCCAGCTAGCCAGAAGTCCTGAGGTAGAAAAGTTCGAGATTTGCTTAATACGACAATTTAATCAAATCATCCTTTTTCCACCTTTCTATCCAACCATTTAGTTTATTGGCAGACTTTCTTCATTGAATCAAAATGGTTGCAGCAGCTCAAGGCATCCCACCCCCAAACCAAGAGCCAAAGACTGAAAAGGGACCCTGGGGTCCCTTGTGAATTGCCCTTTAAGAGCAAAGATATCTTTCAAAGAAGCTCTTTAGGTTTCTTTTGTGTCTTATTGGCCTGGAACCAGTGAACTACCTAACATCATTTGCTGATAAGGTGGAAAATCACCCAATTCATTTGGGAAAGGGGAGGACACTAGGGAAAAACAAATTTTTTAAAAGAGAGTAGCTGTTGAACAGGAAACCCACAGTCTGTGCACCAGGTAGAATATGCATCATGAGTTACGAAAGATCAATGACAATGAACACTCATACTGAAAGGAATATCTCTGCCCTACATAAAAAAAAATGGTGAATATGCATTTATATGTACTAAGTTAAAAATAAAAATGCTTGAGTTATGTATGCCCTGCTTTAACTGACCTACTGATAAGAACACAAATAAAACTATCTAATATACTTACTGTACTTAAATTTTTTAGTGTAGGCAACACAGAGTTTCACATATGTAGAAAATAGGTATTAATGAAAGTGATGATTTTACATATTTGCTACAACAGGAACTCAGTCAGTACTTATTGATTTACTATAGATGGGAAATGTTATATATGACTATGAAGTGGCTTGCCCCGACTTGGAAAATTATATCTAGTGCCAAACAAATTTCTGTTCTACTTCAGATGTTCAAGACTTTTTTGCCTTTAAGATGATTATTCCTATTAATAATTCTGAAAGCTAACAGTGGCAGGAAAGTACTGTATGTTTACTAAATGATTTCCTTTTTTTCCTGGGAACAGGGAAAATTCCCAACCCCCTGGCATCCAGAATAAAGGCTTATTATTACTTTTGACCAGGGAAATATCAACAGAAAACACAGGCCTAAAGTCTTGGCCCCGAAAATCTTCTGGGGTTTTTGTGCAAACACCTGTTCACTCCTTCTCTCTCCCCTTGTCATCCGTAGATTTGAAGCATAGGAACAATGGAAGACTCCAAGGTCCAAGGGTTTGACAGTGTCACCATATGCCAAACATCCCGTCAGAATGTTTTCTTTTATTGTTCAGTTCATGAGATGCTGTGGTCATTACAGCAGTTAACACCTACACACATGCAGAATGAAAAAAAAAAAAGAGTGGCAATATCTACAATTGTGAGGTACAGGCTATTGGATTTTAGTACCTTTCCACTCACTTTTCTGAAAATTTGCCTTCCCTCCTACTTTTAATGTCTTACTTTGTGTATTTCACTTCAAACACTTAAAAACATTTATGTTGCTATGCTGAGAAAAGAATCCATCTGATATTTGCAACCATTCTAAATTGTAAAGAACTTAATTTGGTTGCACTTTCCATGTGCATTTGCATTTTAAAAGGCCTACAGAAAGACCACAATGCTTGCACCTAGAGAATGAATCACTAATGGTTGAATTTCAATAATCAGAAAAAGAAAAAATATTACTATGCAAATTATACCATATAGGAAATAGCCTACTTCAATTAGAATTCCAGCCCTGAACAGAAATTAAGTTCACATTTTGATAAATTTCCTAAAATAACAAGAAAAGGCAGTTGTTCTATTTACATTTCTTTCTCTACATGGTTTTTGATCCACACTTATTTATAGTATACTAAAATTCTTTAAAACTGGAAAGTTTTTATTGTATCTATTGTTATATCTCATGAATTTTAAAATGTCTAAAATAGAGAAAGATAATTAAGGAAAGATTGCATACGATTTAATTGTGCAAATGAACAATATTCACTAACTGCGTAATGAACATAGAATTGCTTTACTTATATTCAGAAATGTTTATATCAGGGTTAATTTTCTCCAGTTTAGATTGTAAGCAATTGCAGGGCAAGAACTTATACTTTTTACATGTTGTGTGCTATCATGTGTAAGTTCCTATTAGGATTAATTCTTACCCCTTGGAATAGGTGGCAAATTTTACATATGTAATGAGGTTGAAATTCATACGTCACAATTAAGATGCTGTTGGAGAGAAAAATAATCCCTCTACCCTTAGACTAGCTAGAAGAATTAAAGTGACATGAGATTGATTAACAGGGGAAAATCAAATTTAATTACATACATATCAGGAACCCACACAGACATAAGATTTCAAAGACAGGCAAAATGAGCTATATATATATGTGTCATCCTGAACTAAGGAGGAGGTAGGGGTCTGGGACTTCAAAAGGAAGGAAAACAATTCAGGAAGATGAAAAAGACTCAATGTTTGGCCAACAAATTGTTGCTGGGCCATCCAGAAACAATGGGACAGAGAGAAGAATTTTAACAGACTTTGCTAAGTTCCTCCCTGTCTATTACACCTAGTTCACATTATACTGTAGCGATCTGTGGTGATCATTTTCTTCCTGGAGCAGGTCCTCTACAGTCTTTTAGGAATTTACTGGGGAGATCAAAGTTTCTTCCTGAGTCTTTTGGGTCTTGATTGTTTTCAGCTTGAACTAATCTGCATGCCAAAGCTGCACATCCTGGAGTGACTTACCCTTGGCCTTCACAAGGTACAAAAACAAACACAAAAAAGTAGTTCATCTAAGTCTCTGAACTTCAACAACTTCCTGATGAGACCTCTTCCCTGCTGATGGAATGTGGGGGGAAGGCAGAAGAGGACGGAAGACTTAATTTTAAAATCAAAGTTAATTCAGTCTCTTCCAGCTTCAAATAATATTGTTTGAGTAAATACCCCATCAACCCAAAGTTCGAATTTCCTTTAAGGTCATCTCTGCTCTCCAAATGTCTTCCTGCTCCATATTCCTTTGGAAATGGTGTCTGGCTCCAGGGGAATGTTGTGATATTTTAATGGTACTGTGGAAGATGAGTAACTCGTTGGTTCTCCTTCTGAAGTTGAGGAGAAATGTCCCTTCTCCTGGATGGGGGTAGTCTCATGCCAGGGTGCATGGCTGGGATTTCAGTCTCAACTTGTCACCTAAGATGGCACCTTCATGCAAATTTGTAATGGTACATAGCAGTACTAAATCTCTCTTATCAGTTGAAAAATTACTTATAAAAAGAGGTTCCCAGAGATAATTTTCAAATATCCAGTTGTCAGTCAGGCTGCTTAAGAGGCAATTTATGACTGCCAAATATTATAACACAATAAAGCTAATTTTATTTTCATATTGTCCTGAAAAAAGAGGAGATGGACATGATATATATTAATTACAAGCATTTATCTGATATGTTGTGCACTGTTGAGTTAGAAATTCAAATTCCTATATCTGATTTTGCTAATTTCAGTTTTGGCTTTCTTTAGATTCACTGCCAGACATGGTCAACAGGTCTTGGGCTCTTTTTGATTATTCCACTCCTGTGGAATTAGCTTGCTGATGTTTGCCTTCAAACTCATTATCTCAAGGCTGCAATATGGCTGCCGTAGCTAGGGTAATCATTTTCTCACTCCAGACAGGAAGAAAGGAGATAAAGGAGAAGGGATAATGCCAGTTGGGAAGATCACTTTTGCTAGAAAATGAGAGCCTTTCCCAAACAGTCTCCAGTTGAGTTCTCCTTATACCTCATTGGTAAAAATGGAGTCTCATAGCCCCCTTAGCTGCTTTTCAAACTTCACTTTGAAGACAGGTAAGGGAGAAGGGAGTTCAGATTGGCTATTTAATTAGCTAGTCCAACACTGTCCTCAAATAAATGGAAGATTATAACATAAACCCAACAATTTAGAAGATTATAGAAATGAGAAAACATATGGAAAATGACATATCTGTCTTTAAATCTGGAAGGCTGCCATGTGGAAGAAAGCTCAAATGTTATATGAAGCTCCGTGAAGCAGAAACAATAGGTGGAAGTTAGACACCACAGATGTTGGCTCAACAAGCAAAAATTTTCTAATGATTAGAGCTGTTCAAGAGGAAATAGGGGGCACCTGGGTGGCTCAGTTGGTTAAGCGACTGCCTTCGGCTCAGGTCATGGTCCTGGAGTCCCAGGGTCAAGCCCCACATCAGGCTCTCTGCTCAGCAGGGAGTCTGCTTCTCCCTCTGACCCTCTTCCCTCTCGTGCTCTCTGTCTCTCATTCTCTCTCTCTCAAATAAATAAATAAAATCTTAAAAAATAAAAAGAGGAAATAGGATGCTTATAAAATAAGCACCCTATTACTCCACAACCATTTCCCAAAAATATATTGGAGAAAATTCCTGCAATGGATCTCTTCCAACTTTAAGATTGTATGTTCTAATTGACTACAATTAAATTATGTTATGGATAATAATAATTACTTGATGTATGTTTACTCTATCTTTGACACTGTATTAAGTGCTTTACATGCATTATCTCATTTTCTACCACAAACCCCTGTGAGATAAGCACTATCATTACTCCCACTTGAAGAAACTAAGATATATATGAGTAATATACTTTGCTCAAGGTCACAAATCTCAGGTGTGAGCCCAAGTAGTAGGATTTCACAAATCATACTCTATTCTAACAACAATCTCCTGGATTTAAAGCCATCCTACAATTTTCTAAATTCAAGCAGTAAAATACAAATTCCTTGGTTAGCTATAAGTGCAGACTTGTACCTCACTCACTTCTAGTTACCTACAGTAATAAAGCCAAGTCTGTGACTACTCCATTCTGGCATGCTAACTTTCCCATCTTCATTTTCATAGCTCCACTTAGATCCCCATTCTTCTAGAACCCAGTTTGAACAATTAGAGAATCTGTCCTGGTGGGTTAACTTGACTTCTCCTTAACAGTTTTCTCTTGGAAAATTGTCCCATGGGAGTGACTTTTCCTCACTCTTTCTGTGCATTGACACTGGAGTAAAAATCCTGAATGCTGCAAATATTTTCAGAGAAGAATTCATCTTTATTTCCAATTCCTGGACTAACCTGGGAATAGGTTTGACAACTTGTCTATTATTTCTCCCGGTTTTCAAATGCCCACAATGGCTGAAACAAGGTAGATATTGACTGAAAAATTGTTAAATGAAGGAATGAACTCATAGACATTAATCACCATGGCTTTTTGAACCCATACACAGCCTCACATATATAAATCTCCTAATCATTTTTTCTTGACTGTGCACTAGCCCAGAAATAACAGAAGACCATTCTGCATACATTTGGTAAAAGCAAAACTATTTGTTTCCTTACAATAGGGCTAATTATGTACTACCACTAGAGAATAATTCTACACCAAGAACTAGCAATATTGGGATCATGTAAGCAAAACAGATAATGTAAAGATGCATATCTGAAAACTGATGCCAACCTGAATGTTGGACCCAATCTTCCAGAATCACATGCACAAACATTAGGGGAACTCCATGTTCAGAAACTAAGAACTAAATATAATTTAACTAATTTCTAAATAAAGGGTAAAGGTTAGAATGATGAACTGGCAAACAGATTCCCTAAGTTTAACAAGAGATCAGCAAGGATAGAAGACTGGCAGTCCCAAAATATAAAAGAGTTCAACCAAATGCCTCAGAACAAGATAGAATGGCAACAGCAACCCAGCCACTTCTCTTGCATTCAACAGTATTTGATAATAATGATGTCCCTCTTTTTTTTTTTAAGATTTTATTTATTCATTTGACAGGGAGAGAGACACAGTGAGAGAGGGAACACAAGCAGGGGGAGTGGGAGAGGGAGAAGCAGGCTCCCACTGAGCAGGGAGCCTGACGCGGGACTCGATCCCAGGGACCCTGAGATCATGACCTGAGCCGAAGGCAGACGCTTAACGACTGAGCCACCCAGGCACCCCTGATGTCCCTCTTCTAAACACTGATACTGCTGGCATCACCAAAAGGCCCATATATTTCACTATTAAATTTGAATCTCTCTGAAAATAAATGTGCTGCAAGAGAAATACATTCTTGCAAGAGGAAGCTTATCCTCATGGCTTACAGCAACAATTACAGATGTCAAACTCATGTCCTTAAAATAGGTACAGTAAAAATTATGGATAGTGTTATTTAGAAATGAATACCAATGTGAATTCATAAAAATATAGTTGTTTGGATCATTCTACTTTCTGGCATCAGACAGAAACAGAAAATGAACTGAATTTGCAGGTTATTTCTGCAAGATCACAATAAAATGCATGTAAAAACTAAATTTGCCAACTGATAATGTGGTTTAAAAGTCAGTGCTTAATGCCAACCAAAATCAAGTGCCCTAGACTCTTAAGCTAGGATCATGGGTTCTCTATTTTCTGTGTACAATACCAACAAAGGAGATGAAGCACTTCAAGGACACCCTAAATCCTAAAAATATTCAGGTTGACAGCTGAGAAATTATGGAAAACCCATCATTTTGATGTACAGCAATCAGAAATACAGTATTTCACATAGAATAAAAACTGTCTGCTATCAGTTATGCAAAAAAAGCCAGGCTGTAACTAGGGATTTCAAGCACAGAAACAACTATTTATGTGCATAAACGTGGAAAGGTCTGCAGATGATGAATCCATCTCTACAGCAACATCCTCGACTTTAGGATTTTAAAGCAGAAGAGAACTTCTGATACAACCTCAGCTTTCAGAAATTAAAGAAACTAGTTAGCCAAAGAAGCCAAGTGAATTATTTAAGGTTAGCCATCTGATTGATGACAGCTAAAATGAGATACAGTCCAATTCTCTTATGTTTCTCCCATGCATTAGGGAGATTTATTTTTTCTCCCAATCACAGAATGGGGATGGGAGGCAGGTAGGAGAAAGGCTAATTCATTTCCCTTCAGCATCATCATCATTCTAAATCACAAACATACACTAGAGCTTTACTAGAACAAAGAGGAACATAAACAGGTAAAAGGTATAATACCTCTCCTTAGGAAGCTTATATTTTAATTGGGGAATTAATGATTCCTTGGAGGGAAAATATTGCTTTCTTAGACATTAGAATGCTACAGTCTTTGATAATCTGTAACACCTTAAGAGCTCAAGTCTCCTCTCACTCCTAACTTTCTAGGACATTGATTCTATGGTACCTGCTGCTGTAACCCTCCTTAATTTTTAAACATGCTTTTGTTGTAAAATATTATAATACAAAAGAACAAGGAATAATTAATTTTATAACAAATATCTGTTTCCACCACAAATATCTGTTTCCACCAAACAGAAGTTTCTTATGAAGTTCTTCCTGTGTCCCTTCCTAGAAGTTTTGAATATAACTTTTTGTCAGTTATATATACATATATGTACATAGTATATGGTCAAGTTTTGTATATTTTATACTTTATGAACATTAACATTTTATTTATATACTTCCATGATTAGCATATTTATTCAACTTTATATTTTCAAGATTCAACCATGTTTGCAGGTAAACTATAACTTATTCATTTCCCTGTTGTATATATTTATGCTGTACGAATATGACACAATATATCTGTTCATCTTAGAATAGGCCTTTCAGTAGCCTCTGATTATTTCATTGTTTTACTTCTTTTAATTTTACTTTTACAAAAAATGGTCACTATTTTACAGATACAATGTTGCACATATACAGGAATATCTTTTGGGGGTGTGCAAGGTAACATCACAATGTTTTCCTAAATGGTTATGCCCATATACTCCCAGAATCAGTGAATAAGCATTCCTATTTCTCGGTACCCTTCAGTTCTTTGTAACATCTGAGTTTTTAAACTTTGCCTATCTGGTTAGTGTGAATTATATCATGATGTAGTTTTAATTTGCATTTCCCAGTTTACTGATATTGAGCATCTTTTTATATGCTTATTAGCCATTCAGGTTTTCTCTTCTGTGAAATGCAAGTTCATGCCTTTTGCCCATTTTTCTGTTTGGTTGTTTTTCATTTTTTTTATTGATTTGTAGCAGTGTTATTCTCAAAATTAATGATTCATTGATTATATGTGCTGTAAATATCTTCTCCCAGATTATAATTTGCATTTACAGTTTTCTACATTGTCTTCTGATAAATGGAATGTTCAATTTTAATATATTGATCATCTTTTCACTTATGGTTAGTGATTGTGTCTTGTTTATGAAAGGTTTCCCTACAATGAAGTCATGAGAAAAGTGATACATTCCTTCAGACCCTAATTTAATTCTACTCCTTATTAAGCCCTACCAAATGCAATAGCATTCCAAATAACCTTTGTGACTCCCCCAATCTCTGTTCCTAAATCTCTCTTCCAAATTGTAGCCAACTGCATGTCTCACATGATAAAACCCTACAGTGGTCTTCCTAGGTCTTTTGCCCCCCTCAGATTCATGCTTTCCCTTTCCTCCTTGATTTGTATGCTAGGGGGAGAGAGCTGACTCTTTAGGAGCATTCCCCAGGCTTCTGCTCTTTGTCCACTGGGAAACACTGGCCAGAGAGTGGAGGACTCTTTTCCCCCCTAACCCCATGCCCTAATAACTTAGCAATTCTGGCAATAGCTGTATTCCCTCTCTGACAAGTCAGGCTCAAATGGACCCAGCTTCCACCAGTAATTCTGGGTCCTGGCATGCAGCAACATCACTGTCTTCCTTTGTTCCTCCAACCTAGGGGACTCATGGCTTCCTGCTATGGTAAGTGTCTGGATTACCTCATTATCCCTTGTTGGGCTTTCTACTCCTCCATTACCCCTGGAGATTGAGTTCCTCCTGATGGAAATACTTGAAATGTATTCTGTTTTCCAGGTTTAGACACCAAGTGATGTTGTCCCTATAATCCACATTCTAATCATCTCGCATTACTTATAAGACCCTTCATAATTCAGCCCTGTTTCTCTCTCCAACTTTATCCCCTGCTTCTTCTGCCCTTAAAGTTTGTGATATAGGGGCACCTGGGTGGCTCAGTTGATAAAGCATCCAACTCCTGATTTCAGTTCAGGTCATGATGTCAGGGTCATGAGATGGAGCCCCAAGTCAGCTCCGCACTGGTTGTGGAGCCTGCTTAAGATTTTCTCTCCCTCTCCCTTTGCCCTCCCCTCCGTTATCTCTCTCTCTAAAAAAAAATTTAAATTAAATAAATTTAAAAAAAATTGTAACATAGAAAAGCCAAGCTTTATTTTGTTTTTTGTTTTTTTGAATAATCCCTTGGCTTCTCTGCCTGGAAGATGCCTCTACCACCACGACCCCCCACCCCCACCTTTTCTTAGGAAATCTGTTTCCTCTTCAAAACTCTGCTCATTCCATTGTAAATCCATCTCTACACTTCGATCAAACAGATTAATCTATTCCTCTTCTGTAAGAACACATAAGTGCTGCTGTTGTGAGTTATACAGGGAGGAGGGAGGAGTTACATCATAACAGTTAAGCACACTGATGCTTGATCCAAGTTTTCATTGGTTCAAATCCCAGCTCTATACAGTGTCAGGCAAATTACTCGACCTTCCTGAACTTCAGTTTCATCTTTAGAAAAGCTGAGGGCACCTGGGTGGCTCAGTTGGTTAAGCGACTGCCTTCGGCTCGGGTCATGATCCTGGAGTCCCTGGACCGAGTCCTGCATCGGGCTCCCTGCTCAGCAGGGAGTCTGCTTCTCCATCTAACCCTCCCCCCTCTCATGTGCTCTCTCTCTCTCTCTCAAATAAATAGAATCTTTAAAAAAAAAGCTGAAAATAACAGTACCTACCTCATGAATATTTGTCAGCATTTAATGAACTAATACATTTAAGCATTCAATAAATGGCTACCTATTTGTACATAGTCTCATATTTTTGGTTTAAATGCCCCTGCACACTTTTGAGTATATCCATGAGCTCCCTGAGGATGGGGACCATGGGCTTTGTTGTTCTTGCTCTTTTGTTCAGCAGCCCTCTAACTTAGTGCTTTGCCTTGCACCTAATGAATGTTCTATAAGTATTTGTTAGACAGTGCAAGTCTGTTGCTACCCTTGGGCAGAGTAGGGCAGGGAGGCTAGAAGGCAGGAAGCATTCTCCTCTCACCTCATCTCCCCCTTGTCACAATCCTGTCAGAGAGTTTACCTTTCTATTCTTACACATCCAATCTCTTAGCTCTCAAATACATTTAAATAGAAAAAAAATCAAACAATATATCCATTTACCTTTCAGGGGTAGTGTACAAGCAGGACATTTGCTACATCTGTGAAATCTTCACTCTCCTGAAGATACACAGGACACCATTTACAAAATAAACGCTAGTCTCAGAAACTAAGGGAGGATTTTTTTTTTCCTTTTAAATGTTATCAACAGGGAGAGAGTAAGTCAGCAGGAGCTCACATCCCTGGTGATGCACCTGGTGCAAAGGGGAGAACCAAGCTGAGGCTTTTAAGACAAGGAAGTGATGCATTTGGCAGAGGTTGTCTAAGAAAGGTCAACTCAAGAGCAAGGCACTTCAAGAGCAGTCCAGATGACCAGTCTCTAGAAGCCACTACCCAGAACCAGATCTGCTGAATAGCACACCTCTCAGCACAATAACCCAGATTGTATAAATACTTTACAAGTTCCTTTTACAATTGAGGGTATCTAACAACTAAAATCTCTTAGATCCACAAAATTAGGGATGACCTCTCCTATTAATCAAAAATTGATACCCTTAAAATAGGTAATATATAATTTCTAAAGAACTTGAAGCAACAATTACATCTAACAGATATCTATTAGACTGGCAAGACACCAGAGGCATTTTAGACTTAACATAGATAAAGAAATTATCCGAATTAGAGTTAACATATTCAAGTTTTGCTAGTTCTAAAAAAGCTTAAGAGGAGTCTCAGCTCTCTAGTTAGTGTGTGGAGTATTAGACCACCTTCTTTCTTCCAACATTCTGTATGTCAAGGGCAGCAGATGCCAAAATAAATCATTAAGTTATCTTGCTATTAGCAAAAAAATCCAGAGTGTTGTACTACTATAAATCTTGCTAAAAGTTAGGAGATTAAATATGAAAAGAACTCATATTCCTTCACTTAAAACTTTTGCATATTATATACTTTGTAAAATTGATGTTGATAAAATTCACTGCAATTAAAAAGAAGAAAATGAAACAGCCAAGCCAGCGTAGGACTTACATCAATATTACTGACCAGCAAGTTTCCCAGCATCAGTAAACTTCTATGGAAAATTAATTTCATGCTTGTCTGCTCTGGTAAAACCCCTTACTGAGTTGTTATAAAAAAAGAAAATTGAGATCAGCTGTGGGAATACCAAAAAGAGTTGATGCAGCTAAAAAGAATTGTCATGTTTACATATTTTATTGCTTTAAGGCCCATGCCCACCTAGAACCTCTAGTAAGGTGCCTGTCTGCTGACATCACAGCTCAAAAGTATTGCCCACATAGGTTCTCACAAAAATTCTACAAAGATGCATGTATACCCAGAATAAATAATAATAATAGTGATAATAATAAATGATTAATCTATTTAAAGAACAGGTAGATAAAATTTTTATGTGAGAAACTAGCCAATCATTGGCAGATCTGCAGAATTTACTGTACAGCGCTTAAATATACCTCCACTCGCTGATGTTTCTGTTTGCTGTAATTTGTTTCAAAAGACTAATTCCAGGGTACATTCATTTAGGTTAGGAAGCTGTACAACTTTTCAAAATCCATAGGAAAAATTCTTAACAGACACTAAACATATTATTTTGTTTATCTTAGGAAGCAATTTGTCTCAAGGTGAAATTTCAGAAAATTCACCTTCCAAATGGTTTCACATTTTTTGTTATCACGCATTTGAAAACAGCTTGGGCATGACATACCACACCTTCTGCTCTTCTAAATAAGACTGAGGAACAGATGGCTACTGACCTTTATCTCCAATCAAATTCTGCCTGCCTGCATACTATCTTATTTGTAAAATTAATCTTCTTACCTTTCAATATTTTTCAGACTGGAACAGTTAATTCAAGAGCCTATCACTAATCATCATAATTATTAAAAGCTTGACACACATGCATATTCTTCCGTGAATTCCTGTTTAGGAAATAAGTTTTTTGGTATTTTTAATAATCAAAAAACCCCAGTTGGAGATATAAAACACCAAGTGTATTTGCAAAACTAGTGTGTCCACCCTAAAATGCTCTGGTACATTTATCAGACAAATAGGCAAATCATTCAAATATCAATGTAGAAAAAACAATTTTCAATGGTACAGGTCAAAGAAAAATTTACCACCAGGAAAAAAAATGTATTAATTATCTTATTCTAAAATATTTAATTATTAACCAGAAAAGAAAGGCACTCCAAATATGAAAACCCTTTGTGATTTACAATATTTCTATAGCAAATAAGCAAATATTTTACGAAGATGAAATTGATGTGCTTCATAGGCAATATTTCTAAGAACTTGAAGTTTATAACTGCATGCCCATAGACACACACAGACTCAGGGCAGAGTTAAGACAATGATAACTACATACTCACTCAATATGTTACAAATTTTTTAACACATGTTTTCTCATTTCATCTTCACATATTAAGTAGTAGATATTACATATATTCTGGTAGGTAGTAATTTACATAACAAACATATATTTAAAATTTTGCAGTATGGGGAGCTTAAGTGGCTCAATCAATTAAGTGTGTGACTTGATTTCAGCTCAGGTTATGATCTCAGGGCTGTGAGATGGAGCCCCACGTTGGGCTCCCTGCTCAGTTTGGAGTCTGCTTGACATTTTCTCTCTCCTTGGAGTCTCCTTGGAGTCTCCTTGACATTTTCTCTCTCCTTCTCCCCCCGCTACCCTCTCTCTTTCTAAAATAAATAAAATCTTTAAAGAAAATTTGTAGTAATAATCTATATATTTATATACATAGTCTATATAATCTATATATATTTATATATTTTATATATATATTTTAGAACCGAATATCTGAAATAATCCTACTTTTACTTTGCATTTGAAGACCCATGTGCCATGTGAAATATTCAGAAGAAGTACAAAATTATAGTATAATATTTGAATACTTTGCATTTGAAGACCCATGTGCCATGTGAAATATTCAGAAGAAGTACAAAATTATAGTATAATATTTGAAGAAAATTACTACCCAAGAATTGTGTGGTTGTTTAACAAATTTTGTCAAATAAGTTTTGGGGTCCAAAAATAATCTTTCCCAAATTAACAGTAACTACTGTATATAAATAGCCGCTGGGAAAGGACTTAGGTTTTTGCTCTTTAAAAAAAAAAAAAAAAAAAGTCAGGCTAAAAGACATCTCTTTGAGAATAAAAAGTGACTTTTTTGTTACCTATAAAACTTTTTGCACATTTTTTAATACTAGCATCATTATCCTGATATTTTCTACTTGAAAAGAAAACAAATTTTCATAGTGAATACTGCTGTAGAAATTTAATCTCTTGCCAGTGAACCTACAGATTCAAGTCAGTATGACAATTTACAAATAACATGAAGTGTTACTCATTATGTGGGAGTCTGTTGGAACTGTTCATTTGATCCCAAAATTAATTAAAATAATGTAGATGATAAGGTCAGAGTCCAGAATTCTATCTGCATGAGTTTTTATGAGAATTGACTACATATATTCAAATACTCTTTGAAAAAAGAAATTATACTTGTTCACCTATCTTGGCTTATTTTTTTTTATTATGTTATGTTAATCACCATACATCCTATCTTGGCTTATTAATAGCTTCAAGCAAAACTCAACAATTCAAGCAGCAATTATATTAAAAAAAAATAATGACACTAGTATTTCCCTAAAGTATTACTGAGAAATTAGTACTAGGTCATCATTAAAATGAGCAATGGTATAAACAAGATTTTGTTTAATTGCATTTTTAAAAATCTAACAAAAAGGGATGGGTCTTAAGAAATGATTCAATGACTTTATTTAATATTTGTTTAATGTCCTGTAATGTAAAAAGCACGTAAATAATATACCCTAAATACTTATTTTAATTTTTAGTTTTGTTTATTTAAGTAATCTCTACACCCATTATGGAGCTCGAACTCACAACCCCACGATCAAGAATAGCATGCTCTTCTGACTGAACCAGCCAGGAACCCCCCTACATACATATTTTTATTTCAAAACTTTTTAAATGTAATTTATACTAAGCCATTTAAAGGGGTATATTTTATAAGTAAGAATGAATATTATACTCATTTTGTTGATAATCTGAAGTGAAAGACATTATTGAGGGTATATAAAGACAGTAATAAAAACAGACATTGTAAAATTAATACATTTTAGCCCTAGAGCCTTGAGACTTCTCAAATTTCTTCCAAAATATATCTGAAGGTGTGACATGTACTCCAGCATATCTGAGGAACTAATCCAAAGGAGCCAAGGTATTAATTCCAATTTCTTTGAAGTCACATATTTTACTTTAAAATGTGATATTTATCTTACTATTATTTTTCAGATAATATCTTTCCCCAAACCTTTGAGTAAAACTGCTCCAGAAGTTATGTCCATATTAATACTATGGATTTGTTTAAACCCTTGCAGTCACAGAACCCTAAAGTCCTGGCATAAGAGTATCCCTGAATCAAAAGCATAGATTTGGTCCAATCTCCACTTATACCCATGAGATTAAGCTAAACTTGACTAAGGCCAGCAGCTATGCAATGGTAATGCTACAACAAAGACTCTGTTGACTCCCACTCTCTCTTCTAGTCCACAGTTTGCTCCAACAGGTCAGTATATGTGGCTATAATTCACGAACTATGGTTTCTACTTCCAGTTTTACTGGAAACTTGTTTATAACACAGCTTGCTATTAAGTAAATCTGGATATTACGTAAGATAAAAGCCAATCTCATCAACATCTTCCCCATAAAGAACAATAACAACAACAAACATACGTTAAGGAAATCATACATATCCTAAGCAGATGTTTAGAGTTTTGAAACTTCTGGAATGGTTCTAAATCTAAGAAGTAAAAGGTGGGAAAGGAAGAGAGAACATACTATAGTAAGTAGAAGGGGGAAAATCTTTAATAATGAAAATCAAACCAATGCTTACTGAAAATGTACCCCATTCCAGGCATTTTGACATACCCTTTACATGGATTAACTTTCTTGGGTCAAACCATAACCCTATAGGACATTACTATTAACATTCCCATTTTGGGGGGGTGCCTGGGTGGCTCAGTTGTTAAGCATCTGCCTGTGGCTCAGGTCATGATCCCAGGGTCCTGGGATCGAGCCCCGCCTCGGGCTCCCTGCTCAGCCGGGAGTCTGCTTCTCCCTCTCCCACTCTCCCTGCTTGTGTTCCCTCTCTCACTGTATCTCTGTCAAATAAATAAAATCTTAAAAAAAAAAAAAGAAAAGAAAAAATGTAACATTTAAAAAAAATTCCCATTTTTGGAAATGAAGAAACTTGAGACTTTGAAGCTGTAAAATAACATATGTACAAGTAATTAGAAAGCAGTAGATACAGGATTTAAATTCAAGCCATCAGACTAAAGAGTATACTCTTAATCATTATTCTCTAATCCTTGCAAATTAAAAACATTGCTAAAACATGAAGATTATCCCATTCTATATGAGTGATTAGTTCACCAACTAAAAATTATGGGAGGTTCAGAAACATTGTCACTGCCCATCACAAGGTGGTCAACATGGAAACTCAGATACTTGGGAGATCGAGAAATTTAAATTTTAAAAAAGAAAGAAAGAAATGCAGACATGGGATAAGAAAAGTTAGAGAGGCAGATTGAAGCAGTGGCAGGGTGCAAAGTAGCAAAGATGGTAGGTAGAAAAACAGAAGTCTCAGAGAGACTGAGCATGGCGGGGCAGTTAGAAGCAGCAGGGCCATGAGCATTAGATCCTACAGCAAGATAAACCGTGAATGAAATTTCAGAAAAAGATAATTATTTCTGCTGTGAAGTAACCCATGGAGGGGCAGGGTTGGGAGGGACTTGTAAATTGCTGGGAGGTAGGAATAGGAGAGAAAGCAGAGAAGGCAACATTTAACTCCATTCATAAGGAGAATTAAAATCCAAGTCAGTAGGTGTGAAGCTCCTTATCAACGAGAGCAATAGCGATGCTCAGAACTCTGGTTCCAGAGCCTGCAACGCGGAAGGTGTGAGTTATATCCTGCCAGAAGGCACATTGGAAAAGGCAAAGAAAACTGGCTCACACAAAATGCACAAGTGTGTGACTTTTACTTGAACTATTTTAATAATTTCATAATTAGGGACCTCTCATAAAAATTAGAGTTTCTTTATTTAAACCCAGCAACCCTAGGCCCTTTAGACAAAGTAGGCCTCTTTAGTTTACTAGAGGACACACTATTCACATGTCAACACCAACACCAGCACGATCTTCTAAAATGCACATTTTTTTGTCACCTTGGACCTGAAATCATTCAAAATATGATCTCTAGCAAGCCTGTTATGGCCTGGCACTGTGGACTTCTCTAGTGTAATTTCTGTCTACTTTTCCATATGTACCTCCACTGAAAGAAATTCAGAGCCTTGAAAGCACAATACTCTGGCTGCCTATACACCCTTGCACAGGATGCCCCTTCTGTCTTGAGCACCTTTGCTCCACCCTCTTTACTAACTAACTCCTTCACATCCTTCAAGGTCAGGAACCATTTCCTTGAGGATTCCTTCCATTACCCTAGTTTTGTATTTTTCTACATCATGACACTCATCTCATCTACATCTATCACCTGTATGATAATTTTTCCCAAATCTTTATCTCCAAGCCAAATTGCTCATTTTTGTATTATGTATGTTCTATATCCTTATTTTTAAATTAGATGTTCATAGTTCCAATTTGTCTACTTGAATGTACCTCAGTCAAGTACAAGTCTGAACTCATGTCCTCGAGTATCTCCCTATTTTAATAAATATTCCAGATGCTCAAGTGAGAAACCTGAGGGTTATCCTTGATGTCATCTATGGTGACCAAGAGAAAGCACTCACAGATCACCAACTAGGGTTACAAGTGATGCACTTTGAAATTCCATTCCCACATTTAGACTGAGCCCATGATTCCCCAAGAGCCAGTGATGGAGGATATTAGGAATAACATGGTAGAACCATTCCTGGAGACAAGGGACTCTTTAGATGGCCACTTTAGCTTGGGGACTCCCCAGCAACTCTGTAGGAATTCTGTTAGACTGTACGGTAATCCAGAACACTTGCGCCTAACTTTCTCCCTCTCTCCTTCACTTACGGTTAGACTTGCACCATGAGATGCTGGCTCTCCCAAACGCATTTAGCTCACGATTTTCTCTTACAAAGGTCCTTCCTCTAATAAAATTTTTTCATGTTCAATCCCATTCTTGAGGCTGCTTCTTGGAGTATTTGGACTAATACACTATCCTTCTTATCCAAGTCCAGTTGATCTTTTTTATTAAATATGCCCTGAATTTATTCCCATTGCTATAACATGGTAGAGCAGGCCATCAGCAGCTCTTGTCGTTTTTATTTTATTAAGGAAAATTGTCTTGTTGTCATGGTTAGTGGGGGTGGGGGTAGAGGAAGGAATGAATTCTATGATGTTGTTATAGTCAAAGAAACACACTCTTTTGATGAAAGCATGGACGACCAATGTTAATCTGGTTAGCAGTACGATCCGTATCTACAGCAAATGAGAAAGGATTCTCCCAAAACTAAAGGGAAATTGGGCTGGTATGAAGCCTTCTCAGGCTCTATAATAGAACCACTTTAAGTAGTGTTTCAAGGCCTTTGATCCAACCTAAGTGCACAGGAGTTGCTTAGAAGGTTGTCTTTTATTAGAGCAGAACCTTCAAATGTCCATCATACTGACATCATAATATATTTGCCATCCATCCTTCACTTGGAAACAAGATATTTGATAAGCTTGTAGGATTCGAGATTATCTTTTCACTAACATTATCTACTATAAGTACATTTTAAACGCCGTAAGATAAACCTGTAGGTTTAGGTGCTTACAGCAAAGAGGCAAACTATCAGGAACTGGTACTGGGTCTCATCATTGTACCCCACCCCCAGCTTTCCTCCACCATCCTCATCAAACATGGAGCCCTTTGGGATTTAAGGGCAATTTAAAAAGGAGAGGCCAGGTGACTTACAGATACTTGATTCATTTCTCAACAACACAATATCTATCAACACTGTGAACTCAAACACAACCCTGGTCCAAGGCTGAATAAAAGAAGATAGTAAAGATTTTACCAGCTCCACTTTGGCAAAATAGTCTTCAGCCCCTCCCAATTCCTTCTTTCTAACCTTATCACCACATCCATAATAAAGAGGGAAGAAGTGATGTTTGGGATATTTAGCTTACTCAGGGGCCTTTTCTTGTCTTTTGATTTCCATAATTTACACCACCAAAGAGTCATAGCCAGAATCCTCATCATTTTAGTCGATAAATCCAAAGTCCTAAGTTACACAGATGTGGTTATTTATACCTGCTGGGGGAGGCATCCATTTTTCACCTTCCCCAAATCGTATCCTTGCTCATAGCATGCCAAACTTGATCCTAGGTACTGTCTGAAGGGAAACTGTGTATGTGGAAAATAACCTTTATAATCATTATACTTAATTTCTATTAAAAGTCTAAATACAATTTTTTATCTTAAATCCCTTAAGCTCAACTTACAAAACTTGCTATTTTACTTATAAACCTAGTGATTTGGGAATTAAAAATACTCTTTCACTTTTTTTCTTGATTAGCTTATGAAGCTGAGAGTTTTATGTTCTCTAAACATTATCATATTTAATTGATTAAATTACTTTAATTTAAATATTAATCATAATTTTCCTAAGCAATTAAAACACCTACAACTTAAATCATGATTTTCCAAGAGATTAAAAACACCTTAGGAAGCAGAAATCTACATAAATTATGAAATATTTGCAAAAATTGTTAATATAATTATAATCAAATTGAATTATTTTGGCTCATTTATTCGTCATCTCTATCCCTACTTACATACTTTCACAGGGACCATACAGTTATTTAGTACTTACCAAGAATGGAATTAACTCTATCAATTTCAACCCACTCTTATCAGTAGAAAATTTAAGAGTAGGGAACAAATTGGAGAGCTGTAACTGGGACACAGAAACCTGGACACTTTCCAGGATAATTCGAGTAAAACTGGCATATAATGGCTGTGCCCTTACAACTGGTTTTCCCAAGTCCCTGTTTTTCCCTCCAAACTGCATATCATAGATCCTCTCAATGTTGTTTTCATCTTACATAATTATTATTCATCTTACATAATTCATCATAATTCATCTTACATAATATCTTACATAATTATTGCTGTGCCTTTGATGATAATTTTTACAACTTTATCCTTTAACCTCTATCACAACTTAATGTTACTTATTTTGACTTCCCAAGGCTTTTCTTCCTCCAAATCTGGGTTAAAAAACACTTTACAGCTGGTAATGGCCACGCTTAGCTGTTACCCACCCACCCGTTACACCATCCTTTTTCCTACCAGAATCTGATTTTGTTCAGGAATTCATTCCAGATAATCAGAGGAATCTGCCTCCATCTTTAATTCAAGTGTGTTTCCTAATGAATCTAAGTCAATCAGAGCAAAAGCAGAGGAGGCTCTTGTTGGCCACCTAGTAGCAAGCATGGGGCTAAAGTTGTCCAGAGCAGACTTTGGAGAGGGAATGGCAGAGAGGTTCTCCTCTTCCTACTTAACTTCTGGAAGCCATTTTAGGATCACTTAGAATCATGAGACAACCAGCCTCACAGGGAAGCCAACACTGTTTCTGACCAAATGACATGGAAAGTACAGGGGTCCTCGGCACCATGGGTACTGGAGCATAACCTACCATGGTCTTTTATGTGAGATAGTATTTTTTAATAACAAGGTGCAATGGAAAGTTCAAAAATTTTACAGGTTTTAACTTTAGATGTTTAACAAAATTTGAATGTAGTATGTGCCCAGTTCAAGTTGTTTGATATAAACCCTTACATGATAATTTATTGGAAATTTATGGCTGTCTTCCTTTTAAAAAACTTCCTACTATTTGCCTAATTTTCAGGATTATTAGGGACTCCTAGCTTTGAGGAATTATTGTTTTCTTTATCATGCTTAAAATTTAACAACTTCACGGTGGAAGCCACTTTAACTGGCTCCATCATTTTAACAACATCCCACTACCACCACCACCACCTTTATTTTTTAGTTTATAATTATTCTTTTACTATTGTTTCTTTCTGGTAACAAGAAGGTCCTGGATCAGCCTAAATTCTCTGTCACAAGGAACTCTGGTTTCTTTTGGGTAAAGGTCAGTATGAGAAACTAAAATCTGAATGCAAACAGGTTGTTCCACATGATTAATGACAGTTTTTAAAAAGATGACATCTCTTTAGGCCCATTTAATAATATAGTTAGACAATATTTTTAAAGGTGATAAATTCATATTGATATTTCTGATATAACTCTGAAAAAACTAAATTCTTAAAAAAAACTTTATACTAAAATAAAAATATTTACAATATACTTAGTTTTTTTTAAACCTCTCACCCAAATTGTACATTGCATCCTCTTATCTTTTAAAACCCTATCTCTCTCATGAGACACCAGTGTGCAGTCAGTTTCATAACATATTCTAAAGTAATTATCTGCAGTCAAAAGTAAAACTAGAAAGTTCATTTTCTAGGAAAGGGCCTTTTAGCTTTAGAAAATAGTAAAGAATGAGGGAGAGGGAATATTCAAGCTTTCTGGCTCTCTGAGTTTAACCCATTGCAGTTTTCCACTTTTGTTCGAATATAAAGATCTCCTTATGATTAATATTAGGGCTCTGTACCCATAGTTCTCATCTTAACTTGCTAATATTTAATCATACCATATGTATAAACCCTGCAATTTAAGGGGTCCATAAACGATAAACAGCAGGCTCCTCTTGCATGTGGAATTTGCAATGCAGCAGTTCAGTGATGCATCCTGACTGAAATATATACATTTATAATGTTCCACAAAAAGCACAAGGCAGTAAGGCTATGTCTTTATATGCCAGACAAATTTTTTAAAAAGTAGCTTACACTACACTCATGCAACAAGCAAACTTGCAAACAGATAATCTAAAATGTGCCTTACATTTGAAGGAAGGAAAGAGAAGATTGGAACACTGGAAATGTGCCCTCTGTATTATCTGCTGGATACACCAGCCCCATGCCTTCCTTATGGTTTCTAAAAGGCAAGATATATATACTCTGCACAGGGAAACAAAAATTTCAGATACTAAACCTTTTAAACTTCATTTAAAATTCTTAGAAAGCAGCAGTTTTACATCACATTGTACGATTACATGTCAAACAAAGGAATTTTATGAATTCTGAAAGTATAACATTCTAGAATCCTTAAGACCAAATATGTAATGGAGATATTGGTCCATGCTGTGTTTAACACAACTTCGTATTTTCTCAAAGAGGGCCTTTACCAAGGTGACTGAACGCACTGTGTGTTCTCAAATGTGTCTACGATCAAAATGATGTTATAGCCGGGTGTTTTCAAGTGACTATGAGGCAGAACTTTTTCACAGGGAAAATTTCACTTATCACAGCAAGGGGGAGTACAAATGGATAGAAAAAAAAAATAGGGAAAAATCAGAGTACAAAGCATTTTACCATTAAAACAACTCAACTGAAGGAAACTGTCAATAGATTTCTTAAATTACTCTCAGAAGAATTGATATCTTCAGCTAGACAAGGAATCCAGCACAATTCCATCTGGATCCAGGCTTTGCACTAATTAGTTGAACTCTCATGGCATATGTGATGCTTGAAGGAATAAAACTAGGGACTACTCTGAGCCTCTAAACCAAGAAGGCACCCTTGAATCATTTGCACATGGAAATTCACTAGCACATGTCCCAAGAACTCTCTCTGCCTTGAATGCAGTATCTTTTAATGCTTTGTAAGATGGGCTTTATGAAGGCCACAAAAAACATAATGTCCTTGAGCAGCACAAATAGTTTAACAGGCTTTAGAACTAATCATATCTGGGTTCAGATCCTTACTCCGCTAACACTTATTAGCTCTATGCATTTGATAAGAGACAAATCTCCGAACCTCATTTTCTATGTCTAAGGAAGCATGATAATAGGGCTTATAGCATGGTCAGAGGAAATAAAAGATATACTATGCAGAAGCAAATGGCATAGTACCTGAAGAATTAAGGCTATTTATAAAACCAATATAAGTTATCTGTCCAAAAATGATAGAAAAAATTGCATGTTTTTCAATGGAACATTTATCATATTGCCTTAGCCATACTCTGTGGAGTGTACCCAGAAATTGTTAAATCAAATTATTCTCAAGTTATACTCGATTTGGACATTGAAAAGAATAGCAAGAAGTAGCACAACAGGTGTGTAGTTGGCATAATTGATGAAAGTCATCTAAAATAAGTCAAAAATTCATCCTGAGTTTTATGAGTACCGAAAGCAAACAATGAGATACTCTGAGATGCTCCTTAATATCTGTATTAGTTAACTACTGCTGCATAGCAAATAACCCCAAACTTAGTGGTTGAAAACAACAATGTTTATTATCTCAGCTTCTGTGGGTCAGAAATCCTAGTTCAGTATTTTAGATCTCTAAAAAACTATTTAAAATACACATGTAGGGGCACCTGGGCAGCTCAGTAGGTTAAGTGCCTGCCTTCAGCTCAAGTCATGATCTCAGGGTCCTGGGATCGAGCCCCACATCAGGCTCCCTGCTCAGTGGGAAGCCTGCCTCTCTCTCTCCCTCTGTAGTTCCCCCTGCTTGTGTTCTCTCTCTCAAATGAATAAATTAAAAATAAATCTTTAAAATACAAATGTAGGATATGGCAAAACTCAAGCTTCATAAATGTCCTTTTACGAAGTGGAGGAGCATAAGGGAAAATGAGGCTTTGCCTTTGGTCTCAGCTAACATTGCATAGAGGATATCAAGAGCATTACCCATTATGGACCATGGGACCTGCCACTCTAGCTACTGCCCAAATGCTCACTGCTTTATCCTCTGGACAGTGGACACACCCCAAGGGCAGTAAGATGGAGAAACTACCTCACTGCCCTTGGTAGCTCCTATAAAGCAACACTTCAGTTCAGGCAAAAGCTTCTTGGGCAGCTTGCATACTTAGCTAAAAGTGAATAACTGACTTTTATGAAACAACCTTATCTAAGAATGTTTTTTTCTTCCTCACTCCTTGGGATAGGTATATTATCCTCAGACTTTATTGTGGAAGGATTTTGTGCAACTTAAGTTACCCATACACATCCTCCTTTAATGGAAGAAGAGAAAAATTAGACTAAAATATTTTGCTAAGGAATTCATAGTTAATACAGTTTGGACTTTTTTTTATATAATTTTGGTATTTAGAAAAATGGATAGATGTCCAAAATCACATAAAGTATACAAAGTTCTCATGTGCAAGTAAACTTGCTTTGTGGTAATAGTGCAGATCAAAGAATGCAATCTTTTTTTAAAAAACCAACCCTCAAAAGCTTTCCTTGACAAGCTTTACCTCACCTTGATTTTTACTTTACTTTACATCTTCACCATTTAGTTGATTTTGTCTCATCTATTTCTTTTTAAATGACTTAAGCCTTTTCCTTGAGAGAATGTCTTTTTGGTTATATGTAATCTCTTTTTTGTGCCCCATTACTGCCTAATATAGTCCTCAACACCTGAAGATCACTGCATTCATTTTGCTGACTAATTGACTCTAAGAGTTTAAAACTACTGTCCAAGATTTTGTCATTCATAAATTATTTGATTGTGTGTTGACCAATTCATAAGCTGCATCAAGTTGAGAAGACTACCAGAACCTCATCTAGAAAATTACTGTTCAAATTTATGTAGCTTCCAAAATGCCCAGTTAATTCTCAAGATGTAATTTATTCCCTGGAATTATCTATTTTATTAAATTTATGTTCCTCCAAGTTAAAAGATTATTTTAAAATTAAGGATGTTGCATACTCAGTATCTCTTTGTTCTCCAGATGAGATACCCTAAATGTGAATGTAATTAACTTAATCTTTCCCTATAGTGTTTTATAGTTTTTAAAATATTTCCACACTTCCTGTACATACACAAGTTCCGTAAGCCAATCAGATTCAGCATTTTCTACTTTATCTGAAAGAAACATCACTAATCAGAGGCAACACTGGCACCTCTTCCAAAGCTCTTTCCAATATCCCACTCTGCTCTTTTCCCATCAATACTTTTTTTATTTTATATACTCCACATGAGCATGTACACCATACCCTAGTTTAGTTATAGGCTAATGGAAGGCCATTATTTTAAAACTCTCCTTTTATGGCAAGAAAAACCACCTGACTCTACTGAACATATTTCTCCTACAGCAGCAGCAACTTTCCCAAGGTAAATATGCATTTAATGATGCCCAGCTGAACAGGGTGATGGAGAGAAAGGAACTCTTCTGCCAGTTTTCAGGACACTCTCCATTACCTCTTGTCTCCACTCCATTACATACACCTTAGGTCTTGAGAAAACCAATCAGCAGAGCTCACCATCAGCCAGCATGTTTGTAAATGAGCAAAAGGGGGGAAGGAATCACTGACCTCCAGAACAGTTAGGGTGAAAATTTAGGCAGACAAGGATGATGAAGCAACCCTCTGCCTCTTTCACAGGCTCATGTTCTCTTTGTGTTCACAATGACCATAAAGGAAAAGGAACAAAGACAATTCAGCAGACCTTATTTTGAACTTGCTTCTTGCAACCCTGTCAGACCAATACCTCCCAATAAAATGAAAAATAAGTGTCAGAACAAATGTGACAACCACATTCTGAGGCCACGAGGTACAGACTGTCAAGCATCTGCTTTGCCTAACAATTGGAGTTGTGACATCATTGGATTGGATTCCTTTTGTATTTTATTTTAAATTCGCAATAAAAAAAACGAAGGAAAAATACTTCAATATATTAAAAAAAAAAAAGACCTCCAGTGAATTCATCAGACTTTCCTGTCTTAGAAACAAATGAAGGAACTCATGAAACATATAGCAAAGAAACCCAATCAGGAGGGTTATGTTTGTGATAAAAGGTTAATAAGGGCCCCAAAATATAAAGTTGCATTCTTTTGAGTGATTTTGGAGCAGTTTCCATTAGGAAAATTTATTTTTAACATAATTTGACTGAGTGCGTCACTTGACCTCTCTGGATCCCAGTTTCTTTGCTCCTGTGCACGTCAGTGAATTTCCGTCAGAATTAAGTAAGTCAAGGTATGTGAAAGCACAAATAAATAAATAAATAAATGTACTTGCCTTACCACTCTATAGAATCTTCAAGACAAGAGTACAAATGTACTGGGTATACAGTATGGGTATGATCCAGGCCCATCATATTCTTCCTTAATAGAATATTCATGTTAAGATGACATCTGTGGCTTTTCTGGCTTAAGGTTTTTGGTGTAACTTGCATTTTTATTAAAAGTTTTTTAAGGGTAGAACACCTTGGCTCAAATGTGAGGGTCAGAAGAGCCTGTTACCCTACCATGTAGAGTTTAGAACAACAGCTGTCAGAGGTCTATGGATACATTAGGCAGACAGGGTTCTGTAACCAATTCAGGAATATTTAAATGCCCATCAATACATAATGATTTGTGTGGGGTTCACAAGTCCTGTGGGAAAGATCTTGAACTTTGTCCACAATTTAGATTCAGACTTACACAAACCAATTGACTGGGGCTTTGGGAGTTTTAATTACCAAAGGCAGCCACTGAGAGGAGCAAAGAGGCCCTGAAAAGGAAAACCCATGTGGGTGAAGAAGAAATCTGACAGAACGGATTAGAGTGAGTTGGGTTTCTGAGGGGAGTGATTCCAAGTACAGTTCAAGGGTACATGTAACCAGGACTTAGACCAGCTTCTCCTACCAAATGCCTATGCACCCTGGGAAAGTAGAAACCATGGTAAAAATGAAAACTGTATCCTCAGGAGCACAAACTTAAGTGCTGGGGGACCACCCTCTCATAGAACTTGACACAAGAAAAGGAAAGATGATGATGATGATGATGATGATGATGATGATGATTTTGCTGGCTAGAAAAAGGGGTGAGTGCCTATGTTTCATGGACAGATTCTCTCCTGAGAAGCTCTGACATGACAGCTCAAGTTTATGTAGACAGCTCAGATAAGGTCCACAAGAGCATAAAATCCAGTGAGTGCCCCCTCACAAAACCCACATATTTATGCCCTATTCCTAGAAGTATCTGTCATCCTACTAGCCTGATAGAAGAAAAAGAGAAGTAAAAGAGAAGTTTCTAAATTTGGTGTCAAGACAGTCCTCTACCCATACTGAATATCATCTTGGATAATATACCTGCATACTGGTATAACAAATTAAATATAAATAAGAGGACAAGGTCCAGCATTCAGGAATTAGTGTGGAAGTCAATAGGCTTCAGGAAACACCCTTTGAAACTTTTCAATAAATTTTGGAATAAATTTTTAAATGACACCCAGTATGTAACTCATCCAACTGGTTTCCTGCTTGGTTTTATGAACATGGTGGAATAGCAGACACCTTTAAAAAAGTTCCACAGAGGGCGCCTGGGTGGCTCCGTTGGTTAAGCAACTGCCTTCGGCTCAGGTCATGATCCTGGAGTCCCTGGATCAAGTCCCGCATCGGGCTCCCTGCTCGGCAGGGAGTCTGCTTCTCCCTCTGACCCTCCCCCGTCTCATGTGCTCTCTCTCTCTCTCTCATTCTGTCTCAAATAAATGAATAAGATCTTAAAAAAAAAAAAAGTTCCACAGAATCTGCCTCATGCTAAGAGACTGAGCTCTCCAGGTAGACCAGAGTTGACGGTATCTTTGGGAAGACAAGAGGTAGCAATAAATACTAATTAGTAACAAGGTGGAAGTTCAGACTCCAAAATCTCCAAGGTCACTCCAGGGGTCAAAGGGACACCAGCAACAGTATGGGTAGAGAACTAGTAATTAAGGAGCTAACTGGCAGTGAGGTAAGCAGTTATCCACAGTTAGCATAACAATCAGTGGTACATTAAAGCTTCAAAGGGACCTGCAATGGCCCAAATCAAGCAAAGATCAAGAGCTGAAGGAGAGAGAATATAGCCATTTTGGTCTAAATTCCTTGTAGGGTCTATTAACCCTATAGAAATAATATCCTGGCCTGAGAGGTCCACTAGGCACATATGACTATTTAAATTTAAATCTAAATTGTTTTAAATTAAATAAAATTAAAAATTCAATTCCTCAGTCACACTAACCACATATCAAGTGCTCAATAATCACATGTGGCTAGTGGCTACCATACGGAATAGTATAGATATAGAACAGTCCCATCATCACAAAAAACTGTATTGATAAGCACTGATCTGGAAGTGACCTTACTTATGACCAAGAAACTACTACCTAGAGGGGACTTGAGTTAAATACATAAGAATTTCAAGTGATACCCAGATTTGACTGTGTGCTAAATAATTGTTGAATAAATCAAAGAAGAGAAAGCATTAAAAATACCAGAATTCCTACTATTCAAACAGCAAATGGGAATAAAAAGTATAAGGCATTGAAATATTACTGAGAAGGTGACCTTAAAGTACAAACCCAGAGTACCCCAACTAGATCTGTAATGATACCCAGATGCTGTAGTAATAATGATGACGACAGAGTAAAACTGTATTTGTTCACACACAGTTGCATTTCCATAACTAGAATTAGAGGCCATTATCCTTGGATGTTTTTAAGCAATTGTTTGCATATATAACTTTTTTACCATGTATCACTACATACTGCAATCACCATTACATTTTGGAATGGAAAAATAAAAATAAAACAATTCCAAAATAGACTTTAAGAGCATCTTGGCAATAGCTTTTAGGTCCTGCAACCCTTCTTCCTAAATTTGGTGAGTGAAAAATAAACATGTATTAAAAATGCTAGTAAGACAAACTAAGAATTCACTTACCTTCAGTGTCAGTAACTATTTTTACAAGTGTGAAATGTTTCTAACATTCAGATTAGATAAATATCATCAAGTGTTCTAGGTTAGTAAACAATGTCTTGTTTTAAAAACCACTTTACGCAAGGAAAATATTGTTAAACCTTAAAATTGTTTCATAGAAGTGTAGTCATTGACTTCATTACATACCAAAGGGCATTCTAGGACTCCTTTCAAGCAACAGAAATCAATTCAAATAAATAATATTCAAGCAAAGCTTTAGCTGTGTTCCTAATACTGATGTCCAGTCTATTAAAATATGGATGTGTAAGCTAAAAGAGACATATTTATAATCCATTTTTCTTTCCTTTGGAACAACAGCATCCAACATTTCTATACAAAAGCAGTGCCTATTGAAGCTTTATGGTATTAAGAATTTCTATGGCTTGGGTGCCTGGGTGGCTCAGTTGGTTAAGTGACTGCCTTTGGCTCAGGTCATGATCCTGGAGTTCCAGGATGGAGTCCCACATCAGGCTCCCTGCTCAGCAGGGAGTCTGCTTCTCCCTCTGACCCTCCCCCCTCTCATGTTCTCTCTCTCATTCTCTCTCTCAAATAAATAAATTAAATCTTTAAAAAAAAAAAAGAATTTCTATGGCTCATCCTGACTAGAAGAAGGATATCTTATTTAGGTATACAGAAATGGAGTTCACACTCTAACCTAAGGACAGATAAATAATTAAAACTAGATTCAAAGTGTGCAACTATACTTTTTATCAGTTCCTCCATATCCACCCCAGTGAATTCAATAAATTTACTTAAATAATACAAATCCTGTGTATGCATGATCTAATCTAAGATGTATAACAAAGTATTCATAATTCATAAATGCATTTGGTTAAAATGATGCTAATGAAGGAAAATAAAGGAGTCTCTCTATGTAGAAATTAGATTTACATAAAGGACTATCTGTCCTATAAATGTAAAGTAAATCTTTTGTCCTGGCTTGCCTTCTCCCATATACAAAGCATTGATTGCAGCATCACTGAGATAAATTAATGCATCTACTTTATTTTAAAAATATGAATTAAGTGCCTATTATTTACTATGGAAAAAGAAAAGACCATTCAAGGGACAAATGGCTGGAGGTAGATAAGACTGACAATTTTAAATAGGGTGGCAAAGGCAAATCTCCTTTGGAAGGTAGACATTTCAGCAAAAATTCAGATATCATAGGTGAATGTGGTAGCATTGAGAATATTTCAGGGAAAGAGTAACCCAGGACTAAGGAAAAGCTAGTGCAAATGCTTCACAATGGTTGCTTGCCTCGTGTGTTAAAGAAGAACAAGGAAACCAGTGTGGCTGGTGCCAAATGAATGTGGGAAAGAGATTTTGGAAGCAGCCAGAGTGGTAACAACATGAAAAATCACATAAAGCCTTATAGATCATCAAAACTTCTGCTTTTACTTAGATTGAAATGGAAAGCTACTGAAGGTTTAAAGAGAGGAACATTACTGGATATGACTTTAAAAAGAATCACTCTGACTTCTTGGTAGAAAAAAAGGGGCAGGGGAGCCCAGCTAGTATGCTACTGGCATAATTCAGGGAGAGATGATGATGTCTGGGCCTGGTATGGTAATAACAGATGTGATGAAAAGTGATCAGATGATCCATCGACTTGGAAAATAGAGTTGACAGAATTTTCCGATGTCTAGTATTAATAATGTCTCACTGTAGGCTAATAAAGTCCTGGAAAAATATATATATACATATTTGCATATATGTATGATAGATATGTTGATATCACATCCTGATTATAACATTTAGAAGAGACGTCTCTCTTCTTCTCCAGCAAATTGGCAATAAATACTCTAGATCATGCAGGAGGGAGGTCAAAGCTTTAAACAAATCAAGAAAACTCTTCAAAAGGATGAAGTTTTTTTGTGATCAAAGCTACTTTTAGAGAATTCATGTGGTCATGAGGAAATGACCTATATGCTAGCTGCAGTTGGCCCTTGGGTATTACAGTAGTAAATGAAAATGTATCACAGCTTTTGTTGTCTACATTTAATAATATTAATAGCCATGGTCTCAATTTTTTAATTGAAGTGCTCCTGCTACCGAAGATACGATAGATTCCTAATTGATCCATTTTTCAGGTTATGCACTTGCGCTTTCTTTGATATTATCTTTTAATAGCTAAAACTGTTTTACATCTCCCCCTTGAGAATATCTGAATCTTGCCTCTCATTAAAAAGTCTTTGGTAGTCATCCTGGGATCTTGATCTTGTGGAATAAAATAAAAATCTCTAAAGGCTTCATCATTTTGATGAAATAAAGGAGATGTTTTTAGATATCTACTATTGATATAAGATTTGTAATGTATATTTAAAAATCTCAAAGATAAACCCATTTTTTAATTTAATAACATCTGCAGAAAAAAAAATTGTCCATAGTTTTCTTTCATAATAAAATCGATAGGCAAATAGTACATCCATTAAAAAGCAATGAAAATATATTTTAAGAGTATAGTTAACATGTGGTATGTTGAATATGGTATAAAATTTTGAGGTTTTCTGTATTAGATACATAGAATAGAAAATGTAATTTAAATCTGGGCAAATTTCTTTGCCCAGATAAGGTATAAACTCAAAAGTTTAAAAACAGGAACAAAATCTTCTGCAGTCTAAATTACCAATAGGAAGCAATGAAACTTAAAATATGAAAATTAGGTGAAAAACACTTAGGTTATAACATAATTGGAAGGCTTTTATATTTTAGAAGTAGAAAATTCTCTAAAAATTGTTAAATGGGACAATAGAAAGCCAGGTGATCGAAGGTATAGGACATGGTCTTGTTCCCTAAGAGTGCACATGCATGTGTTCAGTGGGAGTGGACAAATTGTTAAAATAAGAATAATCAGGAAAATGTCATGGCTGGAAATTTTCTGCAAAGGAATATAGGCATAGAAGTTGTTTTTTTTTTTTTTTATAAAAGTCCACAGTACTGTTTTTTGTTGTTAGCTCATTGAAAAGAACAAAACCTGAAGAGAGCAGATCAGAACATTGTAAATTCTTTTTCATCATGTCATTAATGACTGAAAGAATGGGACCAACTCAGTTATCCAAAGAGGAAAGATTAACAATCTATTACTTCTTTCCCCAGAGGCATAGGGCTTACAGAAAAAGCAAGGCTACTAGAAAGATAAAATGAATAGAACTGAGAGGAGAAGCCAGCCAACCTTACCTATACTTAATCTATGCAACATTCTTCATTATATATTCTGAAAGACTATTCAAATGCAATGTATCTGTGATGATTTATGCAGGAGGAACAAAGGGGGTTGAACTACCTTCCCAAGGTCACAGACTATGAAAGAAAATTCCTTCCCATTCTAATACCTTTGGTGATACCAGTAAATTATGCCATGTGTAATCTCAGGTGGGCTTGGGTATAATCCAGTCTAATAATGATTTCAGAGGGAGAGTGTATCTTTTCAAGGTTAATAAACTAGCTCATCATAATCTTGACTCACATAACATGTGAATCCTTCATGTCTCTTGATCAGTCCTGTAGGGTCTATTTTGTAGACTACCTCCACTCCTATGAAAGGATTGAAATGTAAAATCCAAACGTGGGCTTCTGCTTCCAATAAAGACAAATCAGAAGTAGATTTCGGCTCTCATCTGAAACAGGCCCTCCCCTCGGCAAAAGATAAAAGATTTGAAACAATGATTTTCAAGACAACTGATGTCAGGTTCTGAAGGATGGTGATCCTTCAGAAGTGAGAAACAAGATGAGTCCTATAAATGCCCCAGCTTGAGAGAGTTCCAAGGCTATAGCAAAGAGAGAGAACTAGGCAGAACTTGGTGATCTCAATGAATGTAGCAGATGGAAGTGAGAGCCTGAAGAAACCAGGACAATTTAGAGCTCCAGAGAGAAGAGAATTGCACAGAAAAAGGACTCTAGAGAACTGCAGAGGGTCTTGACTATTTAGCTGAAAACTAATTAACGAAAGTACCTGAGGAAATTACTCAAGACCTGGAAAAGAATCATCTGAAAGGAATAAATGCAACAGTGCCCGGCACTCATGTGCGGGTAAAAACAGTGCCTGCTTCTGCTTCCACCAGACAGATTGGAAAAATTCATCATGCATAGGTAGCATGCTCGGGAAAGTCTTGCCTCGACAGTGGGAAATACCTCACTCTAGATGAGCATTAAATCAGACACATTTAACAAATCATAATGCAAACCCGAAAGGACAAGACTGTTTCCAAGTAATTTAGCTTACGCTAGAAAAAAAGCATAAAAATATTAAGACTATAAAAATATCCAATACTCAACAAGTTAAAATTCCTATCTGCCATCTAACCAAAGACTACTAGGCATGCACAGAAGCTGGGAAACATGACCCATTGTGAGGGAAGTACATAAAAATGACTCAATATTTTCACAGGTGTTATAATTGACAGACAAGGAGATTTAAATATTATACTTGAAGTCCCTATGTTCAGAGCATTAAATAAGGAAATGGGAGTTTTTTTAAGAAACAAATTGAACTTCTTAGAGGTACAAACTGCAATATTTGATGTAAAATATAGATTGGGTGGAATTAACAGAAGGTTAAGCATTCCTGAAGAGAATAGGGAACTTGGAAGCCTAGTAATAAAGTTATCTAAACTGAAACAGAGAAAAAAGAAAGTTAAAAAAAACAAACAAACACACACACACACACACACACACACACACACACACACACAACTTCAGCAAACTGTGGGACAACTTTAAGCAGCCTAATTTATATGTAACTGGGAATCCTCAAAGGAGAAAAGAACAGAAAAAATATTTGAGGAAATAATGGCTGAAAATTTTCCAAAATTGGTAAAAAATATAAATGTGAAGTTCTAAGGGGCTTGACAAATCTGAGGCAAAAGAAACATAAAAGCACTTCATAATCATATTACTCAAGACCAATGAGAAAGAGAAAAACTTACTATCAGCCAGAATAAAACGTTATGTACAGAGGAGAGACAAAGATGGTTGCACATTTGTCATGAGAAACAACACAAGAGAACAGCAGTGAAGCAACTTTAAAGTACTAAGTACTAAGAAAAAAGGAAACTATAATATCATGCTAACACCCCTCAAAAGAAAGCTGCAGTGGCTGTTAATAAGAGACAAAGTAGATTTTGTAGCAAAGAATGTTATTAGGGATATTAGAACGTCAGTATTAATAACAGAGCTTCAAAATACATGAAACAAAAATTAACTGCAAAACTAGACAAATCTACAGTTATAATCAGACATTTCAATACCATCACTCAATAACTGACAGGAAAAAAATCAGCAAAGATATACTTGAGCAACATTATCAAACAACTTAGCCTCATCAACTTTAAATAAACTTTCTACCCAACAACAGCAAAATACACATTTTTTCCCAATAAATATGGAACATTTACCAGCACATTCTGATTCATAATGCAAATCTTAGTAAGTCTTCAAAGATCCAAGTCATAGAAGGCATGTTCTTTGACTAAAGTGGAACAAATTAGATATCAATAACATACAGATGGTAGAAAAATATCCAAATATTTGGAAATTAAATAACACACTTTAAATAACCAATAGGTCAGAAAGGTATTCAAAAGGCAAATTAGAAAATTCTTTGAAGTGAACAAAAATGAAACACAATATGTCACAACTTGTGAAATGCCACTGAACTGTACTTAGAGGAAATTTTATGGGCCCAGCATGCTTCTGCTACGCAACTCTGCTTTAGAGGAAACTTTAAAGCATTAAACCCCTCTATCCAGAAAGAAGAAATATCTCATGTGAGTGACCTCATTTTATACCTTAAGATACTATAAAAATGAGAGCAAATGATGCCCAAAATGAGAAGAAAATAATAAAGATAAAAGTGGCAATGAATGAAATAAAAATAAAACAGAGAAAAGTCAATGAAATGAAAAGCTGGTTCTTCAAGATCAGTAACATTGATAAACCTCCAGACAGACTAATCAGAGGGTAAAGGGGAATGAAAGACACAAATGACCAATATCAGAAATGAGAAAGGTGACAGCTCTCAGGTTTTAAAGACATTATTAGAAGGATAATAAGTATTTGTAACAAGCCCATGCTTATAAATTTGACAACTTAGATGAAATGGACACATTCTTTGAAAGACACAAGATATCACTGCGCTCTCAAGGGGAAGCAGATAACTAAAAAGTTCTGTATCTACTATAGAAATTCAAATTCTAGCCTATTTTATTTAAAGATTTTATTTGTTTATTTGAGAGAGAGAGAGAGCAGAGGGACAGAGTGGGAGAGGAGAGGGGCAAGCAGACTCCATGCTGAGTACAGGACCAACCTGGGGCTTGATCCCAGGATCCTGAGATCATGACCTGAGCCAAAATCAAGAGTCCCATGCTCAACTGACTGAATGAACCACCCAGGCACCCCCAAATTATAGTTTAAAACCTTCCCAGAGAACTCCAGACTAATATGTCTTTACTTATTTAAGAAGGAAATATTACCAAGTCTATACAAATTTTTCCACAAAATTAGAGGATAATTCCTAACACATTTTGTAAGATCAGCATTGCCCTGATACCAAAACATTACAAATAAGGTGATAGACCAATATCCCTCTTGAATATTGACATAAAAATCCTAAACAAAATTTTAGCAATTTGAATATAACACTATACAAAAATGTATCATAACCAAACGCTATTTATCTTGAGAGTGCACATTAAGTTTAACATATGGAAATCAATGAATGTAATTTACCATATTAACAAACTGGAAGAAAAGAAAGAAATTCAAACAAAACATATAACCATCTCTACAAGCTCACAAAAAACAAAACAAAACAAAAAAAAAACAAAAAAACAAACCACTGGACACATCTCAAATCCATTCCTGATTTAAAAAAAAAAAAAAAAAGCTCAGCAAACTAGGAATAGAAGGGAACTATCTCAATCTGAAAAATGTTTCTATGAAAGCCTATGGTTTCCCCCTAATATTAGGCACAAAAAAAATTTTTTGCTCTATTTCCATCCAACATTGCACTAGAGGTTCCAGCCACTGTAGTCACATAAAAAAATAAAATAAGTAAATTGAGAGAGAGAGAGAGAGAGAAAAGAACAGTCATCCATATAAGGGGGGAGGGGGAGACATAAAACAGGCTTTCTTCACAGACAACATGATCATCTACATAGAAGATGTAATGGACTCAACCAAAGATCAGCTATATTTTTATATACTACAACAAATAATAAGAAATTCAAATTAGAAAGTATTATTTATGATGGACTCAAAAATAATGATAAATATTATAAGCAAAAGGTCTATGTACTGAAAACTAAAACATTACTGAAAGAATTTAAAAAAGATGTAAGTAAGAGTTATACCTTGTTCATGGGTAAGAAGACCAATATTGTTAAGACATAAGTTCTCCTTGAATTGATCTATAGATTTAATACAATCCCAATCAAAATTGAAGCAGAACTTTCAAATATAAAACCTCAAGGGATATGTGGGAACTCAGGAATCTTTAAGGTATAAATTCTGGTTCCATGTAGTACATATTTTTCAAACACTGAGTAGAGACGGTGGGGGGTTATGTTTCTGGTTCCATTTATTCAGACAAATTTGAAGGACTTAAAGAATGTTTTTTTTTTTTTTTTTTTTTTTGCACAGAGCATGGGTTGTCTTAGTCAAGAGTAAGAGAATCAAGATGCAATACATGTGTGTTTTACAGAAACGTATACATACATGTAGCAAGAATAGGTAGAAATAGAATATGCCCCCAAAATAAACTTCCTGGTGAAAAAATACTTCTCAAGAACATCACTTATAAAATAAATTGTATGGATAACAATCCTGTTACTGAGTAAGAATCTATGCACCTATGACCCAGATCCTAAACAATCTCTGCTTGTATTCTTTTATCACTTATCACCAGCCTTGAAACAGTTCTTCACAAATCTTCTAGGTATTCTACTCACAAAAATCATTATGGAGGAATGAAAAAGATTTCAAAGATTTCACAGGGCAACATAGAAGAGAGCTTACCAAAACAGAGCAAATTCCATACAAAATCCACCTCAGTAGTCATCATCAGATAAGGCAGGTATCCAAAGTTTCATCATCACATACCCTGCCACCTGAGGTACTCATTCTCAGCCATTTAGTGTCCTGTGTTTCAACTTGGTCCCACACTTACCTACCACATCCATATTGTTGTCTAGCAAAACAAATGCCCTCTAATTAATGGAGTACCTCCTCTTCCTTAAAAGATAGCCTACTGGTCAGTGAATGCGCTCTTTGGGGGTTTCACTTCCTACCCCAAATAAGTTAAAGTATTCTTCTAACCATAAGCAAGTCTCTCCTTCAAAGGATTCTGCTTAAGGAAAAAAAAAAAATCTCCTCTGTCATTACTATGTCATTATATGCAATGTAAATAAACAATCCTACATGTTATTTATGTAAATGTCCATTGACAAAGTATGCAAACATCAATATTTATAGATACTCACAGCTAAATAGGCACCCTGCTATACATTGGGGGGGTGGGTAATTGATTCTGTTAGATTGACTCAGAAAGCCTAAATCAAGATGCATCTATGCATACTTTAGAAGAACTTTGTAAATGGTGGAATCTTGACCATCAAATTCAAAGAATTTCCTAGTTTTGTTTTTAGTCCCTTCTGCTCATATCCTAGGCATTACAAGATTACCCATTTATTTCTCCACACATCACATCACCCTGTGGGAGAGCTATGCTCCTGGCTGTATGTTTCTTAGACCTTGATTAGAATAACTCACAGTATGGATGAAACCCGATTCTCAGTTCCAATTACAAAAGAAGAGTTTGGAGATCTCTATTTTCAAAAACTCACACATTTCAATTTTTTAAATATTTCTTCAATTTCTGTATATTTTTCTCAAAATGGAATTAATTTTTTTAAAAGATTTTATTTATTTGACAGGGAGAGACACAGCGAGAGAGGGAACACAAGCAGGGGGGGTGGGAGAGGGAGAAGCAGGCTTCCCGCAGAGCAGGGAGCCCGATGCGGGGCTCGATCCCAGGACCCTGGGATCATGACCCGAGCCGAAGGCAGATGCTTAGCGAACTGAGCCACCCAGGTGCCCGAAAATGGAACTAAATTAAGTACATACTGTTTTTATTTAAATAGTGATTAAGTGACTAAGATACTTGTTTTCTTTTCCAAATACAACAAAGAAACAATCCCAAGGAAAAGGATGAGCTTTTGCCCAAAATTTGAGTGCAGTTGGCATATTTAACAGCATTAAGTTGGAAAATCACGCTTCCAATCTGAAGCAAACTGTTCCTTATTTGGTTTTAACACAGAGTCATTGAAGCTAGTTTTTTTTTCTAAGATTGTATTTATTTTATTTATTTGACAGAGAGAGACACAGCAAGAGAGGGAACACAAGCAGGGGGAGTGGGAGAGGGAGAAGCAGGCTTCCCGCCGAGCAGAGAGCCAGATGCGGGGCTCAATTCCAGGACCCTGGGATCATGACCTGAGCTGAAGGCAGATGCTTAATGACTGAGCCACCCAGGCACCCCAAAGTTAGTTTTTTTTAAATAGATAAATAAAAAATTAGGAGTAGAAAAAAAAGTCTTATCTCTAAATTTACCTCTAATTTTAAAGGGAGTGAAATGACAATTAAATGCCCCTGAAAGACATATTATTCTCCTTATATTTATATGATGTTTGCAGGCTTCAAAAGATAAAATATGTTCAAGAGCTTCATTTCATTGTTTCAAAAATAATTCATTAAAGTGAATTTTAGCAAATCAAGATATTATAATAATATTATAATAATACTAATGCTCTTCAGGTGAAAACCTTTGTAATAACAATTATGGAAAGATGATTATTGCTTTCTAAAAGAGCCATTTGGATAATAATATTCTATAATTTGATTTCATCTTTTATTCTGATATTTGATCTTTTATATGCAATGTTTTTCAGTATGCAATAAAAATATATTTGTTTATTAAAAAATTATTGTATTTCATATATATGTGTGTATATATATATGTATATATATATATAGTTTGGAAATGTAGCTTATTTGGTTAAACTTGAACTCAATTCAGTAGTCCTGATATCAAAATCTGCCTTTTATTTATCCAAGTTATTCATTCATTTATTGACAATATCCACACAAGCATTAACTTAGCAAATGGATATTGTTAATCTCAGTCATTGGGGGGAAAACAGTATCATTACTGTCGAATTACTGACAGCATGGTGTCTGGTCAAATTAAGTAAGTTTGCTGTTTCATAATAAATCAAGTTAATGGTATGCTATGCAAATGTGTTAAAATTAATCTTTCAATGGTATAAAATCATTACTTGAAATGACATAGCTTAATGACCAAAAAAGTATTCATTTGTCCTACCTAAAATCTTGATCTGGGCCAGTCAAAACAGATTGTGAACTGTGTTACTTAACACTAAAAAAGATGTATCTGGGTTTAAGTAAAATATTTTTCATGTCAATTGTGTGTGTGTGTGTGTGTGTGTGTGTGTGTGTGTGTGTGTGTGTGTGTGTTTAATTACAAGACAAAAGGAAGCAAAAAAGAACTAAAAGCCATATTCACATCCTGATGTGCATCAATTTGTTTATTGAGTGCTTACCATAGATTAGGCACTTTGAGAGATGCTAGGGATTTAAAAACAAGCATAACACATCCTGTTTCTGCAAGTATAAAACTAAGTCTTTTAGACAATGCAGTGATTGGGGAGAATGGTTAGAAAGAAGAAATTTCTCCTCCAGTTTGATAAGTGTGGCGAGCGATGCCGTGCAAAAACACCAAAGAGGAAGGTATAGGAAATTCCTGAAGACAATGATGATGAAGCTGAGTCCTTAGGATGAAGAGGTTGGGGAACAGGAAAAGAGTGAGTGTCTGGGTAGGGCTGAATATGTGATGGGACTTGGGTGAGCTTGTCCCAGGTAGAGTGAAGAGTTTGTGTAAAGGCTCAGTGGTAAACCATCATTGATTTTAGGAATTTTATATGGGGGCACCTGGGTGGCTCAGTCATTTAAGCCTCTGACTTTTGATTTCGGCTCAGGACATGATTTCAGGGTTGTGAGATCAAGTCCTGTATTGGGCTCACAGGCTGGGCATGGAGCCTGCTTAAGATTTTCTCTCTCTCCCTCTCTTAAAAAAAAAAAAAAAAAGAATTTTAGTATGGAAAGGGCCTTGAGTACAATGACGAAGTAGTAAGGAAAAGAACTAAAGCAGGGACTGAGTTTTTATATTCTATTACTCTTTTCCCTTACCATAATTCCCACATTATTAATCTCGACCTACAGTTGAATGAATTCGTGAGCCATCCCAAGTCCTTCCAACATAGTCTCTTTATCTTTGGCTGGGTAATGTTTTAACATCTGGTTTCTTTGAGAAAATTTGTATGATCAAAAGTGTTTGCTGCCTTTATACTTGAATGTCCATTTGGCTAATTATAAACTCTAGAATATGTCATGTTTCTTTTCCTTAAAGATTTTGAAGGCATTTTATCACTATGTTGTTGTGTGAGAAAGCTGAAGGCCAGATTTGTGTTGTCTGATATGGTTGGTTGTCTTATCAAATTTTCTACAGAATGCTGAGGAAACTTTTATCATGCTAGCAGACTCTAAATTTATTGATAATATATTTTTAATAGGACAGTATGTAAAAGATGAAGGTTTCTAAGAAACAATCATCAGTCAGAAGAGTTGGGCAAAGTTCCACTGCCTAGAAAACTGAAGGACCATGATTCCCTGAGACACTGCTCTATATCTATTGCAGGGATGCAAATTTACAAACATCAGATTCAAGGTGAAGATAAAATATATTTCTTCACATTTCCTGAACTAATTTATCCTCTTCGGAACTCTTTATTAACTATCAGGGAAATAAAAAGCTCTCAATTAATGATATTTCTACCTCATTCTAGTCAGTGTCCTCTTAGCTTAAAAAAAATTCCTTTCAGGAAAATGCTGTCAGTTTTCAAAGTTTCCCTCACTCCATTTTCCCTTCCTTAATGGCACCTGTAAATACAGGAGTAGGTTTGGAGTGGGGAGGGCTTCTTACATATTTCTGGAGCATGAATAAGATCTTAGATCTGCCCGTTTTTTATGCAGGTCTTTCGAAGTATCTTTTGTTTCCCTCCACAGGTGAACTTTGCCTTTGTCTCTTGGCCTCTGCTTCCCTAACCCCCACCACCACTGGTGGAAGTGTGGAGACTGTCTATCAATAGGCAGAGAATTTATATAAATAGGTGAATATATAAAAGGTAAAGAAACTAATCAGAAGTCTATTTTAATAGTCCAGGAAAGAAATGGAGATATTCTTTACTAAGGAAGTGGTAGTAGGAATCCAGACACAAAAATTACAAATATTGTTTTATTTAACAATAAATAAATAAAATAATAGGAGTGCCTGGGTGGCTCAGTCATTAAGTCATAAGATCCCAGAGTCCTGGGATCAAGCCCCACATTGGGCTCCCTCGCGGGAAGCCTGCTTCTCCCTCTCCCACTCCCCCTACTTGTGTTCCCTCTCTCGCTGTCTCTCTGTCAAATAAATAAATAAAATCTTGAAAAAAAAAAAGAACAACAACAACAACGGTAACTATGTGGCTCTGAGTGGCATGTACTATCATACCTACAAAGTAGGTAAGAAAATAGGTTCAGAGAAACTTAATAAATTGTGCAAAACCTCACAGTTGATACATTGATCTACCTGACCATTAAAGAACATGTGCATGAATGAGTTTCTCTACTGGTCAATCAGTGGATCAAGGAATCAACAGAAGACATTTATGTCTGGGAGCTCAGCGGAGAGGACCATCAGCATACATGTGGTGCCTGACTCTTGAAGCCCCAGTAGGTGATACTGCCCAGCAAATATCTGCAGAATGAGCTAAGAAGAAAAAAAATTTAAAAGGCTAATGTGAAAGGGCATGGGAAATGCTATTAGGATAGTCAAATTTAGGCTTATTTATATTATCATTTCTAAACTTTTACCCTAAAGAAATTCTGTGAGTGGAGCTTAACTTCAGTTTGTCTACCATTTAGTGAGCCACAGCTCAAGATGAGCCTGAATTCCTAGTCCTGCCTGAGAGAATTCGGTCAAATCCCACCATTTTACCAGTCAGGTTGCTTTGTTTTAACTGTCTAGAGCCAGGTAGTGCTCAATTGAAGGCAGGATCTGAATTTTCCTGTCATTCAGTATTCTAATTGTTGGGTATTAAAATTCTAAACAGTCTATAGGATGCTTTGGTTTGTTTACTCAGTTTAATGATTTGGCTATTCTCTCCTCCTTGTATGTTCAAATTTAATCTGAATTCCAGTGACATGCTTTGATTAAAAGATAATGACTTTAGGACCATGAGAAATTTAAAATGAATCAGGTGTTAACATCACACAAAATATTCCAACTTTGATACTAAACGTGAATGACTCTCAAAGAAAATAACAATTTAAAAAATCCTTATCTTAGGGCGCCTGGGTGGCTCAGTTGGTTAAGCGGCTGCCTTTGGCTCAGGTCATGATCCCAGGGTCCTGAGATCGAGCCCCTGCATCGGGCTCCCTGCTTGGCGGGGAGCCTGCTTCTCCCTCTTCCTCTGCCTGCCACTCCCCTCTGCTTGTGCTCTCTGTCAAATAAATAAATAAAACCTTAAAAAAAATCCTTGTCTTGGACTAAGCCTCTTTGAAGTCAAATTAGCTTTCTTATACCTATTGAATCAAGATTTAGAAGGATGTTTGTTTTTATGAATTTCCCCCACTTAGTACTGTCCTACAAAGAAATAATATCTGTATGTGTCACTGGCATAGCTCTATGCATTGCTTTTAAGTCACTCCCCTTCATGGCATTAAATGAAAACACTGCCTTTCATAAAAATAATTTGTAAAAAAATTAAAAATACAAAGGAAAATTAACACAATGAAATACCACTACATACCTATTAGGATGGTCAAAATCTAGAACACTGACATCACCAAATACTGGTGAGGATGTGGATCAACAGGAACTCTCATTCATTACTGTTGAAAACTTAAAACAGTACAGCCACTTTAAAGACAGTTTGATGGTTTCTTACAAAACTAAACACACTTGTACCATATGATCCAGTAATCACACTCCTTGCTATCTTCCCTAAAAAGTTGAAAACTTATGTCTACACAAGAGCCTGCCCATGAATGTTTATAACAGCTTTATTCATAATTTTCCAAACATGGAAAGTAACCAAGATGTCCTTCAACAGATGGATGTAAAAACAAATTGTGGAATTCATACATTGGAATATTAATCAGCACTAAAAAGAAATAAGATATCAAGCCACAAGAAAACATGGAGGAAACTTAAACACATATTGCTAAGTGAAAGAAATCAATCTGAAAAGGTCATGTACTGTAAGATACAACATTCTAGGAAAGACAAAACTATGGATGGCAAAACTGTGGTTTCAGTTTAGGAGGAGGAAGGGAAGGAGGGATGAACAGGTAGACCACAGGGGATTTTTATGGCAGTGAAACCATTCTATATAATGATGGACACATGCCTGTGCATACTTATTAAAACTCATAGAGGGGCGCCTGGGTGGCTCAGTCGGTTAAGTGTTCACCTTTGGCTTAGGTCATGATCTCAGAATCCTGGAATTGAGCCCTGTATTGGTCTCCTTGCTGAGAGGGGGAGTCTGCTTCTCCCTCTCTCTGCCCTTCCCCCTCACTCGTGCTCACCTTCTCTCTCTCGCTCATCTCTCTCTCTCAAATAAATAAAATCTTAAAAATATAAACAACCTTATTGGGGCACCTGGGTGGTTCAGTCATTAAGCATCTGCCTTCGGATCAGGTCATGATCCCGGGATCCTGGGATCAGTCCCCACATCAGGCTCCCTGCTCGGCCGGGAGCCTGCTTCTCCCTCTTCCACTCCCCCTGCTTGTGTTCCCTCTCTAGCTGTCTCTCTGTCAAGTAAATAAATAAAATCTTAAAAAAAAAAAAAACCTTATAGAATGTACTGCAAAAACAGAGAGACCAAATATTAAGTATAAACTTTAGTTAATAATGATATATCAATTTTGGTTCATCAATTACAGCCAATGCATCCACCACACTAATGCAAAATACTAATAAGGGAAAATGGAAGGGGGTGACAAGGTACATGGGAATTCTACTCTCCACCTATGTTTCTGTGGACTTCTTCTCTAAAAAATAACATCTATTAATTTAGAAAATACGGAGAGAAGACCCCACTTCCCATACAATCCCATCTACTAAGTATATCAGTGTATTATTTTCTTTCAATAGAGTTTAAAATAAATATTTCCTTTTTGCTCATTTCTTGACAATGTAGTTAACATTTGAAAAGAATGTTATTGAAATGATCACCACTAGATGTGTAACTTCTGTCATTTCTAGGCACTGGGAGAGACCCTTGAGACAAGATACAGCCTAGTGTCCATATGTCCTGCAGTTACCCACTGATATGTATTCACAGACGATAAGCAAAATAGCAGAACATGTAAGAGTTTCAAAATGGAAAAAAACAATTTGTCCAACATAATAAAAGCCCTCCTGATCCAAATTCTCATCTCAGATGAATAGTACTATTCTTAAAAAGTCAACCACGGTGTTGTAATAGATTTTTTGAGATACAAAAATTCATGCCCTAAACATAAAATGAGTAACAGACACTTTTGTTTAAGCTTAAGAGGAAGAAAGGAAAAGCTGTTTTATCTTGCATGCTGCATAAATAAATTGTACGCAACACTGATGATAAACTAATTGTGTCATATTTTGTCTTCTCTTTTGACATTATGTCCCACTAATTTTTATTATATTTAGTAATAGTATGAGATGTCTGTCACATTGGGTGTTTATCTTGCACTTGCTGATGTTTATGGACATTTTATACTGGAGGCTTTTGTTGATTAATCAAATGAATGTTGAATCACAGAGCAGAGAAATATATTCATCTTACTGTTAGAATAATTAAAAGTAGGTTAATCAAAAGCATACACAAGTTTTTCTTAGATACTGCTAATCCAAAGAGATTTAGGCAATCCCAGAATAGGTTCAATTATTATCCAAAAATATATGGGAAAATGTATTTTTCTTTCTTGTTCATAGGGCTACTATATCCAACTCAGAAAGGTAGAAAACAAGTTCCAAATTTTATTTTTGTGAAATATGATTACAAATAACATATATATAATCCAAAATATATGCAAACTACATGTACTATATGCATAAAATTTGATTTGTTATAGCAGAATTTCTCTAAATAAATATAGTATAATGAATGAGTATTTCCTATATTCTAAGGGCTTCTCATATACTAGCTTGTTTAATCTTCACAAACACCTTATGAAATATGTATGCTTACTTACTCTGCTTTACAGATGAGGAAACTGATTAACAGGAATTCAAGTGACATGTTCAAGGTCATGTCAAGTGACTAGAGAACGAGGATTCAAACCCAGGCACAAATGGACTCCAATATTGGTCCTCATAACCCATACATTATACTTAACGAATACCCAAAACAAACAGTTTGCAGACATTCAGAGAACACCACCAAAAGAGTCCAAAGTGAGTCACAGCAAATTTTTCATAGCCATAGAAGAAATCTTATATTCCCCACAAGGAAACGTGATTTTATATCTACTCAATGTTTTTTATTTTTTTAAGTTTTTATTTAAATTCTGGTTAGTTACCATACAGTGTAATATTAGTTTCGGGTATATAATACAGGGATTCAACACTTCCATACAACACCCAGTGCTCATCACAGTAAGTGCTCTCCTAATCCCCTTCACCTATTTAACCCAATCCCCTCACCCACCTCCCTTCTGGTAACTGTCAGTTTGTATAGTTACGAGTCTGTTTCTTGGTTTGCCTCTCTGTCTCTCTTTCTCTCTCTCTCATTTTCCCTTTGCTTTTTTTTTTCTAAAGATTTTATTTATTTATTTGAGAGAGAGAGAATGAGAGATAGAGAGCACGAGAGGGAAGAGGGTCCGAGGTAGAAGCAGACTCCCTGCTGAGCAGGGAGCCCGATGTGGGACTCGATCCTGGGACTCCGGGATCATGACCCGAGCCGAAGGCAGTCGCTTAACCAACTGAGCCACCCAGGCGCCCATCCCTTTGCTTTTTTTTGTTTCTTAAATTTCACATGAGTGAAATCATATCATATTTGTCTTTCTCTTATTTTGTTTAGCATAATACTCTCTAGCTCCATCCGTGTCATTGCAAATGGCAAGATTTCATTCTTTTTTATGGTTGAGTAATATCCTATTGTGTATATGTGTGTATATATACACACACACACACACACACACACACACACACACACACACAAACACCACATAATATTAAAGGGGACTCTGAGTTCCAAGGAGAGACCAAAAGTGACAAAGACAAGAAAGGATCAGAGAAAATCTCCAGAAATGATGACCAAACAAGTAATAAAATGGCAATACATATCTATCAATAATTATATCTAACCAATTTTAAGGTTTGAAGTTTCTAGAATCACTGGTTTAAACACTTTGCTGGAATGAAAGATATGATTTTAACCCAGTGTTCCTCAATTTATGATGTACTTCTACTAATGCAGTAGAAATCTCAAAGAGAATATCCCTAAGGCCTTTTGAGATAAAACCCAGATTCCTATTTTCCTTTTTTAGAAGCTAAGTCAATGAAGTTTGCTAAAAAAAAAAAAGGAAAGTATGAGAAAAGGAATATTTCTTGTACAATTATATCAAATGCTGGTTATCCACTATTACTATTGTTGTTATAAAATCATTAATTGAACATTTATCATCTAGAGAGATACAGAAACAAGAATACAGATTAGAGATGAAGAGAAATAGTTACAAGTAGACAGAGATATAGAAAATAGACACATAAGTGATAAATAATAGATTTAATAAACAGTTGGATACTCAAAACAACCCTGTGAGGAAGGTTTACCATTTCCACTTTACAGATGAGGAAGCACAGAAAAGTAAAGTAATTTGCTCAAGTTTACATAGCTGGTAAATTTGGCTGGGATTCCAACCCAGGGCTGTAAAGTTTCTTTGCCATGTATACACTAACTTACTTTGATATTTTTATTGCTAGCAAAGAAATAAAAAGAGGAACAGGCAACAGGTATGGTAAAAGACCTAGTCCTTTGCCTCTCTATTCAATGCGCTATAGAGAATGATAAAAGTGAATGTGAGCACTCATAGATGTTAATGATGAATCTCTGGGTGTATGTACACCGAGAAGATAAACCAGGGAACAGTCAAGTTGGGGATTTGCCTGTAAGAGGAAGCTGAAACAGGGAAACTAGCACTGGGATAGGGGGGGAAGGAACTAGCAGATGTTAGGATTTTTCTTTTCCTTTTCTTTGTCACTTATAAAAGACTCTGAGATAAGTCTAGAAGTAAAGAGAGGGATTGAGAATTTAGCTTCAGCACCTGAAATGATTAAAGAAAAGGGAGAAGAAAACTGAAGACCAACAAGGAATAGGAGTATGAAAAGTTACCAACCCTCATGGCCACCCAATGAGAGAAGAGAATGCCTATCCTTGGCATAAGTGGGCCCAGATGCTTAAATATCTTTGCAAATTAATATACATGGTAGAGAATGACTTTAAAATATTGGTTCTCAATTTGGGATGATTTTGTCCCCATCCCCACCCAGAACATTTGAATATGTCTGGAGACATTTTTGGTGGTTGAGACTCAGAGAGAAGTGCTATTGGTATTTCTGCATAGAGGCCAGAAAGGCTGCTCAACATCCTAAAATGCACTGGACAGGTCCTCAACATAAAGAATTATCCAGCCTGAAGTGTCAACGGTGTCACTGTTGAGAACTCTTGAGTTAGGGAGTCTGTTACTTTTTTCTTTGCTTGTATAGATACAGGACCCTCAGAGTAAAGTTTGGAACTGATGGAAGGAATTAAATGGTGTCTGTCCTCCCCCCAGTCTCTCAGATAAATTTCTAGTTCCTGCATAGAAAGGATTTGGGGCTAGAAGCTGAAAGAGTTATTTTTAGGAGAAATAGGAATGTGTGAGCCACGGCACTGCTATGTGAGGTTCCAGGAACAAAATGCAACCAAGGATTGGGGAAAGGGCTGTTTCTCCCCCTTCTACTTGGATCCTGACATGGATCTAGCATTTTAAGAATGTTTTTAACCTAAGCATTAATAGTTTAAACATGGTAATCATCAACATACACAGTTTCCACAAATGACTTTGTGAAGAGGACAACTTCAGAAGGTAGCTGGGGCAGCAGATTGATAACAATGTGGGTAGGCAATACACAGTGACTACCACTGGCAGATAGACGTATGAACATGTCATTAAACCCTAACACTCCACCCCCATGACTGCCAGAAATACCTGAGGGATGTTTGAGCAGTGGGGGTAGCTAGCTGGAGGACTTGTGTAAGTCAACAGGAACAAAAACAGGGAATTTAAGATTTCCAAGTTTTGGGGGCCACATTACTGGCACAACTAGTGAAGACTTGAAAGCTTTTGCATTACACAAGACATGCAAAAATAAAGCATTTATATGTTGGGAAGTTCTTATGTATGATTTCCTTCAAACAGTAAGACTAATGATAAATACAGATATATAGGAAGAAAATGCTTGTTCACTTAGAATATCAGGTAATAAGTATAGAAGGAAATATAAAGTTAGAAAATATTTTTCAAACACCATGATAAAAATTTAGCTTAGAATTGTCAATGGATTCTTAAACTACTGAATAAAAGTTTGAAAAAACAGAATATCTACATATTCTCAAATTATAGCCTCCAATAGTTAACAATTACAAACAAAAAAAAATAACCCTGCAATGGAGAAACCCAACAGATAACATCTTTACTAAATGATCAAAATTCATACTTCCTTCACCCCATTTATGAGAGAACACAATACCCTGATACTGTGCCTCCTGATACAACAATGAGCTGACAAGGACACACCATCACTTCTCTGCCATTTCTGCCAAAAATATGTAAGCTGAAAGGAAGCTTGAGGAAGCAGCAAAGTCAAATGTTAGGACCTTCTACAAAAGACTGACAACTTCAGAATTCCTCTAAATTACTGATGACAAGCTATTTGAAGAAGACTGGGGCTAGAAAACTTATCTTGAAGCTGTGCTTTCATTTTTGTGGGTAGTTGTGTGGGAAGAGGGCTGATAGACATTACAGAGACGGTAATTTTCCCCTCCCTCACCCCCAATCATATCTTAATCTACAATTGTCTCTCTCTTTTTAATTTCTATTTTTTAATCTTCAATTGAAGTATAGTTGACATATAATATTAGCTTCAGGTGTACTACATAATGATTTGATAATTACATACATTACAAAATGTTTACCACAGTAAGTGTAGTTACCATCTGTCACTATACAAAGTTACTACAATTTTACTGACTGTATTCCCTCTGCTGTATTTTTCATCCTCATGACTTATTTACAACTGGAAGTTTGTACCTGTTAAAGGAGGTTAGCTGCAAGTGCTGAAAGCATTCATTTTGAAATTAAGAAGAATAAACTGAAAACACCTAACTGTCTCCCAGGATGGAGCTATGGTTTTACCATTATGAAAATCTCTGGATATCTAGAGATTTGATAGAGACTTTCTAACATTATTTCAATTACATGAGGCCAAATTCAGTGCCCTTTTAAAATTCATATTCTACTGTGTAAGAAGCATCTCTCATAGCGTGACCCACTGAGTATTATAATTCCTGAGCTCATAAAGGATAGCAGTTCCACAACTGCCATTTATTCAAAAACTCTTGGTGCAAATTTAACATTATTTTAAAAATATTTTTCAAAATGTCCTTAGTTTTTTTCTTATGCTAATAAGTAAATTATTAAATGAAGTCAATAGTTAGTATAGCATAGTTTATTATTTTCATGGAAGTGATTATTTTTGTTTAAAAATTTTAATCTTGATCACGGATATCAAAACTTTCTATTGCTAATTTGTTTGACCATCAATGTGTTGATAGCAGAAGAAAAAGGAAATGGGATAATATTCCTTTTGTATTTGGAACAACTCTTACACTTAAATCTCAATAAACAGAGAAATGTAATTATGTACACACACACACATACACATTATACTAAGTGACATGTAAATTCTAGGTGTTACGGTCTTGGAATTTAAACTCTGGAAATAGCGAAATTATAATTATCATAAAATAATATGACCTTTTGGGTAGGTGTAAAAATGCAGGAATTTGTGTATCAGTCAAAGTTCTTGTTTGCCAACAACAAAAACCAGCTCTGGTGGCCTTAAGCAGATTAAAAAAAATAATTTAACTAGTTGGGAATTGGTTGACTCACAGAATCAGGAAAGAACTGATAATGAGACTCAAAGTAGATAGCAAATCCTTCAGTTAAAGATAATAGATTGAATATGTATATATGCATACATTCATTTGACTATAATACCACCTAAAACATTTCTAAAATTACAGGAAAGTATATACACACACAGCAAAAACCTTTAAGGCCTAAGAAAATGATGGGAATAAATGATAGCAACCATATTAGGGAAGCCTAATTTCAGATGGGAAAGTTGGTAACAAGCTTAACAGACTTGATAAAATAGAATACAAACCAGCAGAAAGGGAGAGCAGGAAGCAACATAGCTCACATTACAGAATCTCCAAATGGTTAAGGAGTTGATGAAATGACTATCACCAGAAGAGGGGGTAAAGATGAAAGTAGAGTAAAGAATGTGAACCTAAGATGCCCTGTCACTCCATGTAACCAAGTGATTTGGCTCATAGCAGCAGAGGCTCAAAGATTTGGTGCTGGCTTTGGCAGCACATATACTAAAATTGGAATGATACAGAGATTAGCATGGTTTCATCCTAAAGCAACAGAATACACATTCTTCTCGAGTGCACATGGAACATTCTCCAGAAGAGATGACATACTGGGTCACAAATTAGGTCTCAATTGGTACAAAAAGACAGAGATCATACCATGCATATTTTCAGACCACAATATTATGAAACTTGAAGTCAACCACAAGAAGAAATTTGGAAGCACCACAAATACATGGAGTTTAAAGAACATCCTACTAAAGAATGAATGGGTCAGCCAGGAAATTAAAGGAGAATTTAAAGAATACACGGGAGCAAATGAAAATGAAAACATAACCTTTCAAAACCATTGGGACGCAGGAAAGGCAGTCCTAAGAGGGAAGTATATAGCAATACAGGCCTTCTTCAAGAAGAAAAATCTCAAATACATAACCTAACCTTACACCTAAAGGAACTGGAAAAAGAACAGCAAACAAAACCTAAATCCAGCAGGAGAAGAGAAATAATAAAGATCAGACGAAATAGAAACCAAAAGAACAGTAGAACAGATCAACAAAACTAGGAGCTGGTTCTTTGAAAGAATTAATAAGATTGATAAACCCCTGGCCAGACTTATCCAAAAGAAAAGAGAAAGGACCCAAATAAAATCATGAATGAAAGAGGAGAGATCACAACCAACACTGAAGAAATAGTTATAAGAGAATATTATGAACAACTATATGCCAACAAATTAGGCAATCTGGAAGAAATGGATGCATTCCTAGAAACATATAAACTACCAAAACTGAAACAGGAAGAAATAGAAAACCTGAACATACCCATAAGCAACAAAGAAATTGAAGCAGTAATCAAAAATCTCCCAACAAACAAGAGTCCAGGGCTGGATGGCTTCCCAGAGGAATTCTACCAAACATTTAATGAAGAATTAATACCTATTCTTCTGAAGCTGTTTCAAAAAATAGAAATGGAAGGAAAACTTCTAAACTCTTTCTATGAGGCCAGCATTACCTTGGTCCCAAAACCAGATAAAGACCCCACCAAAAAGGAGAATTATAGACCAATATCCCTGATGAACATGGATGCATAAATTCTCACCAAGATACTAGCCAATAGGATCAAACAGTACCTTAAAAGGAGTATTCACCACAATCAAGTGGGATTTATTCCTGGGCTGCAGAGGTGGTTCAACATCTGCAAATCAGTGTGATACACCACATTAATAAAATAAAGGATAAGAACTATATGATCCTCTCAATAGATGCAGAAAACGCATGTGACAAAATATAACATTCTTTCTTGATAAAAACCCTCCACCATGTAGGAATAGAGGGAAGGTACCTCAACATCATAAAAGTCATATGTGAACAACTACAGCAAATATCATCCTCAATGGGGAAAAACTGAGGGCTTTTCCCGTAAGGTCAGGAACACAACAGGGCCATCCACTCTCATTCCTGTTTTTCAACATAGTACTGGAAGTCCTAGCCTCAGCAAGCAGAAAACAAAATGAAATAAAAAGCAGACAACAAAAAGAAATAAATTGGCAACAAAGAAGTCAAACTTTCACTCTTCACAAACAACATGATACTATATGTAGAAAACCTAAAAGAATCCACAAAAAAATTGTGAGAACTGATTCAGGAATTTAGCAAAGTCACCGGTATAAAATCAATGCACAGAAATCAGTTGCATTTCTATACACTAAGAATGAAACAGTAGAAAGAGAAATCAAGGATTTGATGTCATTTACAATTGCACCAAAAAGTGTAACATACCTAGGAATAAACCTAACCAAAGAGGTAAAAGACCTGTACCCTGATAACACGCATGAAAGAAATTGAGAAAGACACAAAGAAATAGAAAAACACTCCATGCTCATGGATTAGAAGAATAAATATTGTTAAAATATCTACGCTACCCAAAGACATCCAAATGCAATCCACATTCAATGCAATCCCTATCAAAATACCATCAATATTTTTCACAGAGCTGGAACAAATAATCCTAAAATTTGTATGGAAGCACGAAAGACTCTGAATAGCCAAAGGAATGTTGAAAAAGAAAACCAAAGCTCGAGGCATCACAATTGCTGACTTTAAGCTGTATTACAAACTATAATTATCAAGACAATATGGTACTGGCACAAAAACAGACACATAGATCAATGGAACAGAATAGAGAACCTGGAAATGGACCCTCAACTCTATGGTCAACTAATCCTCAACAAAGCAAGAAAGAATATCCAATGGAAAAAATTCTCTTCAACAAATGGTGTTGGGAAAATTGGACAACCACATGCAGAAGAATGAAACTGGGACCACGTTCTTACACCACACACAAAGATAAACTCAAAATGATAAAAGACCTAAATGTGAGACAGGAATCCATCAAAATCCTAGAGGAGAACACAGGCAGCAACCTCTTTCACCTTGTCCCCAAAAACTTCTTGTTAGACATGTCTACAAAGGCCAGGGAAACAAAAGCAAAAATGAACTAGTGGGACTTCATCAGGATAAAAGCTTTCGCACAGCAAAGGAAACAATCAATGAAACTAAAAGGCAACCTACAGAACGGGAGAAGATATTTGCAAATGACATATCAGATAAAGGCTAGTATCCAAAATCTATAAAGAACTTATCAAACTCAACACCCCAAAAACAAAGAATCTAGTCAAGAAATGGGCAGAAGATACAAACAGACATTTCTCCAAAGAAGACATACAAATGGCCAACAGACACATGAATAAATGCTCGACATTATTTGGCATCAGGGAAATACAAATCAAAACCATAATGAGATACCACCTCACAACAGTCAGAATGGCTAAAGTTAACAAGTCAGGCAATGACAGATGTTGGCGAGGATGCGGAAAAAGGGGAACCCTCCTACACTGTTGGTGGGAACTGATGCAGCCATTCTGGAAAACAGTGTGGAGGTTCCTCAAAAAGTTAAAAATAGACTACCCTATGACACAGTAATTTCACTATTAGGTATTTACCCAAAGGATACAAAAATAGGGATTTAAAGGGGCATGTGCTCCTCAATGTTTATGGCAACAATTTTTACAATAGTGAAAATATGGAAAGAGCCCAGATGTCCATCGACAGATAAATGAATAAAGAAGATGTGGTGTGTGTGTGTGTGTGTGTGTGTGTGTGTGTGTGTGTGTGTGTAATGGAATATTACTCAGCCATCAAAAGGAATGAAATCTTGCCATTTGCAATGACATGGATGGAATTAGAGTGTATTATGCTAAGTAAAATAGAGAAAGACAAACACCGTATGATTTCACTTATCTGTGGAAATTAAGAAATGAAACAGATGAACATAGGAGAAGGGAAGGAAAAATAAGAACAGAGGGAGACAAACCATAAAAGACTCTTAACTATGGGAAACAAAGTGAGGGCTGCTGGAGGGGAGGAGGGTGGGGGGATGGGGTAACTGGGTGATGGACATTAAGGAAGGCACATGATGTAAGGAGCACTGGGCGTTATATGAAACTGATGAATCACTAAATTCTACCCCTGAAACTAATAATACACTATGTGTTAACTAAATTGAATTTAAATTAAAACAAATTTTTTTAAAGAAGAAGCCCAAAGATCTTTCATCATGGATAACATATTAGCCACTCTTAAATACAAAGAGACAAATTGATTACACATTTGAGAAAAACTTGAACATAAAAGACAAACACTAAGAGGAAGGAAGGGAGGAAGGGAGGAAGGGAGGAAGGGAGGAAGGGAGGAAGGGAGGAAGGGAGGAAGGGAGGAAGGAAGGAAGGAAGGAAGGAAGGAAGGAAGGAAGGAAGGAAGGAAGGAAAGCAGGCAGGCAGGCAAGCTACATCGGTAAAATAAAGACTACAGAGAGAAATAATCTTCAAATAAAAATATGTTCTATTAATTTAGAATTGAACAGAAATCAAACATTCAACTAAAGAGTTGGAATATATATACTTGAGGTATATCCACAACAAAGGGAAAATGTCAGAGATGAAAAATAGAGAAAAAATAAAATTAGAAAAATATACCAGGTCCAACATTCAATTAATAGCAGTTCTAGAAAGAAAGATTAGAGAAAATTTGAGAAACAGCATCAAAGATATACATGAGGAACACTTCAAAAACAAAACAGCTACATACGAAAAATGGAAATCAGAATTGGCTCAACACTAAAACCTGGGAAAAGAATGGATAAATAACTTCAAAATTCTTAATAAGAATTATTTCCAACTGAACCAAACTACCACACATGGGCAGGTAATCTACAGAAATTTTCAGAAAATCAAAACTTCTCAAGAAATTGCCATCCCATACATGGCTTATTAGGAACTAACTGGAGGATTCCAGCAATATAAAAGATAACTCAAAAAAAAGAGAAAGTGCATCCATACAGAAAGCAATCATTCTGGGTTGAATGCTCCAATATTCCAATAAAACATATTTAGATAATATTCCAATCAAAGATGACTAAGAAAATAAAATGATAAAAGTACCTGAAATATTGAAATGAATTTTACCCAGTGGAGAAAGAGATGAGGACTAAGTACTCACAAAAGTAAGCAAATAAAATTAGGCAATTATTACTAACAAAGGGAAAAAGTTGGGCCAGAAAGGAAAAGTGATCAATGCAAACAGCTTAGCTCAGCTGAATAACATTTACATAGTCATAAAAGCATAAAGACTATTAATCTAAGCAAAATTATGATATAACTGTATTTGGAAAATGGGGGGGAAAAGTGTACTCATTTGTGGTATGGGCCAGGGCAGTGAAAAAGAGTGACGTTTTCATCTGCCATAATGGGAAGCTGATATGCCTAAAACTCTTAAATGAAGAACTGGCAAAATAAGTATTTTATTAGAGAGATGTGGAGATAAATACCAAAAAGCTAAAAGAATTGCAGGTGGTTGTTTCTGGAAAGTAGGAAATGTGAGCAGGGGAAGAACAAGAGACTACTGCTTTCCATAAGTTTTGTTGACTCTGACTTTTTAAAAACTGTGTGTATATATAATGGCTGAGACTAGAAAACTGCATTAAAAAAAATAAAATATAAGCCAAGAGAATTTATGGTGACAAAACTACAGCCAAAGTCATGCTAGCGGAAGATATTAGAATATCTACCAGACACTGGATAGCTGGGACAATGGGCATTATCACCATCACCACCAAAAAGACTTAGGACAGAGCCACTCAAAACAGGGTCCTCCACTAGTAGTGTTAATATCACCTTAAATCTTGTTAGATATGCAAATTCTTTTTTTTTTTAAGATTTTATTGATTTTATTTGAGAGAGAGAGAGAGCACATGAGAGGGGGGAGGATCAGAGGGAGAAGCAGACTCCCTGCTGAGCAGGGAGTCCGATACAGGACTCGATCCTGGGACTCCAGGATCATGACCTGAGCCAAAGGCAGTCGCTTAACCAACTGAGCCACCCAGGTGCCCTAGATATGCAAATTCTTGATCTCCCCATCCCAGACTACCAAATCACAATCTGGGGTAGGGGTGGGGGGTGCTAAACTTGAATTTGCCATTTCACAGATCCTTCAGGCAATTCTAAGCCAAGGTTAAGGCGAAAATTTTTGCTCTAAACCACTGGTTCTCAAATATGAGCATGTATCAAAATCACCTGCAAGGCTTGTTAAAACAGATTGCTAGGCCCCACCCCCAGAATTTCTGATTCATATACCTCAGAGAGTCCTAGCCTTTGCATTTCTAACAAATGCCCAGATGATGCTGATATGACAGATCTGGGAATTGTACAACAGCGGTACTCAAAATTTTGTCACACAACCCCATTATATTCTTAAATTTTTCTGAGGACTCCAAAGAGTTTTTGTTTGTATGATCTATATTAATATTTAATGCATTAGAAATTAAGGCAATTTAAAATATTTATGTACTCTTTCTTTTAAAATAAACACATTACATCCCAGCACAAATTTTTAAAAATTTTTATTCATTTATTTATTTGAAAAGAGCGAGCGAGCGAGCAGAGGGAGGAGCAGAAAGAGAAGGACAAGCAGACTCCATGCTGAGTGCAGAGAGCTTGATCCAACACAGAGCTTGATCCCACAACCCTGAGATCATGACCTGAGCCAAAATCAAGAGTTGGACACTCAACCGACTGAAAAGCCACCCAGGGCCCCTAGCACAAGTATTTTTAATAACTGTATTTTCTAAAATAAACAAATTTAGTGAAAATAATATTTTGCATTTTTAAAAAATCTCTTCCATGTCTAACTTCATTAAAAATAGCTGGATTCTCCTAGTTTCTGCAGCAGTCTGTTGCAATATCACGTCATGTGACCTCTAGAAAATTCCACTGTATGCTCATGATAAAATCAGTGGGAAAAAGGCAGATAATGTACTAATGTTTTTATGAAATTAGTATTGATATTGTGAACCCCCTGATAGGGTTCCAGGGACCCACAGAGGTTCCTGAACAATGCTCTGAGGACTGCTCCTCTAGACTATCCCTATTTTTTATGTTCTCATTCCTCAATTAAATTCCAGGCAGGAGCACCTGTTCGGTAGAGCTCTAAATGCCAGAAATCAAGAAAAGCAGGCATCTAGTCTTTTTGTTTCTCTGGTAGGAATGGGAGGTAGAATTCTGCTTCCTACCATAATTTACGTAACTTTAGTTTTGCCAAACACAAGAAAAGATTTCAGATGCTGGTCAAAAAACAAAAATCATTGCAATATTGAGTTTTACCAGAATTCATCTGACAGCCATGTCTGGCATTGCATGGTTACATGCAGAACAATTGCTCATGTAACAGGGAACACTAGGTAACAAGAAAGACATAGCTGGTGAGCACCATTGCAATGATTCTTGATGTGCCAAAGAACTGGAGATATTAAAAAACAGGCCATTAAAAAAAGCACCCATTATTCTCAGAATAACTGGTGAACAAATAAATTTGCCATAAATCCTAATGCAAATGTAAGACGTTAGATGCTTCACTGCACGGGGGCGGGGGGGGGCGGTGAGGGGGGCATAGTTTTCCTACCCAAACGTGAAGATTGAAGTTGTATTTTCTCATCAGGATAAGCAAATTCATTGATCACAACCTATCCATTTCATTACCTGTTTATAATTATCCTTTCATTTTTCTTCCTTGAGAATAGTCTAGAGAAACATTTCATATGCATTTGTATCATAGCTTATAGTTTCAACTAATTTAGAGCCTGTTTTTAAAATGGTTCACATTATATTGGACATTTTTTTGCATGTGAACTGTTTTTCAAACAACTATTTCTTTTCTGACAGGGCAGGGTTTGGTTGTTTAATACTGTTTATATACTTCACTCTTAGTTCGGTAGTTAGAAGCTATCTTCAGATGCAATTGACAAAGTGCCTGCAATTTAATAGCATCTTAAATACTGGTGATGCTATTCTAATGGAGTTGTTGCTATAATTCAGAGCATCAGGTGAGTCAGGAAGAATCTTGTTCACAGAGTCACAGGATTGAGTGATTCTCCTTCACGTGTGTGGAGGTCAACCTAAAGAAGAATGCAAACTAGTAGAAAACTTAATTTATGAACTCCATAAGGATAAAGCTATGGAAATAATGGACTTAAAAATGGACTCCCTTAAACATTGCTTCATCAACTAACAACACTGTGCACAGGAGTGGAAGGAAAGGACTGTCTTTGGAAGAAAATAATGTGACATGTCACAGTATGAATAGCTAATAATGAGCATCATATTTCAAATGAAATGCCAAAGAAGTGAAAATCTGGGTGTTGAGCCACCTATTCTTTTTGGTATTTGTGTAGATATTAAACAGTGGGTGGTATGCCATCTTTCAATTCAAAAACATAATTAGATAAAGAACACTTAACACAGTATTAGAAGTTGTAACATGCTATATAATACGATGGTAAAATACGGCTCTTCAGGGAAGATGATGTTTTGTCCACTTCATTTCTTTGACAATCACCCCAATTTAAATAACTGAAAGACCTGAGGGGTCGGATTCTATGTCCTACAGGTGAGTTCATTTTCCTTAGGCATTATAATTCTATGAGACCAGTGTTAGTGTCTTAATAAAGAATAGATTCCAGGGAAAACTTCACTGTGATCACCGACAAGCCACTGAGGACCCAACACAGCACCACTTTGCCTACACTGCAATTCCAGAGTCAGGTCATTTCCCAAAGCTTTGAATTCGGTTCAAAATATCTACCTATGAAACTCACCTGCCAAAATTCCAGAAGTCTACAAGGATTCGTATTCAGAAGGTAAAATCTTTAACAAATCATCAAGACAGAATTTTTTTTAAAAAGTGAGAAAACTCGTTTCACAGAAGGGAATAGATGTCAGTAACAGTAAAATTCCTCTTGAGTCAATTATGTCTGCTGTAAAATATTTGTTTGTGAATTTAGGAGCAGTTATATTCCAATGTGAGAGTGATCTGTCATGCGAAAGTGATCTAGGATGCACAAAAATATAATTCAGCATCATCAAACAAATAGGTTGAGATAACACAAGGAAAACGGGAGCATAAGGTAAATCAGATCTTTGAAGAATATAGGATTATGTTAAAGACAGGGCTAAATTCCAGAAACAGCTATAGAGCATAGGAAACAATCTTTGCAAAATGTTACTATTTTCACCCATTAACAGAGTATCAGGAGGTGACTCTTCAGACAGAACATGTGATGATAAAATGAAAGGGAAGGCAAGGATCCTCGCTCTACTTGGAGCACTCATCTTCACTTTGCACTCTAGCTTTCATATGAAACCATAGCTCTGCAAGCTCAGGTCCATGTGAATGTGCTCCTGAGCACATGAATCCATGACCAAAATGTTTCAATAAACACGTCCAACCATCCTAAATGAATCTTACATACACATTTTCTATCTGCAAACTAATTGCCCTTTTAAAGGCTATTTGTTTCTGACAAGCCATAGAGAACAGAAACATTAATTTCTAGGAAAGTCATTAAATATAAACAAAAAGTAACAGTTATTATCAAACAAAATTCACAGATGCAGGAGATCTTTCATTTGAAATGTCAATTCATATAACAGGTTTCATATGATGAAACGATGCAACTCATGAATGTGCTTTCATTTTATAGGTTGGGCTCTGGAAGGCTCTGAAATGAGGTACCTTGCAATTCATGCCAATGACTGTCAGGGTGATCCAACAAAATAGGCACCACCCAAGTAACAGGCCTCACATATTCTAATACATGAATTCTTAATTACACTTTCTCTTTTGAAGTATAACTCTCTTTCTCCACCAATAACTGTAATTTGGTGTCTATTTAAATAGATAGTGGAAAACAGACAACCTAGGTATACCTGGACGTTCCTGAGTAGTCTGCTTCTCCATTCTAACCTAACCCAACGCTGGTTTTGCCTGGCTTGACTCGAGTACACCTCTTACTCACCCTAATCTTCTCATTTTGCCATTTGGGACTTGACTATGTCTTCAAAGCTGAGGTATTCTTAATCTCAGGAAACAAACTGAGGGTTGCTGGAGTGGTGGGGGGTGGGAGGGATGGGGTGGCTGGGTGATAGACATTGGGGAGGGTACGTGCTATGGTGAACACTGGGAATTGTGTAAGACTGATGAATCACAGACCTGTACCTCTGAAACAAATAATACATTATGTGTTAAAAAATGAAGAAAGAAGAAGAAGAAGAAGAAGAAGAAGAAGAAGAAGAAGAAGAAGAAGAAGAAGAAGAAGAAGAAGAAGAAGAAGAAGAAAGGAGAAGAAAGAAGAAGAAAGAAGAAAGAAGAAAGAAGAAGAAGAAGAAGAAGAAGAAAAAGAAGAAGAAGAAGAAGAAAGCAGGAAGGGAAAAATGAGCAGGGGAAATTGGAGGGGAAGATGAACCATGAGAGACTATGGACTCTGAGAAACAAACTGAGGGTTCTAGAGGGGAGGGGCTTGGGGAGATGGGTTAGCCTGGTGATGGGTATTAAAGAGGGCACATTCTGCGTGGAGCACTGGGTGTTATACGCAAACAATGAATCATGGAACACTACATCAAAAACTAATGATGTCATGTATGGTGATTACCATAACATAAAAAAAAAGCACCAATATTCCACTACAGCCTTCTCTCCTACACTCCAGACCAAATTAGAACCTATCATGGGAAAAGATCCATTTGTCCATCTGAGTTTTCTGTTCCTCCTTCTTAGGAGCCACAAAGATAAATAAAATAAATAATTGAGAGAAAACATGCTGAACTATCTGAACCCCATGATAACTGTCCCCCAAGAAGAATACTCTTAGAACTGCTTTACTGGCTCATTTTGGCAGCACACGCTTATTTGCTTCAGTGACATTCTACAAGGTAAACTGAAGCTAACATTCCTGTGTTACTTCCTAGCATTTAATTTTTAAAAAATGCAGTATAAAAGAACATAATAAGGGTCTAGAGTATTGTTTGATTTTTCTAAAATATGGATATGAAGCAGGGTTCCCCCACAGAATTACATAATTCTTCTAGAAATCAGAATAGTACTTCACCATCAGCCTTGCCCTCAAGTGTCATTTGAAGCAACTGTCCTATGAGACAAGGGTCTTAGCATCTCAGCCCCAAATCAGATATAATCCTTATTACTCAGTCACTTTTGATGCATCTAATGCTCTAAACATTTCCTACCTACAGTTGCATTAGGACATTAGGATTAGTTATTGTGTGAATTGCCTCTACCTAGGTGCATGGACCATGCTTGTTACCAAGAAAAAAAAATTAATTAAATTCCGGATAGCTCTTTCTATCACTAAAGGGAGAAAAGTCTAAGTAGAACTCTAAAATATTCATAAGTACTGAAATCTGTTCTGTTAAAATGAGAAAGAATTATAGCCCAGATAGATTTAATGTGAAACTACTTTTAAAGGTCAGTTATCTCCTGTTTCGTCTTGATTAGTCACATGATTTAATCAAAGTAGAGGGACCATGTGATGGGACACTTATAATTAATAGACCAAACATGTTCATCATTTTATGACAGCTAGATATTTTACAGCTTAACCCAGAAATCTTGAGCACAGATTACTCCAACCTATTACATTTTTTGGTCTAAAAAAAAAAAAGTCATACAGAGTAACTACAGAAAGAAGAGTGCCTCAAACTTTTCCACTCCCACATTAATAAACATTTACCATTAGTTCCTGGGGTGATTCTTACAAGTAACTGCAAAGCTTGTGTTTGGTTGATCTTATACTAACAAGCCTGTAGTAACAAATAGAGCAAAGAATTAACTTTCTAAAGGGAAAGCAACAAAAATTCTGCAACAAAAACTCAGGCCTATTAAAGAAGATTTTCCTTTCCTTTTTTTTTTCCCTACCCTGACTTTCAATAGGCCTTGGGTTTGTTAGCCTGGCAAAAATGAACATGTCAGCTCTCATTGCAAATCACTGCCCAGCTAAAATGGGATTTTGAAAAAGATGTGCCACCTGCTTCATTAAATAACATCAAGTTCTTTTTTCTTGGTTTGCTTTATAGACATATTCTCCTCAGTTCCACAAATCATTTCTTTATGTGACTGTGGATCTAAAAAAAAAAAAAAAAAGACTGAAGAAGACTGAATTTTTTTTTCCTCTGTCATTATGAATTACATAAATATAAGATATAGCAAAGTCTTTCTGCCTTAAATACCAAGAAATCTCTTCCAAAAATCTCCTTCCAAGAAAGCAAAAGAGAAAAAGTAGAGGGAATCAAGCAAACAGCAAGAAAGGAAGGAGGAAAGAAAGGTGGGGGGGAGAAAAAGAGGAAGACCCTCTGTATGAATAAATCTAAACACGCAAAAGAAGTATCAGAAGCAAGTATGCCAAAAGACTCAGTTCTCAAGAAAAAGAAGTTGTTAATTCAATCTGCTAGTTTATTTACAAGCACTTTTATTACTGATAATGTATGATTCAGAAACCAGAATAATATTAAAGCTCAAAGCTTTACGATTTTGCATAATATGTCATGATGGGAAGGTGGCGTACTGAAGTACTTACAAGGCAGAGATGGGCTGAACGTTAGTATAACCCCAATACCAATTAGCTTACCTTATGATACGTGAGTTATCTATGGTTATTATGGATTGCCTTTTTTTCTCCATCAGCATTTGTCTGCTGTTTACATGGACCGATTAATATGTGGGATTTGTATTTCACAGGCACAGCCATCAGACTGTCACTTCAGCTGCGAGGTAAACATACACAGTTTGAGGTAATTGTTCTTTATAATTTCCATACCAACCTCTGACTGATGGAATGCCAGAGCTATAAAATGTTTTAGTAAAACAGAAACTTGGTCCAGGTGTGTGTGGTTTTTATGGTTTTGACTCTCAAGGTCAAAGCACTACCTCTGTAGTCAGGCTTCATCACAGCTTAAGGGAAAAGTGGTGAAGGCCAATGGAAAGGACCAGAGTCTTTCTTCTCAACTCATGAACCCCCGAGCAGCAGCCTCAGAGCCCCTGCTAGACATGCAGATGTCAGGCTGAGCCCCTGACCTGCCACATCAGAATCAACACTTTAGCAATTTCCAGGGATTCAGGATGTACTTTAATGTTTGAAAAGTGGGCTAGAAAGATTGCCCCCTAGTGTGCAATATATTCCAGTAGTTCAAAGCCCTTCAGTGGACTTCAAGAACAGCCCCTCCCAGCCTGAATCTTCAATTTTTTTGAACTGTGTCATTAGTATTGATGGATTAATCTCTCATAGATAATCCAATACAAAATGACTTTCTTGTGTGTACAATTCGTAGATCTACTCTGCCAATTAATTATCCAGCCTGATTTTGATTGTGAAATTCTTTGACTTAATTTATAAAAACAAAACAAAACTTTCACATTCAGAGTATCTCACAAGCCAGCATATGAGGGAATAAAAACAGTAATTAGGTGTGCCTCAAAGTTACTTAAATGTATTATTATTTAATTTTGTATGCATTTAAATGAGGAGTCTACAATTTTTTCCTATCTAGGGCCAGATGGTAAATATTTTAGGCTTTATGGACCAACAAGAAATATAACTTCCTTTATATCCTAATTTAGTATTCCCTCCATCAAAGTGTAGAAGTCATTCTTAGGTCTTGGCCATACCAAAAAAAAAAAAAAAAAAAAAAGGCAGTGGTCAGGATTTGGCTCATAGGGTATAGTTTGCTGATCCATTATTTGGGTCAACAATCTAAAATGTAGAGAATGAGGATCTGAGAGCTAAAAGATACCATTCTGGAACAGAATCCAGGAGCCACTCCCATACTTCTTCTGTTGATATAGCAAGTCTAGTTGTCACTGTGGCCCTAACCCCTACCGAGGCTTTGGTTCAGTAAGGCCAAGAGGCAGCGTGACATATTTCTGATTCTGATTCTGAAGAGAAAGGATAAGGCTAATACAGATTTATTTATCAAGTATTATTGCATCAGAAATGAGTGTGCACCCCTTTGATACTCAAAGGAAGTAAGTTTCACTAAACAAAAGAAAATGCTTCCTCTAAATTGAGAGCAAACTTACTGGACTCTCCACAACACAAGTGATAAGGATGTTTTTTTAAAAACCACTTTAAATACTGAATAGAATAAAAGTGTCAAAGATCAGTGATTGAAACTTTGTTCAGTATCATAGCTAAGAAATTTATAATTCTGCATTTTTTTTTCTTAAGAAATGTTCTGCAACTTAATTAAAGAGAGGTCCTAAATGGGTTATGTTCAAGGTTCAGGGGGAGTGCTTTGCAACTGTCCTTTATTATTTTTTAAAAGTTATTTTATTTCTGTGTGCATGCACTTCTAACAATGCTACTGCTTTATTACTACCAGCAGGGGTGTTTGCTCTGTGAGGAACAGATAACTGGGAGGCTGGAAGGAAACGGGGTGGGTGGTCTGGAGGCCAGGCCCAAGAGCTCCTCAGTTTTACTTCTGGAAATGGACAGGTATCATGAAGGAGTCATGGTAGGCTATGGCTATGCCACCAATAAGATTAAGAAATTCTTGGAAATCCATCCGCCCATCAGACTTAAGGTCCAGTTTCTTCATCATGCCTTCAGGAACACTGGGATCTTTCCGGTTCTTTGTGAAGGCAACCAGTTCTGTATTCATGAAGGTGAAGAACTTGTTCTTGAAGGGTCTGTAGCTGTTAACTTTCTATCCAGCATACTTCCAGGAGACAGCAGAGACTCGATGCACTGCTCAGTCTCTGTATGGCTGAACATTTTTGCCAAGGTGGAGCCGAGTGGAGTGGAACAGAGTCTGTGACCTGGGAGTGGCACTGTGAGCTCTGTCCTTTAACTTTAGAGATTAGTTTTAAGGAGCTACTGAAACTCACTTTCCCATCCACACCCTTGGCAAATTGCAAATCCATCCCAGCACAATCCCCTGAGCCTATATGCTCTCAGACTGCAAATCAATTGATCTGGCAATCGAGAGGAAGCCAATGGCTGTCCTTGGCTGTAGACACACTTCACCAAACGTGGAGCTTAGTAGTGAAAACAAAGACAATACGGTGGGCATTAGGAATGTGAATTTGACTCCTGTATCAACTCTGCTCTCCTCTGTGTCAGTGACTTAAGACGAGATGCAGGAGGAACCTACTATACCACCACAGACAATAATCCAGCAAAGAAGGACCCAACTTCCTCAGGAAGTCCTGCTTTATGCTCTCTGGGGTCCAGCGGTGTCCAGGTGTCAGTGTATTCTACTTCTAGTTTATACTGCTTAATATCCACTGAGAGGCAACAAATAGGGCCTATTCTAAAAGTACAGCATTATGTACAAAGACCTAATTTTTGCGAAGACTCTTTAGGTTCTGTTAAGGTGTTTATTGCCCATATAATCTTGGGAAAACCCCATTAGCAGATTTCTTGGCATCTAGTCTAAAAATTACTAATACTAAGATACCTAACTGATAAAAAGGAGCAGAGCTGTCTTCTCCTTCGTGTCTGAACTCACAAGCCCACTAATGGAATCTTTGTGTTTCGTAGTGGAAGGGACTAGGAAGAGAATGAATAATAAAGGTCTGGGTTCTATTCAAATAAAACATCCTAGAACTTTTCCAGGGGAGGTGGCAAAAAAAATGTCTGTGTTGGCTGTCATTTCAGTGAGGAGGACATTAATTTTTCTTTCTGCTTGTCAAGATACACTTTATTCTGTTTAAGTCAATTTATATGTAGCTGATGTGCACATACAAGGTTGTACAGGAAACACACAAAAGTGCACTTTGACTTTGCCTCAGAATTCCACAGTTAGCTATTCTTCCCCTGGTCCAAACTGTCTTCCCAACTCAATCTTATTGATAGTTGGTTCCTAAACATTCACCCAATTTTGGCCCTGTGCTTAGGTAGCTGCTTCATGTCTAGCTGCTTGAATATTGTGATCTGTGGACTGTCTATTCTGTCTTCAACTGTCATCCTTCAGAAAATTATTTCTAATGTTCTCAACAGCTCAAAGTACCAATGCCTCAAGATCTAAGCAAAAAACGTAACTACCTGGACCTCATTTCTAATCCCTTAGCCAAACAGATGAGAAATAAAGGATGGGAAGCACTAGAGGCTTTTGACTGAGTCCCTGAGTTCAGCATCACCTCCACAAATCTCAGAAGGCTTCCAACACTTTGATTTCCAACACAAATGGAAAACATTTCAGATTTCACTTGTTACTAGTAGAGCTAGGTAATTTCTACACTCAAACGGATGGTGTCTTTCACAATTCCATTGCCAATGGTTCTGAAACCTAACCAAGAATTATGGCCAATCCCTGGTTTCTTTGCAGATCTTCACAGAAACCCAGGTGGGAAGCCACAACACCTTGCCTGAACTCACTCAGCCAAGAAAGTTCACCAACAGAATCTAGTTACCAGCAATGAAAACCAGGAAGGGGACTCTGCGTTAATGGTAAGTAAAGGCAGAAGGAATTATGTGTCAACAGATCTGAGTGGCTCAAAAGACAGATTTGGGAGGACAAGAGCAAAGGAAAAACTCCTCAAATTGCCTTTTAGCTCTCTCTAAAAAAAGGAAATGTTATTCAAAATCCAAGTTATATAAAAGAAAATATAAACTAGACAGCTGTTCTTTCGCATCACATAAGGATACCATTGTCAGCTATCTCAACCACTAGTAGCAGGTAATATATACATTTCTTATACATTCCTGGTCACACCCAGATTTTGAGGATTATTTGCTTTGGGCAGAATCCTCATATTTTTATACTTTTGTCTCCCTTTTTGAAACTAAAAATCTCATGACCACCTGGAAATTCTGTTATGCCCTCTAGGCGGTATTCTCCCAAGTAAGGTTATTAAGATATTAAACTTGACAAATATTTGTGGAGCTCTTATTATGTGCCAGGTATTATTCTAGACATTTGGAATTCACCATGAATAAAACAAATATCTCTGCCTGAATGGAGCTTACATTCAAGTCAGAGGGAGGGAGAATGGAGAGCAGCAGAGAAAAACTCGGATCAGTAGAAATAATAAATTAATAAATAATGCAGGATATAAGACAATAAAGACAGGGTAAGAGGACAAAAACGCTTAAAAACAATGTTGTAGATTGTAGGAACCCATCTTTCCTCTGAACCCACAGCACATTGCAGTTCTTATTTCTACCTATTTTTTTTCCCTATCCAGATTTTTATTAAGGCAGCTTAGCAAAATAGCTAAGCACCTGAATTTGGAGTCAAACCTAAGATCCAATCTTTGGCCCACTATTTATTAGCTGTGAACTAATAAACTTGGCAAGTTATTTGGCATCTCTAAAGCTTAGCTTCTATCAATCAGTTGTGGGTTTGGGGGGTGGAGTAAAGGAAATTTTTTAAATTGGACCTAAAAGTAATGCCTAGATATATTAAGAACTAAATACATGGTATATAGCATTGCCTTCTGCATGCAAAGTATTCTGCACTCTTAATTATTTGTCCATCTGTCATTTCCTCCTCTCATAGATGCACAGTTCCTGAGAACAGGTCTGTATTCGCGGCAGCAGCATATAGCAGTAGAAAGCCTGAATTCCCAAAAGAAGACACGAGTTGTAGCCCAAAATCTGGGTCTCAGATTTCTTGATCAGTAAAATGAGAACTTCCTAATAAATATCTAAAAACTCATAAAACAAATTAAGGTATTAAAACTCTGTTATGCAAGAAATGTTTCCCGAACTGAGTCAGTAAAGACTCAATGACTATAATGGATTTGACTGGAGAGTATCGTCCTGATAAACAGCTGAAGTTTGTTCACTGTAGAGACAAGAGGATTAGACATTGATAGTCTTCTCATCTCCTCTGGGATGACAGTGATTCTTTAAAGAAGTCTCTAAGACTTTGAAAGTGGCTCCTTCGCTACAGAATGTCCTGTAGCTTTCCGTAAAAAGTTGCCCTGTCACTTTCAGTAAAAGGAGTAAGATGAATGCCCTTGCCAAAGTTCCTTTTCCCTAAACCCAAGGTTAGGTTCCAGGATGCCATGGGGTGTGCACCTGTCCTGTGAGATTTTCAGAGAGAAAAGTGTTTGTATAAATACCAGCCTTTGCTCATATAATATTTTAAAATAACATGGAACTTCATGGATAATAGTGCTTTCTGTATGACTCTCTTTCCCACCCTCCCTGGTAAACTAACTCAGAGTTTCTTTTTTCTCTGCAGCCCAGATGCCGTCTCGTAACTGTGTGTGTCTGTGATCTACTTCCAGATGGACCTCCACAGTTCTTACCCCTGCAGTTGCTATTACTGGCTCACTGCTGCTGGCAAGTCCATCAGAAAATAAAGATATGTTATGGAAGCTAATAATAGTCTGTCACCATCCCAGTCGAGTAACAGCTGTGTAACATTATGGACTAAAACTTAGAGTACCAGTAGCTTTGTTGTCATGTAATTGAAAGGAAACAACATGCACAGGGCCAGAAACACACATCTGAGAAAAAAACACGGGGAAAAAAATCACTATAAGGCATGTAACTTAAAAGTTCTATTTCTTTTCCAAAGTGAGGCTATAGTTTGGATTCTATTTTTTTAAGAATATCAGAGTTCTCCAATTAACATATATCATTATGTGTGGCTAATATTTTAAGCTGATGACCCAACGTTTTGCTTAATTCTTTGTTTTTATCATGCTTCCTAAGAGGGCTCTTCATACATTTTCTTTCCAGACAGAGAGAGGGATCGTATTTTCTTGAACGCTTTGAAGTTAGGCATGGCCATGGGACTTGTTTAGTCAATGAAATATAAGTGAAAGTAATATATGTCACCTCTGAGAAGTTGTAGAAGCAAGCACAGGATTGTCTTGTTTCCTTTACCCCCTTATGGTAATTACGAAGACACATATGAAATGGAAATTCTGTCATCCTTGGTCCCTGCATGTTAACAATGAACAGAACTCTATCAACAGACATATAACAAGCTTGAGAGGTAAGCTGTATTTGGTGTTTGGCCACTGAGATTTTGGGGTTGTGATCACAACACAAGGTAATGAATCCTGGCTGATATAGAAGCTTAATCATTTATTTTAAATGATTAATTTTAAAGCATTTAATGTGAACTTGGTGATGGTCTGGGCATCAAGTGTTTTAAAGTTGAAAGTCTTCAGTAAAAGATTAGGATAGCAAAGATCAAAGCCTATCTCCAGAGTGCTCAACTCTGAATAGTTTTGAAGCAGAACATGTGATGAGATAAAGAACCCATTTCCATAAATGGCAAGGAATAAAGAGCATCCCTCCACTCCATCCTCTGATGATGGTTTATTTAGCTAAAGACACATGTCTTCACCATACCAATTCTCTTAAATTCAACTTAAAATCTTTGGTGATGGACAAGAACTAGTCAGAACTAATTAGTCAAAGCCCTTTGCTGGGGCTGCACTGTGAGAAGAGACAAAAACACTGGGTGTGTGTTTGGTTCCAGGTTCCTCAGGTAGAGGCATGGCTTGCAGTGGTGCATAAAATCAAAGGAAGAAAGACAACTCATTGAGATGTACACTAGGGTGAATCTGTATGTTGATTATACATCAATTGGATATTTAAGAAAAGGCAAGAAAGCAAACGAAAGGGCTTGAATAAAGAAAAAAGATTTTAGAGAAAAATAATTCAATTACAATAATACCAGCTCTAACAAAACAAAACAAAACACATTACCTTTCTCTCACCTGAACATATGGAATCAAATTTCTATTATGAGCTTAGAGAGAGGATGTAATCATCTCACACATAAGCTAGATTGATGGAACTTAGGAGGGCATAAATACTAGTTATTAAAAGGATATATTCCTTAAGGCACCCTAAAACATTACTGCCTTTTTGAGGACTGGAGAGTAGGGACATTTAATAGCTCACTAACCTGTGGTCCAGTTGTAAGCATCTCTAAGTGTGAAAAGAAAACTCAATGCCAGGGAGGGGAGGCAGTTTTAGTTCTGTTTCACAAAAGAACTACTTCTAGGAGTTCTAGGGATGCTGTGACAATCCCCAAGGGGCAGCTATGTTATTCCTTCATGGCTTCTCAGAAGGAAGAATTACATTTCTCATATTGTGCCTATATATGTTTCCTTATTAACATTCAGAATTGGGAATTTTATCTTATAATTATTCCAGTAAGAAATTTTCTGAACTTGATGATTCAGAGGATAGAACAAATATGTTTGTAATTTTGTACTTACTTTTATGTAAATATTTGTTATGTGAATTACATAACTCATAAAACCTCATATCTTTTCATTATATCTAATTTGAGCTCTCAACTTCACATTATAGAACGCTTCCCTAAAAGTGCTTTTATGAAAATATATAAGCTTGCATGTTGATTTATACTTCAGAAATCCACCTGTCATATTTATTTTTTAAAAAACCTTCTAATTATCTGCATGGCTAAATGGAATTTAAAATGAACCCCCCAAAATAAAGTTGTGTAATATTGTAATCTTTGTCCAAGATGGTATGTGCTACAAGTTGTCAGGTCTTCATAAGAAAATAGTTTAAAATTACATGGATTTTATATAAAATAATAACACCTTCAAACTTCAATGGGCCCAAGTTATTTGCTAAAATTTTTGTGCTATGAAAGATCTTAGAATTCAATTAGCACAAACTTCCATACTTGACTTGATGATCTAGACTTAGGTCATAATTTCTTCCACTAATGAAATAATAAGCATGCATTAGACCTGGTAGAAGTCTTTTAATGAAGTGTGTGACTTCCTGACATGCTTTGGTATGTGCTTAACAAATATGGAAGAACAGATTGTAAACTCCTCCAGCAGTCTTTAGTCAAAAGGGGGCAACCAAAATTTTAAAGGTTGATCTGGTACAGCATACTGTTATAAAATTAATAGTGGCAGTCCTAATGAAACCCCTTAATGTGATGATTAAAAAGATCCTATGAAATAAAGTACACATATAATCTAAAAATGCATTCTTACCCCTGGAGAAATGAAGGTTGGGTGAAGGATCTGAGTTTTTCAAACTTCTTTTCAGTAATAATAGCTCGCACCTGTGTAGGCATTTTAACTTTTTACGAAGCACTTTCATAACTTCCACCTAACTGTATCCTTATACCATCTCTATCAAGTAGTCATGGGGGAAATAACCATTCCCATTTGTCATCAAGGGAACTGCTTCCAGAAGAAATTATTAAGGGACTTACTCAAGGCCAAGCAAATCAGTGGGGGACTAGACCTGGAAACCATATTACGTAACTCCAAACCCAGGCCTCTTCCACACAGACAAACCAACACCAGTGAGTACTAATATCTCCTGCTGGGGATAATCATTCTCATAAAGGAGACTGTATTCTGTTCTGAGAACCAGCACTTGAATAAAAAAGAAACTTGGAGATGGTTTAGAGACAAACAGTAAAAATGATCCACATTTGAGAAATAACTAGAGGAAGATAATGCCCTGAAACTGATTTGTTGGGAAATTTTAGCCGTGTGTACAAAAGACTGACCAAGGACTTACTATCATTAACAAAAAACTTACAGCATTTTCTGCTTAAAATTTAAGACAGAATGGCAAGTATATTACATCAGAAGATAGGTTGGGGCTCCTGGGTGGCTCAGTTGGTTAAGTGACTGCCTTCGGCTCAGGTCATGATCCTGGAGTCCCGGGATCGAGTCCCACATCGGGCTCCCTGCTCAGCAGGGGGTCTGCCTCTCCCTCTGACCCTCTTCCCTCTCATGCTCTCTGTCTCTCATTCTCTCTCAAATAAATAAAATCTTAAAAAAAAAAAAAGAATATAGTTTGGGTTACTAAGAATTTCCTAGGATGAGAATTACCAGATATCTGTACTACCAGGTGGTTTATGCCAATCTGTTCCTGAGACATTGTCAAGGCTGGGTAGAATGCCGCCACTTTGGGTGTAAGAGACTCCAAAGTCAAAAGGATCCATTTGATAATTCTCTACCCTTTGATGGTTCACCTCCATCATCTCTAAAAAAAGACCTGAGTCTAAATGAAATGGAGCCTCTCTTGAGTCACACTGAAGTTTGGTAACTCTACTCTGTATACAGAGTTATTCATTCAGAATTTCCAGAAGTTTCAGAACTAACCAAAACCAGCAGGAACATATACAATCTGCACAAATTTATATGCATGCATGTACACAAAATGTAAGCACACAAGAGACAAGTTGATAGTACTAAACCAGTTCTCACTGTTTGCAATTGACCTGGGAGCATAGTGTGGCACTATAAGTACCTGCTTATAGCATTCACATAAGTTTCAAATGGTTGTAACTATAGTGATCGATAATTCCAAAGGGTGCACTTTGTATGAAGGGAATTTTAAAAAGATAGTGACAATTTATTCTGAAAACAAAACACAATAAAAAAGCAAAGACAACTCACATGGTTTTCCAACTCTAGGCATCATCATCTTGACTAATTGCCAAGAAGTAGCCAGTAAATTCAGGCACCATCATATATAATATATATAAATGTGAGAAACAATTTGAAGATGGCAATAGATATGTTCAAAATTACCAATCTACTCTTTGGAATAAAGACTGTGAGGCGGCTTATCATACATGTGATTATATAAAATGACCTTAAAAATAGCTCTGAAGTCAATTTCCAGTTCTCTACTATAGAACTTGTGCACCCCCTTTACTATATGCCTAAAATGATAAATTTGGTTAATCAAAGATATTTCTGTACTCTGTAACTCAGATCTTAACTGTTGACAACTTACTGAGTCCCAAGGAAAGGTTCAAATGTTGGTTAACTGGTTGATTTGCTAAGCCCAGTAATGACTATGACGTGGCTCTCCATTCTCCTCTGACCTGAGCCTTCTTCATATTCTAAATCTATAGCAAGGGTATATTAAATCAGGTTAGAAAATGTTCTTAAAAAGTACTTTTTTCCCCTAAGATGCTATCATTTCTAAGATTCACCACCAGGTTTAGTCAATAGTGGTTTTGTTTTTGTTGGGGGATGGGCACTGCCACAGTAAATATGCACATAGTGTCCAGTTCATCCTAGTATCAGAACTGCTTAAAAGTATCCAAGGTGTTTCAAGAATTAAAGAACCACAGCAGTTCCTGCTCAGAATTGAGTTGAAAATAAATCATTCACTGTACTCTACCCCACTGCTTCTTAAATTATATACAAACCTCTATCCCAATACGGGAGCTCAGTAAATGGCTGATAAACCATTCTATATTCAATATTGTGATCACTGCACAGGGCTAAGTAGAGACCATGTAGCCTAACTGTAATATCTGAATAGAAATCTACTTTTCCTATTATTTCTATTCCTAGAGCCTTTTCTCTTATTTCCTCACATGTCTCCTTCACTTAAAGATCAAGCTTTAGCCAATAAGGGTTTGTCAAGAGGCAGGCAGAAGCAAAAATATATTGCCATTTTATCAGTAATGATAGTCAATTTATTGTATGGTGATTATACCTACCTTACAGAATTGACGTGAGGATTAAATAACACAGCACATGAGCATCTAACATTGAGCTAGACATTTCATAAGCAATAAGATGTAGTAACTATTAGTTTTCCTCACACTCTACAGCTCCTCCAAAATTACCTATAGAAGTTTCTTCTATTTCCCAGTGGAGCTTACAATTTGTCTAAGAAATCTGTATAACAAACATCCCAAAGAGCTGGTCTGTCAATGGGAGAGCCCTCAGTGGAGAGCAAGGGAGAAGAAAGTAAATGAGCAATGCCAGAATTTTCTTTCATAGATGGAGGAAGCAAACCCTGACTTCTTTATTTCTGAGACTAAGTTTCCAATTGTACCCTCTTCCAATTACTGGATTTCTGTTTTACTCCTCTGTTCTGAGTCTCTGGCTAGGTAATTCTAATCCCTCCAGGACTGAGGTCCTAGATACATGCCAACAGTTACTCTCAGAGTCCACAAACTTGTTCCTAAATTTAGGAATAGAAGTTGCTCTCAACAAGGCCCCAGACTATGATTTCCTTTGTGGATCCCTGAAGAATTTATGCTTCTAAATCCACTGTTGCTATGCTGCCTCAATTGCTTCATTATCCCTACATGCAACTCTCTTCCTTCCACTAAAGTGGGCACCAAATGCTTCCCTGGAGCACCACAGGTGGTCTTGGCACAGTGTGGATGTGCCCAAAGGAAAATCTTCCAATTGCCCACATGATTTGTCCCCCAGTGTTTCTTAACCACAGTGGGTAGTTTCACTCAAGATCCTTTACCTGTAATACCTTTACCACCACCATTTTCTGACAGCCAATGCTTTCATACCCATCTGTGGCAAGAGAAACCATTTCAAGATTGGAAGAGGAGAAAGATGCTTAAACCCATCAAAGATATGCCATCCGTAATGTGTTTATTCATAAGCAGATGCTTTATTTGAAAGCAGTCTTCAATGTGTGAACATGAAACTTATATAAACTAGTTTATACAGAACTCTATAACAAGGTTTAGAATTATCTTTTCTAATCCACGCATTATAATCACTCTTGTAACCTTCAGAAGAGCTGGATGTATAAATTCTGAAAACTTACTAGGGAAAGAAACCTATCAGCTCTGTTACTTGTAGGTAGATTATAAGATTATATTCTGGCAAGGTTAATGGAAAGTGTCATCTACTATATATACGTATTTCCATCCCCCCCAGAACAATCACAAAAGCTATTAAAAATCATGACAAAAATCAAACATCGAGAATAACGCACTCATGTTTAAACATGACTCTTCCAATTGACAGGAGTAACCTTGACAAGCTGCCACCCATCAACACTTTCTAAACTGACTGGGGTATTCCACATCTTTCCTGCAACATTAAAAGACAGTTTGCAAAATTATCAACTCACAGTGAGCTTGAAAGGAAGTTTCTCATCCTAATAAAAAAGTATCTCTTAAGGTTCCTGTTAACTCAACATTCATGAATAGTTAAAAGTTCTTTGCATATAACTCACACTTGCTCTTGAGACTTTCTTCTGTGCATATTTTTCCTCTCTCTTGAAGCTTCCTTTTACTGTTAGAGTTTATTTTTTAAATTTTTTTCTTGCTTTATTTTCATTTCAGACCCCTAGGGCATATAGTATATCACATGATTTGGGCTATAAGTTGGTTGGCAACAGCTTTCTGAAAAGTAAACTATAGATTTAAGTAGTAATGATGGATATGCACTGGGTTATCTTAACTGCATTCATTTCCTCATATTCTTTGGAAGAAAAAAAATTCCAATTAACTCTGAGTAAAGGCTGCCCCGAGATCCCATTCATGGAAACATCTTGTGTAACTTAGCTGCTCTTGACTCTACGCCTAGCTGTATTTCGGTTAGGCTTGATTTGGCCACAGTGATTGATCCAGAACCAATGAGAAGAGAGACTTCTATTGGGCTCCCAAGAGAGAGGCAAGTGCTCTTTCCTGATCTTGAACAGGAGAGAATATAAGCTAGAATTGCTCCAGCCATCTTGCCATCAGGCAGGAAGGGCAAATCAGAGATTTTGATCAAGGCAGAGCAAGTGTAAGTGAGAGGTGAAGAGGAAGCTTGAGAGTTGCCTGAGCTCTTGGCCTGAGGCAAGCCCTCTGGCTAATTCTTTAATTACTTGGATCAATAAATCCCACTTTTGCTTAAGCCAGCTTAAGTTGGGCTTTGGGACACACACAGTCAAGAGGAATGCTAATTAATGCAGTTTGTTCAGTGAGGCTAGAATGAAGAGACTGAGAATACACAAGAAATACAATCCTTCTCAAAATGTACAAAAAATCCTCAATTACCAATGTTTAGAGAATATGGAAAAAATAACATAATTAAATGTGAATATTTTTTCTTTTCACAATTTTATCTCTATGAGCCAAAGGTCCTTTCAATTATTTAAAAGGCAAGCTAATTGTTTTGGTATCTTTTAGGTATATACACATTAATTATGAAAACAGAGTGTGTGGAAGTCACATCAACACAGACTGTACAAGCATATTTACTGGGAGGGAAATTACAACTAAAAAATGTCATTTTATTTACTTATTTATTAGTTTTGTTATGTTAATCATCATACATCATTAGTTTTTGATGTAGTGTTCCATGATTCACTGTTTGCGTACAACACCCAGTGCTCCATTCAGTACATGCCCTCTTTAATACCCATCACCAGGCTAACCCATCCCCCCACCCCTCTCCCCTCTAGAACCCTCAGTTTGTTTCTCAGAGTCCATAGTCTCTCATGGTTCATCTCCCCATCTGATTCCCCCCCTTCATTTTTCCCTTCCTACTATCTTCTTTTTTTTTTTTAACACATAATGTATTATTTGTTTCAGAGGTACAGGTCTGTGATTCAACAGTCTTACACAATTCACAGTGCTCACCATAGCACATACCCTCCCCAATGTCTATCACCCAGCCAGCCCATCCTTCCCACCCCCCCACCACTCCAGCAACCCTCAGTTTGTTTCCTGAGATTAAGAATTCCTCATATCAGGGGGGCGGAGCAAGATGGCGGAGGAGTAGGAGACCTGGATTTCGTCTGGTCTCAGGAATTCAGCTGAATAGGGATCAAACTATTCTGAACACCTACAAACTCAACAGGAGATCGAAGAAGAGAGTAGCAACAACTCTCCGAACAGAGAAGCGACAACTTTCTGGAAGGTAGGACGTGCGGAGAAGTGAATCCGAGGCGATATTCGGGAGGATAGACGGCGGGGGAGAGGGCCTTCGTCGGGCGCTTCTGGCAAGTGATAGAGCCGCGGAGCACAAAATCGGAACTTTTAGAAGTCAGCTGCGCTGAGGGATGCCGCTCCAGTGGCTAAGCTGGGGGTGGAAACCTCGCGGGACAATGTGGTCTCAGAACCCTCGGGGTCACAGAAAAACCGGGGGTGCCTGAGTGCAGCAGAGCTCCCAGGTATTGGAGCGGGGAAGCCGGCTGCAGAGACAGAGCCGAGGTGTGGGCTCTCAGCTCAGGGTTGCCATAAACTGTGATCCGTGGCCCAGTTGGGCCACTGCTCCTCCAGCAGGGACCCAACAAGCGGCAGAGCTGGGGAGACTCCCCTCCCTCCCCGGGGAGGAGCGGCGTGGAGGCGCACGGCAGGGATCTGCTGGGTTTGGAGACTCCACACGGGGTTGGGGGACAGAGATAGAAATGCTCAGTCACAGGCTGGGTGAGCACAGAGTGCGGCCGGGGACCAGGAAGATGGGAGTGAATGCTTTTCTTGGGGGGCGCACTGAGGAGCGGGGCCCCGAGTTCTCAGCTCCTCTGGGTGGAGATTGGGAAGCCACCATTTTCACCCTGGTGAAGAGCTTGCAGGGAACAAAAGCTGTACCAGAGCTTGCAGGGAACAAAAGATCCTGAGAGCAAACCCTAGCAGCTTGCTTAGCCTGGACCGACAAGGGCGGGGCAATTCTGCCTCCGGCAAAGACATTTGGGAACCACGGCAACAGGCCCCTCCCCCAGAAGATCAGCAGGAACAGCCAGCAAGCCAAGACCAAGTTTAGCGATCAAGAAGAATGGGAGAACTCCAGCGCTAGGGGAATACTGCACATAGAATTGATGGCTTTTTTTTACCATGATTCATTAGTTTTTCAAAGTTAATTTTTTTAACTGTTTTTTTTCTTATTCCCTTTTTCAACCAACATCTTATCAATCCTTTTTTAAAAAAAAACATTTTTTATTTTTCATTTTTAGAGTCATATTTTATCCCTTCAAAGTAGTTACCCTTATTTTTGGCATATATATATATATATATACATATATATATATATATACACACATATATATATATATGTTGTTCTCTCTTTAAAATTTTGAGATAGTTTCTTCTAACAGATCAAAATACACCCCAAATCACTAGTGTATGGCTTTGTTCTAGAATACTGCCTGATCAAATCCTCTCCCTTTTTCTTCTTCTTTTTAATCTTTTTCTTTCTTTTTTCAAACAACTTCTTATCTCCTCAATTCCTTTTATAAAATCTTTTATAATTTTCATCTTTACACTCATCTTCCATCCCTTCATTGTAACAACCCTTATTTTGTACATATATGTCTTTCTTCCTTTAAAATTTTAGGAGGCACGTTTTTCTAACAGACAAAAATACGCCCAAAATCTACTGTGTGGCACTGATCTATGCACTACCCTGATCCTATATGATCATATTCTGGTTTTTTTGTATTGTTCGGTTTTTGTTTTTATCTTTTTCTCTTTGATTTTTTTTTCTTTCTTTTCTCTTTCTTTTTTCTTTCTTTCCCTTTCTTTTCCCCTGGTTTCAGGTCTTTTCTGATTTGTATAGAGTATATTTGCTGGGGACTTGTTAACCTGTTAGCATTTTGTTCTCTCATTCATCTATTCTACTCTGGACAAAATGACAAGATGAAAAAAATCACCTCCGCAAAAAGAACAAGAGGTAGTACCGTCTGCCAGGGACCTACTCAATACGGACATTAGTACGATGTCGGACCTAGAGATCAGAATCATGACTTTAAAGATACTAGCTGGGCTTGAAAAAAGCGTGGAAGTTGTTAGAGAAACCCTTTCTGAAGAAATAAAAGAACTAAAATCTAACCAAGTCGAAATCAAAAAGGCTATTGATGAGGTGCAATCAAAAATGGGGGCACTAACTGCTAGGATAAATGAGGCAGAAGAGAGAATCAGTGATAGAGAAGACCAAATGATGGAAAATAAAGAGGCTGAGAAAAAGAGAGAAACAACTACAGTATCATGAGGGCAGAATTAAAGAGAGAAGCGATACGATAAGACAAAACAACATTAGAATAATTGGGATCCCAGAAGAAGAAGAAAGAGCGAGAGGGGCAGAAGGTATATTGGAGCAAATAATAGCAGAGAACTTCCCTAATGTGAGGAAGAAAAGAGGCATCAAAATCCAGGAGGCACAGAGAACCCCTCTCAAAAATCAATAAAAATAGGTCAACACCCCGACATCTAAGTAAAACTTATGAGTCTCAGAGACAAAGAGAAAATCCTGAAAGCAGCTCAGGAGAAGAGATATGTAACCTACAATGGTAGAAATATTAGATTGGCAACAGACCTATCCACAGAGACCCGGCAGGCCAGAAAGGACTGGCATGGTATCTTCAGAGCACTAAACAAGAAAAATATGCAGCCAAGAATACGATATCCAGCTAGGCTCCCATTGAAAATTGAAGGAGAGATAAAAAGCTTCCAGGTTAAACAAAAACTAAAGGAATTTGCAAACACGAAACCAGCCCTACAAGAAATATTGAAAGGGGTCCTCTAAGCAAAGAGAGAGCCTAAAAGCAGCATAGATCAGAAAGGAACACAGACAATATACAGTAACAGTCACCATATAGGCAATACAATGGCACTAAATTCATACCTTTCAATAGTTACTCTGACTATAAATGGGGTAATGCCCCAATCAAAAGACACAGGCTATCAGACTGGATTAAAAAACAAGACCCATCAATATGCTGTCTGCAAGAGACTCATTTTAGACCCAAAGATACCCCCAGATTGAAAGTGAGGGGGTGGAAAACCATGCTAATGGACACCAAAAGAAAGCTGGGGTGGCAACCCTTATATCAGACAAACTAGATTTTAAAACAAAGACTGTAATAAGAAATGAAGAAGGACACTATATCCTACTTAAAGGGTCTATCCAACAAGAAGATCCAACAACTGTAACTATCTATGCCTCTAACATGGGAGCAGCCAATTATATAAGGCAATTAATAACAAAAGCAAAGAAACACATTGACAACAATACAATAATAGTGGGGGACTTTAACACCCCCCTCACTGAAATGGACAGATCATGTAAGCAAAAGATCAACAAGGAAATAAAGACTTTAAATGACACACTGGACCAAATGGACTTCACAGACATATTCAGAACATTCCATCCCAAAGCAACGGAATACACATTCTTCTCTAGTGCCCATGGAACATTCTCCAGAATTGATCACATCCTAGGTCACAAATCAAGTCTCAACCAGTACCAAAAGATAGGGATCATTCCCTGCATATTTTCAGACTACAATGCTTTGAAACTGGAACTTAATCACAAGAGGAAAGTCGGAAAGAGCTCAAATACATGGAGGCTAAAGAGCATCCTACTAAAGAATGAATGGGTCAACCAGGAAATTAAAGAAGAATTTAAAAAATTCATGGAAACCAATGAAAATGAAAACACAACTGTTCAAAATCTTTGGGATACAGCAAAGGCAGTCCTGAGAGGAAAGTATATAGCAATACAAGCCTTTCTCAAGAAACAAGAAAGGTCTCAAATACACAACCTAACCCTACACCTAAAGAAGCTGGAGAAAGAACAGCAAATAAAGCCTAAACCCAACAGGAGAAGAGAAATAATAAAGATTAGAGCAGAAATCAATGAAATAGAAACCAAAAGAACAGTAGAACAGATCAACGAAACTAGGAGGTGGTTCTTTGAAATATTTAACAAGATTGATAAATCCCTGGACAGACTTATCCAAAAGAAAAGAGAAATGACCCAAAACAACAAAATCATGAATGAAAGAGGAGAGATCACAACCAACACCAAAGAAATACAAACAATTACAAGAACATACTATGAGCAACTCTATGCCAGCAAATTAGATAACCTGGAAGAAATGGGTGCATTCCTAGAGATGTATCAACTACCAAAATTGAACCAGAAAGAAACAGAAAACCTGAACAGACTTATAACCACTAAAGAAATTGAAGCAGTCATCAAAATTCTCCCAACAAAAAAAAGCCCAGGGCCAGAGGGCTTCCCAAGGGAATTCTATCAGACATTTAAAGAATTAATACCTATTCTCCTGAAACTTTTCCAAAAAATAGAAATAGAAGGAAAACTTCCAAACTCGTTTTATGAGGCCACCATTATCTTGATCCCAAAACCAGACAAAGACCCCATCCAAAAGGAGAATTACAGACCAATATCCTTGATGAACATGGATGCAAAAATTCTCACCAAAATACTAGCCAATAGGATCCAACAGTACATTAAAAGGATTATTCACCATGACCAAGTGGGATTTATCCCTGGCTGCAAGGTTGGTTCAACATCTGCAAATCAATCAATGTAATACAATACATTAACAAAAGAAAGAACAAGAATCATATGATCCTCTCAATAGATGCAGAAAAAGCATTTGACAAAGTACAGCATCCTTTCTTGATCAAAACTCTTCAGTGTATAGGGATAGAGAGTACATACCTCTATCATAAAAGCCATTTATGAAAAACCTACAGAGAATATCATTCTCAATGGGGAAAAGCTGAGAGCTTTCCCCCTAAGGTCAGGAACGCGGCAGGGATATCCACTATCACCACTGCTATTCAACATAGTATTAGAAGTCCTAGCCACAGCAATCAGACAACAAAAAGAAATCAAAGGCATCCAAATCGGCAAAGAGGAAGTCAAACTCTCACTCTTTGCAGATGATATGATACTGTATGTGGAAAACCCAAAAGACTCCACCCCAAAACTGCTAGAACGCATACAGGAATTCAGTAAAGTGGTAGGATATAAAATTAATGCACAGAAATCAGTGGCATTCCTATACACCAACAACAAGACAGAAGAGAGACAAATCAAGGAGTCAATCCCATTTACAACTGCACCCAAAACCATAAGATATCTAGGAACAAATTTAACCAAAGAGGCAAAGGATCTGTACTCAGAAAACTATAAAATACTCATGAAAGAAATTGAAGAAGACACAAAGAAATGGAAAAAATGTTCCATGCTCATGGATTGGAAGAAAAAACATTGTGAAGAAGTCAATGGTACCTAGAGCAATCTACACATTCAATGCAATCCCCATCAAAATACCATCCACTTTTTTCAAAGAAATGGAACAAATAATCCTAAAATTTATATGGAAACAGAAGAGACCCCGAATAGCCAGAGGAATCTTGAAAAAGAAAAGCAAAGCTGGCGGCATCACAATTCCGGACTTCCAGCTCTATTACAAAGCTGTCATCATCAAGACAGTATGGTACTGGCACAAAAACAGACACATCGATCAATGGAACAGAATAGAGAGCCCAGAAATGGACCCTCAACTCTATGGTCAACTTATCTTTGACAAAGCAGGAAAGAATGTCCAGTGGAAAAAAGACAGTCTCTTCAACAAATGGTGTTGGGAAAATTGGACAGCCACATGCAGAAGAATGAAACTGGACCATTTCCTTACACCACACACAAAAATAGATTCCAAATGGTTGAAAGACCTAAACGTGAGACAGGAGTCCATCCAAATCCTAAAGGAGAACACAGGCAGCAACCTCTTCGACCTCAGCCGCAGCAACTTCTTCCTAGAAACATCGCCAAAGGCACGGGAAGCCAGGGCAAAAATTTACTATTGGGATTTCATCAAGATAAAAAGCTTTTGCACAGCAAAAGAAACAGTCCACAAAACCAAAAGACAACCCACAGAATGGGAGAAAATATTTGCAAACGACAAATCAGATAAAGGGCTAGTATCCAAAATCTATAAAGAACTTATTAAACTCAACACCCAAAGAACAAATAATCCAATCAAGAAATGGGCAGAAGACATGAACAGACATTTTTCCAAAGAAGACATCCAAATGGCCAACAGGCACATGAAAAAGTGCTCAACATCGCTTGGCATCAGGGAAATCCAAATCAAAACCTCAATGAGATACCACCTCACACCAGTCAGAATGGCTAAAATTAACAAGTCAGGAAATGACAGATGTTGGAGGGGATGCGGAGAAAGGGGAACCCTCCTACACTGGTGGTGGGAATGCAAGCTGGTGCAGCCACTCTGGAAAACAGTACGGAGGTTCCTCAAACAGTTGAAAATAGAGCTACCATACAATCCAGCAATTGCACTACTGGGTATTTACCACAAAGATACAAATGTAGGGATCCAAAGGGGTACGTGCACCCCAATGTTTATAGCAGCAATGTCCACAATAGCCAAACTGTGGAAAGAGCCAAGATGTCCCTCGAAGATGAATGGATAAAGAAGATGTGGTATATATGCACAATGGAATATTATGCAGCCATCAAAAGGAATGAGGTCTTGCCATTTGCAACGACGTTGATGGAACTGGAGGGTGTTATGCTGATTGAAATAAGTCAATCAGAGAAAGACATGTATCATATGACCTCACTGATATGAGGAATTCTTAATCTCAGGAAACAAACTGAGTGTTGCTGGAGTGGTAGGGGGTGGGAGGGATGGGGTGGCTGGGTGATAGACATTGGGTAGGGTATGTGCTATGGTGAGCGCTGTGAATTGTGCAAGACTGTTGAATTACAGATCTGTACTTCTGAAACAAATAATCAACATATGTTAAGAAAAAAGAAAAAGAAGATGATAGCAGGAGGGGAAGAATGAAGGGGTGTAAGTCGGAGGGGGAGACGAACCATGAGAGACGATGGACTCTGAAAGGGTTCTAGAGGGGAGGAGAGTATTGGGTACTGATGGGTATTAAAGAGGGCACATTCTGCGTGGAGCACTGGTGTTATGCACAGTGAATCATGGAACACTACATCAAAAACTAATGATGTAATGTATGGTGATTAAGCTAACAATAAAAAAAATTAAACAATAAAAACATTTAAAAAAAAGAATTCCTCGTATCAGTGAGATCATATAATAACATGTCTTTCTCTGATTGACTTAATTCGCTTAGCATAATACCCTCTAGTTCCATCCACATCATTGCAAATGGCAAGATTTCAGGTTTTTTTGATGGCTGCATAATATTCCATTGTATATATCTACCACATTTTCTTTATCTATTCATCTGTCAATGGACATCTTGGCTCTTTCCATAGTTTGGCTATTGTGGACATTGCTGCTATAAAATTTGGGACAAACATACCCCTTCGGATCCCTACATTTGTATCTTTGGGGTAAATACCCAGTAGTGCAATTGCTGGGTCATGCAGTAGCTCTATTTTCAACTTTTTGAGGAACCTCCATACTGTTTTCCAGAGGGGTTGCACCAGCTTGCATTCCCACCAACAGTGTAGGAGGGTTCCCCTTACTCTGCATCCTCGCCAACATCTGTCATTTCCTGACTTGTTAATTTTAGCCATTCTGACTGGTGTGCGGTGGTATCTCACTGAGGATTTGATTTGGATTTTCCTGATGCTGAGCGATGTGGAGCACTTTTTCATGTGTCTGTTGGCCATTTGGATGTCTTCTTTGGAAAAATGTCTGTTCATGTCTTCTGCACATTTCTTGATTGGATTATTTGTTCTTTGGGTATTGAATTTGATAAGTTCTTTATAGATTTTGGATACTAGCCCTTTATCTGATATGTCATTTGCAAATATCTTCCTCCATTCTGTCAGCTGTCCTTTGGTTTTGTTGAAAATGTCATTTTATTTAAAGATTTGACCCATAATCAAAAGAAGAGTTGGGCTAGTGTCAACTTTTTGAACACTAGCTTTCTCACAATTATTTTTTTTAACTTTGTAATAATATATTACATCTGATATCCAGTAAGTTTTTATCAAGACATCTTATATTATATTGTTTCAGACTTATTTTTATTTTTAGAGAGAGGGAGAGAGGATGGGGGGAGGGCAAAGGGAGAGAGAATCTCAGGCAGGCTCCACACCTAGCATGGAGCCTGAAGCAGGGCTCAATCTCACAACCCTGATATCATGACTTAAGCCAAAATCAAGAGTCAGACACATAACTGACTGAGCTACTCAGGTGCCCCATTTGAGACTTATTTTTTAAAAATTAAGAGATGTATATTATTTACATTCCACATCAATAGCCCTGTTCCCCCCGTTCCAGCTAAGGACCACTTCCCAAATTCTGGAACTATAGACAATGATATTCAGGGATTTAATAGAAGAGCGATGTTTTAGCAAAATATGTATACAAACTGAGTGTTAGATGGGAAATAATTTACCATATGGGATAAGGCCACTACTTACTATAAATAATGTGCCATATTATTTCAGATCTGTAATACCGATTCAAAGAAATAGTTCAAGATGATCAAGTTGTATTTAGTATTGGCATAACTCTGCTATGGTATTGTCATGAATCTGGAACTAAACTATAAAGCTATTACCTAGTTCAAGATATCATAATTTCAGGTGGACATTATCCAGGTGGTCATACCCTTAGAAGAGAGACAAGGAAGAGCTCAGACTTTGGTCAGACAGCTAAGAATCTGGTCACACCCACTTACTGTTGTATGATCTTAACCAAGTTAATTCTCTAAGACTTTATTTCCTCATGGTAATAATGGAAAAATCATAATTGCTAATTCCATAGTTACTGTTATGCTTATACAAGATAGGTCATGTAAGGGGCATAACCAGTGCCTGATTATGGGGCTTCCATCTCTGAACAGGTACACAGACTTCCCTCCACTGCTTTTGGCAGTTAATGGCTCTCAGCTGACTCACTCTCTGGGAATTGTCCTCAGTCAAAAAGCTGTCTCTTCCTGGGGTATCCTACTTCCAATGCTTGGTCAATGACATCTACTGTATCACTTCAAGACAACTCTGAAAGGCCAGGTCCTGAGCTACCCATGGAGTGGCAGAGAAGACTGTATTAAAGCCCAACTTCTCTTTCTGGTCTAATCCTGCTTTCCTCATTCTCATGCAGATGATGATCACAGTATCATTTCCCAACAAACTTCATGCACACCCATCTCCATCTTAAAGTCTACTTCAGGGAAAGCTGACCTAAGACACTATTACCTAAAAAAGGTTTGATCAACATTAGCTTTGATGATGCCTATGACTGTGAAGCGGAAGGGGGTATAGAAAGATGAAGTTGATTGTTTTCTTTCAATAAAATTTGATCTTCAACATGCACAGAAATGGTTTCCTTAAATTAGATTCTCTAATAGTGTAGGACAAGTTCCATGTTAAAAGTAGAACTGCTGACAATTATGACTGGCTACTCTTCACTAACAATCAGCTTAATTAGTAGATTGTATCCAAATTGACACTTCCATTTTCAACTCAGTGATTGTGTAGCTATTTCTATTTTGGAGCTTCTATCACACTGGATAAGTGTTGATCCAAATTTTAAAAAAGCAAATCCCCTTAAACAGCAGCTTCCTCTAAGGGTCCTTTACACTCTAATATTCCATGATTCTGTAATTTTGATGATGGCAATATCTGAATAATACATTCTCTGGGAAACAAAGTCATTTAATACCAAATTGTCCTTGAAAACAACACTTTATAAAGTATGAAAAGCAGAGGCAGTATGAATCAAATAATTCAAGTGGCAGCATGCAAACTGCAATTGAAGAGTAGGGATGTGGGGAAAAACAATCCCAGGTCTTATCCTAACAGAACCATAGGAGCAATGAGGCAGAGCATGGCCTAGCTTTGGATGTTGGAATAATGTCATGACAAACTGTAGTGTAGGACACGACACTGGAGATCACTAGGTCAACTCTTCTCTCTTCATTGATAAATGAACTGAGGGCCAGTAAAACTAAATTACTTCCTCATGACCATACGACTAGTGAGAGACAGAGCCCATTCTCAAAGCCAGCTCTTTTCAATTCACCTTGACTCCAGGCACATGCTCATTCTCTCAGACCCTTGGCCAATCCAAGAAAACTCCTTCCCTCCTTCTTCTTCATTCCCATAAATTATTTCATGTTCTCTGCCTGAACCAGGCAGGTCTTCTTTTCACTAACATCTCTTTATATAATTTCCATCTGAGAAATTCTCCAAGATACACCTTTTGTCTTTCATATCTGAAATAACTTTAGCCATTATTAAATAACATATGAAACCATAATACACACATGCATGTGCTTTTAATAAATCCATTTGCTTTCTTTATGATTTCTACTGATTTTAACAATATTACAAATGTGGCAAGGTTAAAACAGTCTCCTTCATTTACAGGTTAGTATGGTCTTGGAACAAAGATTAGAGGAAAATATTTTGCCTTGTTCACAAAACACTACTTTAATGTAAATGCAGGCCCTCACTGGTCACAATCAACATGATAGCAGGTTTTGGAAATGCTTTTTCTAAGAATTTTACAAGTTCTGACAAGTAACACTCTAAACTTCACCTTAAAATGGTTCTCAAAAATCCATAGTAGAAACAAAATGTACAAAGAAAATGAATTTAGAAGAGGCTGAATATTAGTTTTTTAAATAATTATTTTAAGGACATGCTGATAAAAATGATCTGAAATGGTTTTGTGGATGAGACTTTCAAGTCAGAAACAGCATAATCACAATGAACTGAAGTTAAGTCAAATGTTCCTGAGTAGTGTGTTTCCAATAGAATTGAAAAATAAGACACATTTTAAGTTAATCCATAAAATCTCTAAACATATATTATTTATCTACACTGAAGATGTCCTTTGAGGCACAAACATAATTTAGTCTGGTGGCAGTTGTGAAGGCAGATGTTTCTTAATGGGCTGACACTAAGCACAATCATTACATGTGCAGTGAATTACATATAATATATATACTATCCCTGTCTGAACTTTCTGAATTAATCATAAACTAGCTCTTTTGAGTGTTTCATATGCTTTTATCTTTATTTTGTAATTAAAAACAAGTGTGTGCTACACAGGAGAAGCACCTTTTGTATTTCCAAATAATCCTGGGTGGGGGTAGGGGAGACCACTCATTATCTATTTCTAATCATTTCATTCTATAATGTTTTCCAATTTTCCTATCTTGATTTGCTTTGGGAAAGACAAAAGGTGGGGAGGCTAAGAATCTATCCTATGCTTAGTTCCTTTTTTTAAATTTATTAAGGTTTTAAGATTTTATTTACCTGACAGAGAGAGACACAGCGAGGGCAGGAACACAAGCAGGGGGAGCGGGAGAGGGAGAAGCAGGCTTCCCGCGGAGCAGGGAGCCCGATGCAGGATCCCAGGGCCCTGGGATCATGACCTGAGCCAAAGGCAGACACTTAACGACTGAGCCACCCAGGCACCCCTACGTTTTTAATTTTAACTCCAGTATAGTTAACATACAGTGTTAAATTAATTTCATGTGTACAGTACAATGGTTCAACAATTCTATACATGATTCAGTGTTCATTGTGATAAGTGTACTCTTAATCCCCTTCACCTATTTCACCCATCCCCCACACTCCTCTCCAGTACTATAAATTTGTTCTGTTTCTTGGTTTGTCTTTTTTTTCCCCCTTTCTACTTGTTCATTTCTTAAATTCTACATTTGCGTGAAATTATATGGTATTCATCTTTCTCTGACTTAATTTGCTTAGCATTATACTCTCCAGCTCCATCTATATTATCGCAAATGACAAGATCTCATTCTTTCTTATGGCTGAATAATAGTCCATTGTATGTGTACATCACATCTTCTTTATCCCTTCATCTGTCAGTGGATACTGGGGTTGCTTCCATAATTTGGCTATTGTAAATGATGTTGCAATAAACACAGGGGTGCGTGTATCACCTTGAATTAGTATTTTTATATTTTGGGGACAAACACCCAGTAATGCAATTACTGTATCATAAAGTAGTTCTATTTTTAACTTTCTGAGGAAACTCCATACTGTTTTCCACAGTGGCCGTACCAGTTTGCATTTCACCAATAGTACACAAGGGTTCCTTTTTCTCCATACCCTTGCCAATACTTGTTTCTTGTCCTGTGCTTTGTTCTTGACCATGACTCACATAGTGCCCAGGGTATGTTCTCCTTTCTGATTTAGAAGGTTCCTTACCATACACTATTTATAAAAACATATGACAAAATAAACCCTTTCAGCCAATATTTGTAAAACCATGCATGTTGCTATACTCCTGTGGCTAGGTAACTATCAGAACATGTGTACTATGTGCTAAGCCTAAATCAATAAGGAACCAAAAAAAAAAAAATCACCATCTGTCAAATGATTTATATGTGTAGTAGGGAAAAAATAGTTAAATTTTTAAAAATCAGTCAGGTTCAATCTTTTGACTTAATTAGCCAGTTAATTCTGTCAAAATAGTCAATAATTTACCCAATTGAAAGATTTAATAGTCAACTGAGTAAACTGCTTAATAGGTATACTTTAATAGGTATAATATAAAAATCCTAATATTTGTTTTCCTTAATTTTGTGACTTCCAATTATCGGGGTCTAGTTTAGCCCTGTATATATTTATGAAATCCCCACAGCAGTATTACAAGGTAGGTGGTGCCATTCCCATTTCACAAAAAAGTAAAGTGAGACTTAGAAAGAGAAGCTTGCCTGGTGACAGACAAGGAGCAAATTGCTGAGCTGTGGTTGAAGCCCTTGACTATCTGGCTCCAAAGCTTTTGCAATTTTTTTATCTGACATGTTGCATTCCTTTATATGTCATGTGCAAGGATTACAACTAGAGTATAAAAGTCACATACAATGACAGATCTGCCTTTCCCCCCAACCCAGTGCCTCCCTCACAGCTGTTTCTCAGCCCTCCCCGACAGCAGGTGAAGCTGGAACGATTGGAGGTAAAGCTGACTGCATGGGCGTGCACACACGTATGTCTATCATGTATATATTCAATCTCTAGGGGACTGTGATATATCCACCATGACTCAAACATGGTGCACATCACAAAAGGGGGTAGGGGGCACTGAGCCCTCCAGTGTAAATTTTCCTAAAAGCTTAGTCAAAGGCTTAGCTATCTCTTCCTAAGCCCAAGCCACACCCCCTTGGGCAATCCTGTACCCCAAGCTACTCAAGCACTATATTCTGAAGCAAGGCATTGTTCCCTCATCTCTTTTAAACATGTACAAGCACTTTAAGAATTTCCTTGGAACTTGCAGAATCTTGGGAAACTATGACCAGATATACTGTGAAACAAAACTCAAGGATGCCCCAAAATCTCAAACAAGGTAAAAAGGAAAAAAGATAAGCGAAATTAACAGAGATGGGGAAAGCATCCTGATTCTGTTATTATACTTAATACTTATGCTGGTCATTCCTGAAAGAGCAAATGGCTTGCTGAAAGTTTTCTATTTGAATACCACTGTCTGTGCTATAGAATAACTAGTGCCTATGTATCAGTTGTGCAAATCACAGTCTGTGTTTGTCTTTTGTTGATGCATTTAGGTATCTGTGTGTGTCAGGGTTCCCACAATCCGTTGCTAGAATGAATTGTTATACTCTGATTAATGATTTTGCCATTCCTCTTTACTACTGAATCCAATAACAAGGACAACAAAACAGGAACCAAATATATGCTGCTCATTTGCCTCTATAAGCAGAAGCAAATACTCAGTGGTGGAAGCATGCTTTGCTCAAAGTTTACTCATTAAAAGAGAGGTTAGCTGTATAAAACTCAGATTAATTACCCCCAAATGACTGGTTGAGGTTGAATAAAATATATACTCATTAACATTCAACAGTGTTGCTTAGAAGAGAAAGGAGGGGAAAGAAAGATTAAAATTAGATGAGAACAAGTATATTTTCAGTGTTTCAGTTGAGTTTTTCAAAGATAAATTCTTCCTCTACTCCAAATCAAATTCTGTTGATAAGCTATGCATGAAAAGACAGCCTTGAGGGCGCCTGGGTGGCTCAGTTGGTTAAGCGACTGCCTTCGGCTCAGGTCATGATCCTGGAGTCCCAGGATCGAGTCCCACATCGGGCTCCCTGCTCAGCAGGGGGTCTGCTTCTCCCTCTGACCCTCTTCCCTCTCATGCTGCCTCTCATTCTCTCTCTCAAATAAATAATCTAAAAAAAAAAAAAAAAGAAAAGAAAGGGCAGCCTTGAGTGACAGATTCCTTGGGTTTGAATTCTAGCTTTACTAGCTGCATAACTTGAAAAATTTACTTAATATCTCTGTGCTTCAGTTTCTTTATCTGTAAAATAAAGATTGTGACACTGTCCAGGGTTGTGTTCATCATGAAATGACTTGAAACTCATAGGACTGTTTTGATAATGAAATGACTTAAAACTCACATACAGTACGTAAATAGTGCCTAAAACATAGCTATTTGTAAATTAGTGCAGCCCTGATTTAAAGAACCATCCTATCACATGGGATGGAGGGTTCACAGTCTTTATTTTTCAATAGTTTCAGCTACATTTAGTTGTGTTTTCATTTCCAGGCCTTTTGTATTTATCTTTTTACTGTGAAAGGTTTTATTGTTACTGCTGTTTTTTTGAGAGCTGGAAAACATCCCTTTGGATCAAATAAAATACCATAGTGGAAGTATTTTGAAAAGCATTAAGTTATATAAGAGTAAGGAAGAAGCCTAGTAACAAAGGAGTGAAAGCGCTCATGTCTTTTTTGCAAATAATTATTTTACTAAGATAACAAAAAAGATTATACCACCTGTTTGTCTAACCAAGAGATAGTTTCTGAGCCACTGCTGGGTTATCTTCAAACAAACCATATCCAGAAAAGAATTATGCTATCTACCTTAATAAAAGATAAAAAAAAATTCTGGTTATCTTCATTCCCCATTTTCCAATGAATAACTCATGATCTCAAAAAATCAATTTGATTTAAATGCCGCACTCTCTTGCTAAGGCTGATAACACCGCTGACGATGTGTGGGTGCGTGCTTGGGATAGTTGTCTGGAGCCTATTTTGCATTCTTTGAACAATCTGTTCATTTAGGTGACAATAGCTGAAGATACCAGATAAGAGACAAGAAGGGAGGTGAGAACTGTAACATAACACAAAGAATGGAAGATAATTATTATTTTGACTAATGTCTACATGTGGCCAATGTATCATTTTCATGCCCAAATATGAGTGTGCATTTATTATAATCAGAGACCACTTCCTCTTATTTGGATATTAAGCTCACATAGTTGACATAAGCCTTTAGTCTATATCTTCATCTGTTTGGGCTGCTATAACAAATTCCCATAGACTGGGTAGCTTATCAATAAGAGGAATTTATTTCTCACAGTTCCTCACAGAGACCGGGAAGTTCAAGATCAAGGCACTAGCAAATCCATCGTCTGGTGGGGGTCTGCTCCTGGTTCAGAGATGGCTATCCTTTTGCTGTGTCCTCACATGGTGAAGAGGCGAAGGGTCTCTTTCACAAGGTCACTAATCTCATTCATGAGTGCTCTACCCTCATGACCTACCACCTCCCAGAACCATCACATGGAACATTAGGATTTAACTTTTGAAATTGAAGGGGACACATTCAGTCAATAGAAGCCTGCAAAATTAAAAAATCAAATAGTGCAACAAAAAGTATGAAGTTCTCTGGGTTTTAAGATTCTTGAGATGAAGGAGCACCCTGTCTTCAAATGGGCCACTCCCTAAAATAATTCTATTTGAACTGTCCCTGAACCAAGTGAAGATGTCCTGTATTGAGCTGAGACTCATTGAAAAGTTTGCATTTATGTCCCAACTGACATCATCATGCACAATGCAGAACAAAGTACAGAGTCAGCAATATTTTCAATTTAAAATGCTGGGACATTTCCAAATAGATACCATAAGTCTAAGACATTCTTGTCATTGCTTACATTCTAGGCCTTGCTTATTTGCTAGATGTTTATTTACTACAGATACATAATTATACACACCTTCTTTCCTTACCCCTTCCACATTCCCCCAACACACATCCCTGTTGGGGGCCTAGGAAATTTATTGCAGCTATTTTTCTGTTACTACTAATAGACAATTACACCTATGCAGAAAGTATTTAACAACATATACCATGTACAAATTGCAATGGAATTTTGTATTACCATTGAAAGACAGGATCCTATACTCTTAAATTTATGACAGTGTTATTTTGTACACTCGACAGTTTCAGTTGTGCCAAGCAATAATTCAGGGCTTCAGGAACACTGAGGTAATTAACACTTTAAAATGTTATAATTCCTGCAGGTTATAATTGCAGCCCTCACCTTTTCAAGCCCTGCATGATCCCTAATAGGAGATTGTGGGCAGTGGCTTCTGGACCCATTCTCTTCTCCCTTCTTAAAGTGATAACCCTTTCCTGTCCTAGTTAAAGTCATACAAGAGATTTCTTGGGGAAGCAACCATTTTAAGAAAGTTTATAGGGATAGCATGGAAGGAGAAAAGGATGTTACAATTCTTGATTTCATTTCCTACAATTTTACATGTGTCCCTGAGTTTTAGTTATCAAGTAAATTATCACCAGTAAAATGGTCTATTTCATAGGACTACGGAGAGAGCTACAGGAAATCAAACATATAAGCCATAAAATATACTACAAGAGATGGTTATTTTCCTACCTTTCTCCTATTTTTTTTTTCCAGAAATACAGAGGCATTGTCACAAGACTTGGCTGAAAAGACAAGGGTAACTGAACAAATACTTGGTTGGGATTATTAAATAAGGCACCAGGAGCTCCTGACTGAGAGCCGACGCTCCTGGAGAGAAGGGGTAGATGATTCCATTCAGGAAAGACAAAAGGCAAGGAAAAAGAGACAGGAGATAAAGGGTTTTTCATATTGTTCAAATCAGGTCTTTTCTTGTTTTTGTTACTTCAGCTTTTGCTGAATAAATTTGATGTGTAATGTTGCATAAGTTTAAAGTGTATAGGGTGTTACCTTGATATGTTTATATATTATAATATGATTGCCAATGTAGTGATATTTAAAATAATATTGTCGGGGCAACTGGGTGGCTCAGCCATTAGGCATCTGCCTTCGGCTCAGGTCATGGTCCCAGGGTCCTGGGATCGAGGCCCACGTCAGGCTCCCTGCTCGGCAGAAAGCCTGCTTCTCCCTCTCCCACTCCCCCTGCTGTGTTCCCTCTCTCGCTGTCTCTCTCTCTGTCAAATAAATAAAATCTTAAAAAAATAAAATAATATAATATTGTCTATATTCATTATACTATGTATTAGATCTCTATGCCTTACTTACTCCTTGTTATAAGTTTGTACCATTAGGTAAAATTCAAGCTCACCAAAGCTATTTCTCACCCCAAATCAGGGAGGAACAGTACAGATGTTCTCAAGATTAGAGAGGGTGAAAGGACTCAGAAGCCACACAAATAATATGACTCTTCCCAAAGACATTAGCAACTGGAGCAGGCATTTTGAAAAGTATGTTAAAGACGGAATCATCTTAAAATTCTACAAGTAAACATTTATACAATAGATGGAACAGTAAAAATGCAGTTGTTGAAACTGTGTTTAACACTAGACTTTTCAGAGACTGAAAATTCTCTGGCAATGAAAAAAGCATCTTGATACATGCTTATTACATTGAATGCACAGAAAGCTTCTATAGTCCTCAATTCTTACTGAGGTTTGGTGACTATTATAAAGTCCAAAGTTGATGAGAGATAGAGATAGGTAGACAGTACCTAGTTGACAGATGGAGATTACTAATTAGATAAGCAAGCAGCACCACTTACATTCTGGGTCTTACCATGGGTTAGCACCATCAACTTCTGCTACAAGTTATATATACTATGTGGAAAACTGTTTCTTGACAAAACAATATACAGATTGCAATGGGATTTTACCTGCACCACTATCCAAAGACAGGACCTTATACACTTAAATTTATGGCATGTCTATACCCTTCAGCTTCATGTTTATACCCTACGGCTTCAATTCTGGGTTGTACGTACAAGGATGGCCACATATCGGTTACCCAGAGCTCGCATCTGGCTATAGCAAGGAGCCATGCTACAAAACTCTTTATCGAGTAGTCCAGATGTTCTAGCTATCTAGCCCATGTGGGAAATGAAATCTACAGCCTATGCCCCAAAAGTAGGAAGTTATAACCAATTGTGCTGATGGCTCACACTACTAAAATTTAGCAAAGGAGTACCATGACATTCTTCAATCCTGACAGATCATCATTTACAAGGGTTAAAGTTTATTCCTTCTGAGGTACTTAGAGTAAGCCTGATTTTTCCACATTTCTTTTATCCATTTGCCAGTTTAAATAATTTTTCACTTGACAGAATCACATATTATTATTTTGCTTTCTTGGGTACAATCAACCCTCTTTTGTCCATTTATTTCAGAACTTTAAGTATACACACAGACCACATACCTATATACTCAGTGTATCACGGCAGGACTAAAATAAAATATTCCAACAATTTACTTACAGCAAGAAGTTTTTCTAATCACATCTTTCCAGAACACTTGCTTTCCTCTGACAACCTGATTTCCTTTAAATTACATGTGAGGGCTTCTTTCTCTTGATTCCTCTATGTGTATCTTATTTCTATCCACTCACTGGCTTTCCTGTAATTTTTTTCAACTCAATATATCCAACAAAGGCATTTTATTAGCAGGCAAAAATAGTATTTCTCCACCTCTTTTTCCTTGACTTCTAGCTCAACTGACAGGCTACTTTGTAGAAATGAACCTCACAAGAAGAATGAGGGTATCCAAAGACCTTGTCAGAATACATATGCTCTTGAAATTAGATTAATAGGAAAACAATAAAACCTACTGGGTCTTGGTAACAATACAGCCAACAATTTGGATTTCTTCCAAGATTCTGTTTGAAAAATTTCATTTAAAAACTCTAACTCCTTATGATCAGAAATGTAGAGGAGAGATTCTTCATTTTTATCTTTAAATTATGTATCATTTTCAAAGCACCTTTCCCATCCAGTGCAACATGGAACATCTGTGAATCTAATCCTGGCTGCTCAAATATCTAGATGGCTTTAAAGCAAAACATGGGGGTCTGAGGATTTATTTTTATTATTTCAGAGACTTAATAAATATTGCTATTTTTTCCAAGCCAAGGAGAGGCAGACTAATTGTCACCAGCTATAATACTTTAACCTAAGATCATTATTCACTTCCCCTTGTGTTCATTAGAAACTCTCAATGCTATTTTACGTGTCCACAGATTTAACATAAAGAGGAGAAAAATGAATTATTACTTTATAACCTTTTTTGCTTCATAGGCACCATTTCTTAACATATCATATCATGCCCACCCATAAATACATAATTCAGTACTTCTTTATTGATAGAAAACTTGGAAAATTATGAATCCCTGAGGGTCTGGTCATTTAGCCTTCCTTTGAAATTCCTTTAATTATACACATTTAAAATATGTTCCAGAAGTCTCCTGGTTTGCTCCCCAGACACACCATCTATAGACCTCTGTCAGACTCATAAGATAATATATTAATACCTCCTTTCTCTATCCCTTATGTAAACACTCTAGAGTTCAATATTCTCCAACAATAACTACCCATCAATAAAAATTCACTTTTTAAGAATTCCAAGAAAAAAAGAACAGTAGTATTTGTTTTTTTTTAATATTTTATTTATTTATGTGACAGAGAGACACAGCAAGAGAGGGAACACAAACAGGGGGAGTGGGAGGGGGAGAAGCAGGCTTCCTGCCGAGCAGGGAACCCGATGTGGGGCTCGATCCCAGGACCCTGGGATCATGACCTAAGCCGAAGGCAGACGCTTAATGTCTGAGCCACCCAGGCGCCCGAACAGTATCAGTATTTGAATCAATATGCTGCTGCTTCACCATACTCTTGTACTCTGACTCAGCTATTTCTTTGTCTCCTATCTGTATTAACAATCTATTCAGTTCAAACCACAACACATACTCTCTTGTATTTTATTTACTGTCTCTAATCAGTTCCTTGGCAGAAATATATTTTCATCTCTGTCATTCCTCCCAACTACTTCATCATAAACTGTAGATATTGTGCCCATCAGTGTCATAAACACCTTTGGCTAATCTATACTTGGTATTCAATTTTTTTTCTAAGACTGATAGTATTTCTTCATTCTTAAATGAAACTATACAATAAGTAACTTCCTATTTGTATGTCCCAAGTTTCTCCAAATTCATCCTCAGAATTTTTAATTTCTTAATTCTTATGGCAATTTTCTGACCATGCCTATACATTGCCCTTGTGAATATACACACAGCAGCAGCTGACAAAGCAGGATTCTGCAGAGTGTGAAGAATCCTAAAATTAAAAGAATGACACTACCAAAAACACCTTGCTCCCACTGAAACATCTGAGACACAGCCATGGAAGGGAGGAAGGGAGGAAGTGAGGAAGTGAGGAAGGGAGGAAGGGAGGAAGGAAGGAAGGAAGGAAGGAAGGAAGGAAGGAAGGAAGGAAGGAAGGAAGGAAGGAAGGAAGGAAGGAAGGAATCCACCTCTAAAGTTAGAATATGTCAAGAGAAAGCTGTTCTTTCAGAGGGATCAGAAAAAGGGTGAAAGACTAATCCCAGAAGCTGGAAGTTGCCAGAGTGTAACTATAACTACATCAAAAATGCTATAATTTTATGAGAGTTTTCAAGTGGTTTTTAAAATGATAAAGGAAGATTTGAGATATGAATAAAATACCTGAAAACAAAATGAAGTATCAAATATATGCAGATCCTAAGTCATAAATTCCTAGTTGGGTTAGTAAGAGCTATCAGTCAACTCCTCAGAAGATAGAGAGGGTGTTCTGGCACAGAGACAGAGCTTACAATCTTAGAACCAATGTGTTCAGGGATGAGTTAGCAGATGCGACATACTGCACAGAACCTGAAATTGGATTCATCAGGAATTCAGGGAAAATCAATTAGTGTCCCCTTAAAAATCTATACAAAGCAACAGAAATGAGCCAGAAGTATAGGTTAGATAATATATAACTAGTTGTAACCATCTGATTAAGTAGCTCTGATTATTTTAACGGTAGGAACGAGTGGGCAAAACCAAAGGTGACCAGCCAGGAAGAAGTAGGATGACTCCAAGTGTTTGCAACAGCGTTTGCATCCAGGCCACTGCTGGCAGGCACCCTTTAAATTCACAAAGTATCTTGTAGGCAAACCAGTCTTCATGGTACCACCAGAATACACACTTCGGGAAGAGCTCTGGGTTACCTAACCAGGAGTCCTCACACCACATACCCACTTCCTCCCATATACCAAAATCTTTTATCTCTTCACTGGTTTAATGCTGAGGTCAGGTCTCACCTGCCTCAAAATAAAACTGAAATCCTTGGCTGAATTCTTTTGCCTTTAATTCCTGCCCTGGTGCTTTTTCCTTTCACTGTTAAACTTTTCGACAATTCATGTAGGTCTGGCTTCATTTTAACATTGACACAGTCTCCCTGACTCCAATCAACAGCACTAAAACAGCTTTAAATCATGGAGTTTACTTCAATTTCTCTCCCATTTGACCATGGTTATTCAGCACCTTAAAATTTATTAAACCCTACTTTATTCTCTCTCCAAATACAACTTTCTGACTCAAGCTGTTCTCATCAGGAAACCCCTATTTCATTGCTTTACACTATACTTACAGAAACAGCCTTCTTTGATTCCCTGGCTCTGGTTCCTGACCTATTCCAGTCCACTATTCACACATGGTTGCCAAGATAATTTTCCCCCAACATTTTTCATTTCATCCCTTTAATCAAATATTGCAGAGGTGATTTCTCTGGCTAAACCCAGCAAATTGAATACATGTGTTTATCTCTATTATTTCCTGAAACTCCATTAAAATGACAGAGACATTTCAAAAAATGTAACTAGCAAGGACCATGAGAACAGGAGAAAAAGAGCAGCGATGTCCACCAGGGTGGGGACACTGGGCAGCAGAGGAAGGAGTGACATCTGACTTCACAGAGCATTGAATGTAAGCACCTAGGGTTGTGGGAGATGGACGCCAGCCAGAACCTCAGTCTCCTTTACTTAACCACCAAGAAGAGGAAAAAGCAGAGATGGGTGATTGATTGGGTTGAAATAAGAGGACTATCTTAGTCTGGTGGACAGCTACCAAAAAAATACCATAGACTTGGTGGCTTAAACAGTATTTATTTCTCACTGTTCTGGAGGCTGCAAGTCAAATCAAGGTATTGACCATGTCTGGGGAGAGCCTACTTCCAGGTTCACACAAGGCAACTTCTCCCTATGTCCTCACATGATGGAAAGGGCAAGACAGTCCTCTGGGGATCTCTCATAAAGACACTCATCCCATTCATGAAGGCTCCACTATCATGACCAAACCAACTCCCAAAGGCCTCACCTCTTAATACCACCACTTTGGGAGTTAGAATTTCGACATACGAATTTGTGCGAGGCAGAGCACAAAAATTCAGTCTCTAACAATGACTTATTAAAAACCCACATAAGGAACTCCCCTAGGTCACTTCTCCTTTTCCAACGAAGCCAACTGGCAAGATGAATGGACACTGAGAAGTCAAAAAAACCCAGCAGAAATCCATTTATAGAAAACTCACTTTAAAAATAAATACATGCCATTAGCAGTTTTAAATATATTACAATCCATTAGAGGAAAACAGAATCTTTATTATTCTCTACTCCAACACTTCTGATAAGGATGAGGAAATTAAGGCCTATCAATGGAAGTGCCTTGCTCAAATTTGGCCTACCGGTGGCAGTGCCTTGCTCAAGTCCACTGTCTAATTACTGACAAAACTGAGATTTGAAGATGGGCCTCAACTCCCAACACAGTGGCTTTGCAACTATTAACTTCAAGATTGCCACATGAGGAAAAAAATGATCGAATGAGAATGTCATCCTGGGATTAAAAAGGAGAACAGCAGAGGGCAAGAATGAATGAGTGTTTATCCTGTAGCAACTACAGGAGATGAGACTTCTGAAAAGTCGAGCTTCAGGTCCTTACACAGATAGTTCTAGAGTTTAAAGTAGCATTTCATCAACTTACTTTGGCAAAAGAGGGTATCAGTTCTCTTTGATGGGATTTAATGTAAGAAAAAAAAAAAATTCGCTTTATCTCCTGAGCTAAAATAACTTCTAGCACTGATGTTTGCCATCCCCCTACCAAATCTCCACTGTACTTTCCTCACCCACCAGACCCCACTAGATCTGAGGTGAAGTGAATTTCCTACCATGAAATAATTCTGATTTATGAGTCATTCTCTTATAATTGTTTGTATGAATCAACTTGCCAGAGGCTGATTTTGTCTTGGTGTATGCATGGAATCGAATGACTTGCTGTGTAGAGCTAAGTGACAGACAGCTGAACCTACCAACCACTACAACGGTGCCCTGAAATAGCGAGAAACTTCCCTCCATCTCTCACAAACCTACCGTAACAGCCCTGAACTTTTACAGCAACTCCAGGTACCGCTCTGTTCCCCAAGAAGCCCCCTCTGAACAGACCCATTCATTTCCTGCCTTAATCTTGCTTATTCTACCGTTCCCATAACTTTGCTAAAGTTATTCCGCAATTCTCTTGAGGCTAAGTTCAAATCCCTTTTCTCAAGTAGCAGCGTCTGCTCATTCTAATTATTTAAAGGACTTCCCTCCAGAGTTGGAAGCCTGGGATCTAAATCCCAGGTTTGCCCCTTACCTATTTGGACCAATCACTTCATCAATTCCCTGAGCTCAGTTTCCTCAGCTATAAAGCTTATAACAGTTTTATATACTTAAGGTATGTTGTAAAATTAATGAAATAATGAAAGTGAAGTCTTCGGCAAGGCACATAACTAATAAATATTTGCTCCTACAGCTGGAAATACAATATGTCAAAATAGAATGGTGAAAATTGCATAGAAATTGGAATTAGAAGACTAAGTTCCAGAATAGACATTATTCACTGGGTAAAAGATTCAAGATAAGTAACTCAACTTCCCTGAACTCTATTAATATCATTTGAAAATTCATTCACTTAACAAATATTTATTGTGAGCCTTTTATAACCCAGACAGTATGCTAGCGTCTTGGGAAACAGCAATAAACAAAACAAAAAAGGATCACTATCCTCATAGGATGGGAATGACCATAAAACTAACAACAGAATGAGATGTTTAAAGGCAGAAGTACTTTCCAAATAGAGTTGTGTCATTATTGCCTACACTCATAAAATCATAAGATGGAGTGAATAGTACATAAGATTTCATCAATCTCATTCTAGCAGTGAAGAAACGGAGAGTTGGATGTGACATCCACATTCACACAGCCACTGAATTGATACAAAAATTTGAATCTCCTACCTACCACAGTACCTTTTCCTACCACCACAGAGTCTCAATATATCGAGGTACCAAGTGCACAGGGCAGGTAAGTGAAGATGATAAGAGGGAGCACTGTGGAGATTTAAAGATAATAAACCCAACTGACATCAGTTTGCTTTATGACCCGGAACATATTTTTAAACAATTCATAGCAGTATTTTTCACAATAGCCAAAAGGTGGAAACAACCCAAATGTTTATCAATGGATAAATGATGAACAAAAGGTGGCATATACATACAATGGAATATTATTCAGCCATAAAAAGGAACGAAATCCTGATACACGCTACAACATGGACAAAACTTGAAGACAATATGCTAAGTGAAATAAGCCAGACACAAAAGCACAAATACTACATGATTATACTTATGTGGTACCTGGAGTACTCAAGTTCACAGAAACAGCAGAATGGTGACAGCAAGGAGCTGGCAGGAAGGAGGAAAGGAAAGTTATTGCTTAATGGGTACAGAGCTTCAGTTTGAGAGGATGAAAAAGTTCTAATGAATTATGATGATACCTCACGGCAGTGTGAGTGTATTTAATCCCACTGAACTTATCTTAAAACAGTGAAGACATTTAATTTTATGTAATATATATTTTGCCCCAATGATAGAAGAAAAAAAAATTGCTGTTTTTTTATTATCACTGTACTGCAGCAGTTTTAAAAATGCCAGCAAAATACTCCATCCTCCCCAAAATATCTTTCCTTTAAATTCTAAAAAAAATTGCTGCAGGTAATGTTGAGATTTAACTAGACAGATAGATAATATATAAGCATTTAAATATGGTTATGTAATATTTCATATATAACAATACACGTGTATATTTATGTGTGTATGCTGAAAATTAGTAAAATTTTATTACCTTCTAATAAGCCTTATATTCTACATGGAATTAATTTGGAGAAATCTCCATTATATAGTGTGCCCCAACATATGTAGACTCAGCTACCTGTGCTCATTTTAAGAGTAAGTTCATAAAAGGAATATCTGAACACACTTCAGGCACAGTTTGTCTCTCCAATCCCTATGGTACTAAGATTCCTTCATTTAAACATCAGATTTGAAATTAACAGTAACATAGTGATTGTAAAGATAAAGAAATGGAACCTGGCAGCGTGTGTCAGCTGAGGCTTGCACCCTGGAGTACTCAGGAATCTGGCTCCAATATGCAAAAAAAAAAAAAAAAAAAAATGGTACCTGGGTTAATTTGATTCTATCATTCCATATGACCACTTGAATTTTTACTTATGTTTATATTTTAGAAGAGTGAAGTAGAATGCCAACTGCATTCTGTAATGTTTTTGTTTGTTAGGTGTAAGCTTCAGTTATATGTATCTGTTTCACTTCATCATTATTACTGAACATGATGCTGAAACATATGGTGGGGGGGATATTGAAAATGGTTTGCTCCAGCTATCAAATATGTTGGATACAGCAAGGCCTTAATAAATGTCTAATGAATGCAATGAATGAATGAATAATAAATTCAAAATACAAATAACAATGTCAAAAACATATCTAATCCTCATTTGAAATAAATAAATCAGGTATTTTTGGAGGAAATTACTTTAAAATATTCAGAGAGATTCTATCAGATGACAAGATCTTTGGAGCTGTAGGAATAGATGCCACACACAGAAACACCACAGGGAAGTAGCATTTGGATGTTTTTTTTTTCTTTCCCATAGTTAGGTAATATATGTTCTGAAGTATCAGCTATGTTTATGAATTCTCCTGCATGTCTCCTTACCAAGGTTCCAGTCTCATCCTGCTGGCAGAATTGATGTTTTAATATCAATTCTATTTTCCATCTTGGAGAAAACAATAAAGTTATCTTTCCTGGAAAGACTTGGATCAATTCTTCCCCTTCTCAAAATACAGGAAAATTGGACTACCATGGATAGATCAGACTTCAAATCTTACTCTACACAAACTCCTCATACATACACTCCAGGACAAATCGTAATCAATTAAAACAATCTGTAAAGCAAATGACTGTCTTTCATTTCATCTTTTTAAAGCACACAGTATATGAACTTTAGTTGCTTTTTCTTCTTTTTCGAGACCATTTGGAGGCTATTCAGAGGTGAAGTTGAGCTGTACACACATCACTGATTTATTTAGTTCTCTTTAACCAATTATTTACCTACAAGGACAAGCGCAAACCAGACAACATCTCTCAGGGGGTCAAAACAAACACTTCCCTGCTATCACTCCACCAGGAGCCACATCTGCTTCATTCATAGGACAGTATGGATACTTACCTTAAACTGCTAGAGAGAAAACAGGCAGCCACAAACCCCCCCGCCTTGCTGAGTCTGGTATCAATTGGGAGAACAATATGTTAGGCACTGTTTGTTTTGGCCTGAGAGAGAATTTCTTCAATTGGTAACCCACTGTGTCCCAAACACTGAATTATGGAATGGTTTGTTTTGTTTGGATCTGTTTTACTCTCCAAGAAACACAAACGACACTTTTTTTAATGTAAAATTAAATGTACTCACAGTTCCTGTGGTGCAATTTAAATATGTTTTCAGTATTTCCTCCAGAAATTCACATAGAGTGTAAAATGATTTGCACAGCTTGAGTTTCTTTTTTTATTGACATAGAATTAACTCTGCTGACTTGATAAAACAAAACTAAATTAAGCCAGAATTACATTAATTTTGTCTTAAAAAAAATCACTGCTTCAGTTAAGATAGCCTTAGTGGAAATATCCATTTTATGCTTTATTTAACTCTGTGGAGTTTCTATCTCATTTAATTCTAAGTATTAAACTGCTTCATTTGGATTTTTTTGTTTACTTACTAGTTTGGCAAAGAAGCAGTGTGGCTGAGACTTTCTTTTAATGAATTCCAAACCTTTCAAAATGTGAAGATCATTTGGACTGACTAGGCCACACATAAAAAGCTTGTAATAGAAGTGAAGTTCTAATAAATTCCACATCCCCTTGGATGTAAAGTATTCTCATAAATATAAAATCAATAATACAGATAAATAATCCAACTCTTCTATCTCCTTTCCTTAATAGAGTATTTCTGTCAGAACCTACCTGAGAATCTTGCTCCATGGCTGACTCTCATAACTAATGAGATTTTTCTCACTCACCATCCTAAGAGAACATTTCATGAAAAAATAAAAATATGACATCCACCCAGCTGCCCCTTGGCCTCCACATCAGATACCCACTGCCACAGTATTGCATAACCACCAATAAAACATCAGAAGCAGAGACAACCATGTATTGTTCATGTATATGGGGTGGTTGGCTGGGGTGGGGGGCTGCTGATTGTGGCTGGGCACAGTCATCTACCTTAGGACTGTATAGCTGTCAACTCATCTATGCTGCCCTCATTTGGGAAGAGAGGGTAACTTATCCCTGTTCTATCAGAGCCTTGGGTATTAATTTTCTATAGCTGTCTTAGCAAATTACCACAAACTTAGCATCTTAAAACAACTCAATTTATTATCCCATGAGTCTACAGTTCAGAAGTCTGGGTTATCTTAGCTGTTTTTTTGTTTCGTTTTTTTTTTTAGAGAGAGCAAGGAAGGGGGGGTGGGGCAGAGGGAGAGAGAAAGTCTTAAGCAGGCTCCACGTTCAACACAGAGCCTGACACGGGGCTCAATCTCATGACCCTGAAATCATGGCCTGAGCTGAAATCAAGAGTCAGATGCTTAAGTGACTGAGCCACCCAGGTGCCTGATTAGCTGGGTTTTCTGCTCCAGATTTTACAACACTGAAATTAAGCTGTCGGCTACCTAGGCTCTTACTGTGAGTCTCTGGGAAGAATGTACTTCAGAGCTCATTCGTTTGTTAGCTGAATCTATTTCTTTATAATTGTAGAACTGAGGTCCCATTTCCTTGCAAGCTGTAGCTCCCAGAGGTTTCCCTCTGGTCCTCACATGTGAGCCCCTACATATCAGAGCCAACAGCAGGGCACTGAACCCTTCTCATGCTTAGAATCTCTCTTATTTCCCCTTCTGCTGCATCAACCTTTTGCCTCTTCTGCCCATTTTCTGACCCCATACTAAGAAAGTTCTCTGATATTATATTGCAATTACATGGATCTTACCCCCAAAATCTAGACTAATCTTCCTATCTTAACCCTGATTACATCTGCACAATCTTTTGCCATGTATCCTAACACATCTACAGGTTCTGGAGATTAGGGTGTGGACAACTATGAGGGCTGTTCTCCCTACTACATCTAAAAGAATTTTCTTGCCATGGCAGAGGAGAGAAGGTAAGCTCACTCAAAGTACTTTTCAACAACAAAATGACCAAATCCTGTCATAATATCAAGGCCAGTGTCAGAGTGGGAGAGTAATACACAGTTATATGACAAAGAATGTGGATGCAGGGGAGGTGAAAAATTGAGGTCACAGCTTCCTTAAGACAAAAGAAATATTTATTAAGAGTGGTGACAGTGTTAGGCATGTTAACCATCTCTAAACACCATGTGGTAGACAAGAGTAAATGTCTTCACAACAGAGGTGGTCCCAAAGGCAGAATCACATGTATAATTACTTTCAGCCTCAATATAAAATGAACAACCATTAGTTAAAAGTCTTGTTCCTCACTAATGCCTGGCATACAGCAGATATTCAAAATAAAAATAGTATTATGACTAACGCTCTATGCCAGGAACTGTTATGTGCTAAATAGCAAACGTGTTAATCCATAACAATTTTATGAAGTAGGTATATCTCCTATACATAGACATTTCATAGATAATAAAACTGATGCAAAGAGGTTATGAAATTTGCCTAAGGTTATACAACTATTAAGTGACAGAGCCAGGATACAGACCCAGAAAGTAAGTAAATATTTGATAAAAAGGAAGATCTATCTGAGATAGATCTCAAAATCCCTATCAAGTATAGGATGAGTTTGTGTGAATTTCACACACAAAAAAGCTTACAATGGAAATTTTCGATTTTAAAAAAAAAATTTAATTGCAAAAAAAGTTTAATTTCAAAAACTGAGTTCACCCTTTATAAGTACAGTAAAATATAGTCACTGCAAATTCAGATTAGCAATAGGTACAATATATTAACAAAATGACAACTTTTCCAAAAGGTCATAGGCAAATGAGTAACTTGTTTCATCCAGAATATTTAATTGGTTTGAAATAAGGAAAGGAATCCTTTTCTAGATGTTGAAGCAAAAACTATGAGACTTATTACTATTAAAAGAAAATCTGACAACTGATAATTCATTCTGATGCCCTTGGAATTCTAGAATACCCCAGTGACAGCTAAATCTTCTCTATTATAAAAACAAAACTTAAAATTCGTACAACACTTACCCTAAAGGTTATAAGCACTGGTTAATAGCTATGCTGATGGATAATATCCATCAAGGATGGATTCAATTAATCATCAATCATTTGTTGAATGCATTCTATGAGCAAACCCCCTAACATTGTGAGGTTTTAAAGTATATCACCACCCTCAAGACCACTACAATACGTATTAGGAGCTCCAAATACACCAGATGATACACGGCATTTTCTCAGTAAACGGGTTAGTTGGATATACACACAAAATGAATAACAATACTAGAGCATCAGTGCAAGATGTGTAGAGATAACTATAGCTGAAGGGCTAGATGGTAGAATTGAGATTTTATTTCTATTTTAAGATCGCTCAGTGCTATGTAGGGAATGGATCTGCACAGAGCAGGAATGATATTTGGGAGGTCAGGTGGTAGGTTTTGTGCTAATGAGAAATCACCATGATCCCGACCAAGATGATGGCAGTTGACGTAGGGAGAAATTGACAGATTTGAAATATATTTTAGTGATATAATCAGTAATATTTATCAGTGAATCAGATGGATGGGAAGAGGGAAATAGAAATGGGGAATTCTAAGACAATGCTTAGATGTTTTGCTTGGACAGAGGCGAAGGGTGGTACTAAAGAATGGTGGTATTAATGAATCATGGAAGCAAAGCTAAAGTGGAGGAACAGAGCTGTGGGTAATATTTAGTATTTCTGATTATACTGTGATATATAATATACATATGTATGTATACATATTATACATATATAGTATAATATATAATGTGGGATTATATTATGTTATATTTAAGATATAGAGGAGGATGTATTGAATTTGTAAATCTGTAGCTCAGAGAAATCTAGATCAGAGATCTAAATTTGGGTGTTGTCCAATATAGATGTCATTTAAACCTTGGAACTGGATGAAATCACCTTGGCTGAGAGTGAAAAGAGGGAAAGGAACAGGCAAAATTCCAAAACCCATACAATACTAATATTTAGAGATGAGGTAGAGAAGGTGAGGTCAGCGAAGGAGACAGGGAAGAAAAACAGAACAATGTCATGTCATGAAAATCAAGAAGGTAAATTTCTTTAGAAAGGTTGAGATTAACTGAAACATCCTGATAAAAGACTGAGTTACATTTGTAAATTTAAGTGCCCAATAATTTTGGCATTGAGATTTCAGGTGACCTTGAAAAGGACAGTTTCTGTGGAGTGGTAAGGACTGAAGTCAGATTAAAAGCTATGTGGGAGGTGAAGACAGTGTGGACAACATGTTGGAGGAGTTTTATCACAGAAAGGAACAGAAAAATGGGCAGTGGTTAAAGGAAAATGAGAGGCCAAGTTTCTTTAAGTGTGTTATGCTAGGACAGTGGTTCTCAGAATTTATACCTTTCATAAGAATTAACTGATGGGCTTTAAAAAAAAAAAAACAATTGTGGGGCCAGAGTTTCTAATTCAGTAGGTTTTGGTGGAACACGAGAATTCCCATTTTTAACAAGTTCCCAGGTGATGCTGTTGCTGCTGATCCAGGAACCACACTTTGAGAACCATGCTCTAGAATATGTGTTTTTGCTACAGAAAAAGGGCCTGTATAGAGAAAGACATTGGTGATAAAAGACAGGAAGAACTTTAGGAGTAGTTTTGAAAATGTGTGAGGGCCTGGGATCCAAAGAACAAATGCTTTTGATTGTAACAGGGACATTTCTTCCATGGGAAAGGAAGAAAAGAGAGGTTGGTGCCACCTCATCTTTTGCCCTTGCTCCCCACATTCAGGATCCCTTAGCACCTCTCTATAGGCTCCCTCTGCTCCCAGATCTAAGTCCAATCTGCAGCAGTCAGATGGGGTTTAAAAGCCTGATCTGGTTCATCACACGGGGGTCACAGTGCAACACTGGTCAGTTGCTCTTATTGCTAGCACTCTTTTGACTTTCTGCCTTCTTTCCTCCCTGCCTTGCCCCATCCTTGGCACCTGAACATCTGCTATGTTCCTTTAAACTAAGGCTATATTTTTGCTCAGTGGAACCCCATGGATGCTGAAAAAATTACTTTTGGGCTTGCTACTCTACAGCAAGAAGAGGTGAAGACTATTGTTACTTCAACCAGAGAATTTCTGTTGTCATCTAACTTATATATTAGGGCTCTGAATATTTCCTTTGAAACAACAGTAAAAGATTTAAAAGCTAGTGCCTTGTAGATGACTATGTGTCTCTGAGTTCTAGCTGTCTTCTAGAACATGAATTCCTACTTTCTTTACCTGTCATAACTCAGTGCTCCAACACAGACACCTTTCCTTCCACATTGCTCAGTGACTGGAGTCTACTCCTAGACCCCAATTTTCTATTTGTCCCTCGATTTCCTGCTGCTATTCTTGGTTGAGCTTTTTCAATGCCAACTGCTTGTCTGGATGAATGCCACATTCTACCATTACTCTCTCTTGGGTCACATATAGGTTAAGCTTGTTCCTGGACTTTTCTTCCCAGTGTTTTCTCAGCTACAGTGGATGAGGTTGGTTTAGGATTCCACATCTATACTGGGTCCCAACCACACTTAACCCTTCAGTGTCATGCCACATTAGGAGATGGGCCAGTAGGGAAAGAATGAGTGATACGGGGCAGAGGTTGAATAGAAACCTCTTTGGTTTAGGGAAACTTATTTTGTGACTATGGGCAAGATGGATAAAGGTTAGGAGATGGTAATGAAGAGGTCTATGGATGAGGCTAGAACAATGGTCTAAGTGAGAGGTTAAAAAGGCCTCACCAGCAAAGTGACATAAGGAAAGAAAAGGAAGAATTAATCAGAGATACATGAATAGAGAGCTCTGTAGGAAAAGTTACTTTCTGGCACACAGGATGGTTGTACTTAACTGCCCTTTGAAGATTAATACATGTAAGTGTGGGACTCACTTCAACAAAAAGAAGCATGGGTAAAAATGATTTTGTAACTTCCAGGGTACAAACATTCAGAGCTTGTGGGAGGTTTTCAATGTCCTCTCTGCCCTCAACAACCTGCAGGCATGTATTTGCAAGAGCCATAGAAGCAAAACAGCCTGAAATACTGATCCTCCAGCAGAACTGCCTGGAGAGCAACTCAGACTCCCAATGAACACTGTGTGTTATGCCAAACCACTTTCTGGGGAAGATAGCAGGAGGGGGAAGAGATGATTTCTGCAGCATAACGTAGCCTAGCCTGTATAATGCAGATTTTGTAAAAAATTATTTTACTTCTTGCTTTTTTATTATGTATAGATTTAAGTATAATACGAAAATCTAGGATTAATACAAAAATGTTGAACATGGATTAACATTGTTATAAAATAATAATTTTAAAGCAAAAATTTTAAATCTCAAATTCTGAAGTTATCTACTCAACATAGTTATTTTATTCATAAATAAAATAACCATACTAATAACGTGCTGGAAATAAAATCATTTTACTTTGATTTTTTTCAAATGTAACCTTGTGTGTCAACTATACTCAAAGTATGACCTGAAGTATAAATACCACCCCCTCCCACCACAATTCTCTCCCTTGGTCAGTCATTGCCTATTTCTTCTGAGAAAACTGAGTGCATATTTTTGTTTTGTTTTTGCAATGCCCTAGATAACATAAGCCTTTATAAACACTGGATGTTTTAATATCATGTAGTATGAGTTTCCCTATTTTTCTTTATACATCTCTCATTTATGATGTAACAGAACATTTCCAGGATCAGACCTTCTAATGCCTCAGAAAGAGAGAAAAGATTATTTTCATGCTTCCTTTTCTTTTCCAGTTTCTTCAAACTACAAAGTTTGGCCTGTCAATTTTATAACAGATTTTGTCTTTCCCTTGGGCAGTTAGTGACCTGAGATCTTTTGAGCTTGAAAGAAGCCAAAGGTTTGGATCCTCTTCTGGGGCCAATTTGTCTTTCTAGTTCAATCTGGCAACAAACTCTTTATTAAAATCCTTATGTGGAAAGAACACATTATTGCTAGACAATAAAACAGCCTATGGGACAAATACATACAAATGCATATTTTTCCTCTTCAAAGCATTTGACCATGTCCTTCCCCGAAAACTTTCTATTTCTCTCCAGGTAATGGTTACATAGCTTTCTGTTTCAGTATTTTATATGACTGGCTATTTCCAGCAGTAAAAATACTTGGCATTTATATTAGAATTGTTTCTAAAAAAATCAACACGCTGTCAAGTGACAAAATATTCAAAATTATGATGCAATATATCCATAGTGGAAAGGGAAATCCCCAAGTAAAATGTTGGGATAAAAGTGGGAAAATCCAACACAGAATTTATTTTGATGAAAAGTGCCAATGTTTTTAAATAAATTGCTAGTGTTTTAAAATGTGTCTATTTTAGGGCACCTGGGTGGCTCAGTTGGTTAAGCGACTGGCTTCAGCTCAAGTCATGATCCTGGAGTCCCCGGATCGAGTCCCACATCAGGCTTCCTGCTCAGCGGGGAGTCTGCTTCTCCCTCTGACCCTCTTCCCTCTCGTGCTTTCTATCTGTCATTCTCTCTCTCTCTCAAATAAATAAAATCTTTTAAAAAATAAATAAATAAAAATAAATAAAATGTGTCTATTTTAAATCATATTATAAGACTCACTGAAAATTAAGGAGATAAAATTGCTGGCTTATAGCTAGAGACTTATAAAAAGAAATTGAAAAAACTGCATTATATATGCACATAGACTCAGACCTAATTTAACAACATTGATTTATAATGTTTATAACACTCATTTTTTAATGTAACACTCATTCTTCATATAATATAAAAATATCACAGGATTGTATTTGACATCTTGGTGGCTAAGTTGGCTGTGTAAGATCTGATAAGAATTCTGAAGTTCCCTATTGTTCAAGCAATCCTTCATTATTCCCATAAGGATTATAATCTGTAATGAGTAATTATGATATTTATGTAGTCAAACCCTGTATAAATATGCTATCATCTTGAAGAGCATAAAAGCTACTCTCAAATGCAGAAGCCCCTGAGAGTTGCATTCATTTGGTAAGGCTTTCCAAATAAAAAGACAGCTCCACAGAATTAGACACTCCATGAGAAATTAGTATGTTGAAGTATATACATGAACTTCAGCTTGAGATGGTTCTGAGATTAGTCAAGATAATGACAAGGTCATCAAAATGGCCAGCAGTTAATTCCATGAAGAAAAGAACCACCCAGGTGGCTCAGTTGTTAAGCGTCTGCCTTCGGCTCAGGTCATGATCCCAGGGTTGTAGGATCAAGTAGCACATTGGGCTCCCTGCTCAGAGGGAAGCCTGTTTCTCCCTCTCCCACTCCCCCTGCTTGTGTTCCCCCTCTTGCTGTCTCTCTCTGTCAAATAAATAAAATCTTTAAAAAAAAAAAAAAGAACCACCTGAAATATGCTGAATCATGGCCATGCCCTTGATGTTCAAGATGTGGTCCCTGAACAGCAGGATCGACATCATCTGGGAGCTTCTGAGAAATGAAAAATCTGGGATCCCACCCTAGACTTCTGGAATCAGACTCTGCCTTTTATTAAGATCCCCAGGTGATTCTTTGGCATGTTAAAATTTGAGCATTCAGTTGTACAAAATTAGCCATTAGGATTAAGACCTAAAAGAAATCATGTTGAGGACAGCATTATACTGATACCAAAACCAGATAGAGACTCCACTAAAAAAGAGAACTACAGGCCAATATCCCTGATATACATGGATACAAAAATTCTCAGTAAAATACTAGCAAACCAAATCCAACAGTACATTCAAAGAATCATTCACCACGATCAAGTGGGATTTATTCCTGGGCTGCAAGGGTGGTTCAATATTCACAAATCAATCAATGTGATATACCACATTAATAAAAGAAAAGAAAAGAACCATATGTTCTTTTCAATACATGCAGAAAAGCATTTCACAAAGTTTAACATCATCATAAAAACCCTCTACAAAGTAGGTTTAGAGGCAACATAACTCAACATAATAAAGGCCATATATGAAAAACCCACAGCTAATATCATCCTCAACGAGGAAAACCTGAGAGCTTTTCCTCTAGGAGCCAGGAACAAGACAGGGATGTCCACTCTCACCATTGTTATTTAATATATTACTGGAAGTCCTAGCCACAGCAATCAGACAAGTAAAAGGAATAAAAGGCATCCAAATTGGCAAGAAGTCAGGCTTTCACTATTTGCAGATGACATGATACTCTATATAGAAAACCCAAAGACTCCATCAATAAACTGCTAGAACTATTACACAAATTCAGCAAAGTCACAAGACACAAAATCAACAGAAATCTGTTGCATTTCTATACACCAATAATGAAGAGAAAGAGAAATAAAAAAAATAAATCCCATTTATAACTGCACCAAAAACCATAAAATACCTAGGAATAAACCTAACCAAAGAGGTAAAAGATCTGTACTCTGAAAATTGTAAAACACTAATGAAAGAAGTTGAGGATGACACAGAGAAATGGAAAGACATTCCATGCTCATGGATTGGAAGAACAAATATTGTTAAAATGTCTATAATACCCAAAGCAATCTACACATTTCAAGCAATCCGTACGAAAATACCATCAGTATTTTTCACAGAGCTAGAACAAAAATACTAAATACTAAAATGTGTATGGAGCCACAAAAGATCCCAAAGATCCAAAGCAACTTTGGAAAAGAAAAGCAAAGCTGGAGGTATCACAATTCCAGATTTCAAGCTACATTACAAAGCTGTGATCAACAAGGCCATATGGTACTGGCACAAAAACAGACACATAGATCAATGGAACAGAATAAAAAACCCAGAAATGAACCGACAACTATATGGTCAATTAATCTTCAACAAAGCAGTAAGGAATATCCAATGGAAAAAAGACGGTCTCTTCAACAAATGGTGCTGGGAAAATTGGACAGCCACATGCAGAAGAATGAAATTGGATCACTTTCTTACACCATACACAAAAATAGGTTCAAATGGACTAAATATGTAAATGTGAGACAGGAATCCATAGAGATCCTAGAGGTGAACACAGTACACTCTTTGACATCAGCCTTAGCAACTTTTCGCTAGGTATGTTGCCTGAGGCAAGGACAACAAAAGCAAAAATGAACTATTGAGACTTCATCAAGATAAAAAGCTTTTGCACAGCAAAGGAAACAAACAGAACTAAAAGGCAACCTACGGAATGGGAGAAGATATTTGCAAATGATACATCTCATAAAAACAAATAATCCCATTAAAAATGGGCAGAACACTTGAACAGACATTTTTCCAAAGAAGACACACAGATGGCCAACAAACATGAAAAGATGCACAACATCACTCATCAGGGAAATACAAATCGAAACTACAATGAGATATCACCTCACACCTGTCAGAATGGCTAAAATTAACATAAGAAACAAGTGTTGAGTATGTAGAGAAAGGGAAACCCTCTTACACTGTTGGTGGGAATACAAACTGGTGCAGTCACTGTGGGGGAAAAAGTATCGACATTCCTCAAAAAGTTAAAAATAGAACTACCCTAGGATCCAGCAATTGCACTACTAGGTATTTACCCAAAGAATACAAAAATACTAATTCAAATGGATACATGCACTCTGATGTTTATGGCAGCATTATCAACAATAGCCAAATTATGGAAATAGCTCAAATGTCCATCAACTGATAAATGGATAAAAAAGAAGTGGTGTACACACACACACACAGGAATGTTACTCAGCCATCAAAAAGAATGAAATCTTGCCATTTGCAATGACATGGATAGAGTTAGAGTATATTATGCTAAGTGAAATAAGTCAGAGAAAGACAAATACAATTTGATTTCACTTGTATGTGGAATTTAAGAAACAAAACAAATGATCATAGCAGTGGGGGCAGGGGAGGGGTGGAGGGAAAAGAGAGGAAAACCAAGAAACAGACACTCAAATATAGAGAACAAACTGATGGTTACCAGAAGGGAGGCGGGTTGGGGGATAGGTTAAATTGGTGATGGGGATTAAGGAGTGGACTTGTGATGAGCACAACATGTTGTATGGAAATGTTGAATCACTAAATTGTGTACTTGAGAGTATTATCACGCTGTATACTAACTGGAATTTAAGTAAAAATTTTTAGAAATAAGAAATCATGTTACTTTTGAAAGAAACTTTGAACCAAGTAAGAATTGATGCCTCTAACCAGATATTTATTTCAGCTACCATCATGCTCCTGGTAAGATTTGGTAAGATAATTTACTTAAATTTCCACTAATATCTCAGGCTGTTATGCTGTGATAAAGATGATGCTGATGAAGTTACTTTTCTTTTACATGAATTAGTTATGGATAATGAAATTAAATATGTAATATAAAGGAAGAAGAGAGTCTATTAATATTATTGCAATCCCGTATCCCTTCCATGTTCTGTGCTGAGCACTTTTTTATTCATTCATTTATTTATTCAACTGATTTTATTGAACATATAGTATATGTCAGGCACTGGGCTTGGTACTGGGAACATTGAGGAGGAATGTATTCCTTAGCTTCATCTGCTATCCTTCTCTAAATATTGACAATAAGAAAATAATGGATAGTTTTCTAGGATGAGGATTATAACAAAAGGAAGGGAGCCTCTGAAGATCCTACTAACTAGATGGGTTATTTTTGTCTTCTAAAATGCTAGACCACATTTTTTTTTAGCCAAGAAACTACATTAGAATCTACACTATTTTCTCTCCCTTTGGTATACCATCTCGTTAACTGGATGACATGCTCCTCAAGGTGGAGGGTCCCTCTTCATTTGCCCTAATTGTTAGCAGGGCATCTGACTCAGTAAGTACCTTTGATTGATGATCTCACCTGGCTTCTCTTGAAGAGTGTGTCAGAACCCTGCCTTTGGCATGAATCAATATCAACCATGCTGATGTTAAATATTCTAATCCTAGTAACTACTTGAACAGTAACTTCTTCATGGCTAGCATCACTGTCTTGGCACACTTTATGATTTCATGTACCTGGATAACACTAACAGAAGGACAGCAACAGGAGCAACTACCATTAATTGAGCAACTAGTAGTGTATGACACTGTATTACTTTGAACATATGTTCTTTAATCATAATAACCTTATGATCTTTTATACGACTTATGACATAATGCACCTTTTACAGAGGCTGTAAAACGTTCACATCATCTTTTATAACTGAGGCTAAGAGCTTAAATATTTGCATATTGTTATGAAAGTACTAATGGGCAGCATTACCATTTGATACCAGCTTTGTCTGGCTCCAAGTACTATTCTAACCAACTAGGCACATCAAAATTAATACCAATAGTGATGATAGCCACTTGTATTTTTATACAATTTTTTTCAAAGTACTGTATTTAGGAGTAGGGAGAGAGAACCCATTTCTTTCGGAGGTACCAGGATTCTGAGAAAAACTTGTTCCCTTGCACTGAGCAGCTAATGTGTATTAGGAGTATGTTAGCGAAGAGTTTCTATAAGCAAGGTTTTCAGCAACATCTTTTCAAGGACAATATTTTATATCCATTTATTTGTTCAGCTAACAAGCAAATTCTCAGACCATATTTGCCAGATGTTGATCTAGGCACCAGGGACTATAGGACAAACAAGATCCAATTCCTACACTCAAGTTGCTCACACTATTTGGAGACATAACCTATGACCCACAAATCTTAAACTATTTACTAGCTGGGTCTTACAGAAAGTATTTCCTGACACAAACCCCCTGATACATGAACGTGAAACTCAGGGAAGATGTCAGATCTGGGAATTATCAGAGTACAGATAACTATTTAAAGCCATGAGATAAGATCATGCAAGGAAGAAGGGGAGGTCTGGGTCTGAGCTCTAGACCACAGCTTTGAGGAAAAAAAAAATGCTAAACACAGTGGTTAAGAGCAAGGGATTTTATGTTAGAGACACCAGCAATTGAAACACATCTCAGCCAGTGGGTAACTTGAGCTAGTTACATAAGTTTTTTGACCCTTTCTCATATGTAAATTAAGATTAAACTACCCACCTTCTTTCCATGGAGGGTGTGAGTAGTAAGAAGGCGAATTTACACAAAGTCCCTGGCTTTTTTTATGACAGGTTATAGAGTATATTAGAAGCACAGACAACTGGGATGGAAGCAGAGCTCTGCTACCAACTCTGTGAGCTTTTGACAAGCTCTTCCTTCTCTGTGCCTCCCTTTCTTATCTACAACATGGGAAGAATAATGATACTTGCCAGTTTTTGTGACGATGGAATTTATGAAAAGCATTTAGAACAGTATCCAGCGAGTAATAAGAGCCATGCAAGGGTTAGTACTGTTAGTTAACAAGAGCTGTTATTATCTGCTCACGAGGCCACATTTCTATCAGAAAGGGCTTCTGCAATAAAGAAACATACAGGAGAAAAACCCACAAGGGACATCAAATCGAGCTAACTAAGCAAGCTCTTCGCTTGAAGCAGAAAGAAATAGGTGCTGGAAAGAGTAGGAAACTTTAATCGGACTCAAAAAGGACAAGCAAATCAAGCAAAATTCAATAAGGCAAAGTTCTGCCAGGATAAGCTGAGTCTCAGAGAGACCATACTTTAGAGGGCATTGAACAAAAGAAATTGAGTTTTGGACGTTGAGCCACAGTTTGAGTGATTCAGCACAGAAGCAGGCCCTGGTGTCAGAGGTCTGCATTACTAGGGTGAAAGGTTTTTACTTTAAAAAGTCATCTCTATCCAGTATCCATAGATTATACTTGGTTTAATTCTAAACTAATAAATGATGGGCATTCACTCCATACTTTCCCCCTAACTTCCCTGAGTAATTACTCTAAGTGAACTGCCTTTTCTATAAATACTTCTCATTCAGGGAGTCTGCTGTTTTCTCTTTGCCTTACCAACTTTTTGAGGGGTCAGTGGATCTACTGCAGTCACTCAAATGGAAAATGTGAAAAACACCTGAAGATTAATGGATTAAGAAATTTCAAGCACAAATTCCATTTGGCATCGCACATAGATCAACTTACAGAATAGCATAAAAGAAAATAAGAAAGAACCCAGCTCCTACTCACATTTCAAAGGTCTCATCAAGCCAAGGATTATAAAAACGGAAAGTTTTTGTTTGTTTTCTGTTTTGTTGTTGTTGTTTGCTGGGGGGGGGGTTGTTTTTGCCTATGTGCATACCTTTCTCCCAAGGTGTTATTTCAACAACTCTATTCCTTTTCTGTTCCATACTACCTGGAAAATTCCTGCTCATCCTTTAATACCCAGGTCAAATGTAACCTACTGGATTATGCTTTTCACTCTCCCAATATATCTTCAGTGCCTGTCAGGATATTAATGTGGCCACACAAATCTATAATCATGGATCAAGAGACACTGTTCTTGCTTTCAGTTGGAATTCACCCAGGGCCACAGGGAGGGGAGAGTATTCATTAGGTTAAAAAAAAAAATGGCTTTGATATCAGAATTCACAGACTATATTAGAACTTTCAGCAGCATACTGGGCCACTGCTCCTGCAAAAGCACCAGTTTCTCTTAAAAATATCTGAAGTCCCTCCTTCCAACCAAGAGGGTATGGTTCCAAGGTGCAGGAAAACATTGCCTCTGTTTCCTCCAGTGTCAAACTATCCATTATCACTCATCTGTTTTACTAACTCTCCTCCTATTTCCAATCATTTCTAAACTCAGTACATGTTTGTAGAATGAAAAAAAAAATAATCAAAAGAACTTAGGAAGGCTTAAGTCTCATGCCATAAGTATATTAGTTAAAAGACTATCTCTGTAAATTCTACTCCTGATACATTCTTTACGGTTAGAGGACAAAGGAAGTGAAGGGAGAAAGGAAACCGTTGAGTAATACTTATAACCACTAATCTAGAAAACATGAAGTTTCTCAAACAGGGGAAATAAGTATCTCTGTCCTGAAATCAGCATCCTTATTCCCCCATGAAGATACAACCCAGAACAGCTATTGCTCTTTGCCTTGCTCTACCCCCAGAATAGTGTCATCTTTTGTATGCTGGTCACATCTGTCCATACAATAAGGTTAGAGACCAAAAAAATTTTGTGGATAAAATCTAACATCTAATATTCCCAAAGTCAAAAAAAAAAAAAAAAAAACCCTCAAGTCAGAAAAAGTGTCTGCTAAATTCCATAGCTCTTGAAGGAAGATATTTTCTTCTTTCCTTCATAGGCCTGGATATATTGGATCCTTTAAAATGTTTTTTCTTGGGCGGGGGGGAGGTGCCTGGGTGGCTCAGTCAGTTAAACATCCGCATTCGGCTCAGGTCACGATCCCAGGGTCCTGGGATGGAGCCCAGTATCGGGCTCCTCTGCTCTGCGGGGAGCCTGCTTCTCCCTCTCCCTCTGCCTGCCGCTCCCCCTGCTTGTGCGCTCTTCTAATAAATAAATAAGAAATAAAATAATTTTTTTAATACTGACTTATATAGTTTTTCAAGAAAGTCCAAACTCTTTATGCTTCTCTTTTTTTCATGGTGTCAGTGACGAGAATGAGCAATTTTTTAAAAATTCAATTTATATCTTATTTTTAGCGTAGCAAGCACCTTTGGGCATACAAACAAACCACTCCTCTTTGACAGAATATGGTGATTCTTATAAGCAAAAACCAGTTAATCCGTCTCTGGATCACATAGCACCAAATAACTCTGAATGGGTTGAACATTTTACTTGTAATGTTTCACACAATGCTTAATTTTCCAACTAGTTGTCTTGCTACCACTGACATACAGCCCTTCTCAAGATAAACTTTCTAGACAAGCATTTGACTATATTTAGTTCTAATTGTAAAATAGACTTTTAAGAAGTCAACTTACTGGATAGGAGAAACATAATGGTTTTGGCATTACTAGACAATTGGGAACTACCATCCCAGATGTAAGGAAAAAGCTATTTATGTAACAGGAGAATTCCACAGTAGTCAAAATCTGGGGTGGCAGAAGCTGTGTGTAGGTGGCCCCACCACAAGATCGCTCCACGCACAGATTTTCACCCCTACTCTCTACTGAGAGGTCCTACGGCGCAACAAAGAGAAATTTAGTGGATTTCCCAACTTTAACTACACAAAGATCTGGTGTTCCAAAACAGCTGGACATGTCTGACAAACTGAGGAGTCTGACCTCCTGGAAACCAACTTTCATGAGGGACTGAGGCAGTTTCTAGATAAAAACATACTATAAGGAAGAAAGACCAGGACACAATAAGTTGATTGGACCCCACAGTATGGTCTTATTCCACAGCAAAAAGGAGAAATTCTGACCAGGTCATCATTTCTGGGGGAGGCATCTGCCCTCTAGTCCCCTTTAATGTATACCTATCTGAACATATGTGGAAGAAAAGCAAGAGGGAAAAAAGTAGGCAAAAGTTATAAGAAGTTATCCACTTAAAACTCCCTAAAACACTGAGACAGAAACAGATCTGCCTTGGTATTCCTTTTAAAGAATAAACCACTAGAAAATCAGAAGAGGACACCTTCCCTCACTAACCACAACACTTGGTATGCTTGACGCAATCCTTCTGAACTCCCATGACAGAACAGGCAGCACCTGAAAAGGAGGGGAGACTGCACAGGGAACCTGAGAGACAACAACAACATGCTAAAGAAGACTACAGTTTCCCAGGACGATTCTTTATGTCATTGTGTCTGCACTGAGCACCTTCAGGTATAGTGACTATAGGCAGAAGAAAGAGAAAGTACTTTACAGACTAGGTTTCTAGTGCTGGTTTTGTAGATGTTTTATTAATTAAGCTACTTCTCTATTAAGATTTATTGGACTTTTTTTCCCTTCTTCTCCAGGATCTTATAAACATTCCTATAAATAAAATTTATCATTTTTAAACTATATTTACTTATTCTGTCTCAGGCAAAGAAAAGGTTCCAGGGGTGAAGAAATCCATCTCTCAGTGGAAATTACTACATATTATATACTTCATATTTTTTATTTGGGCAAACATATTACTTTTTTTTTACAAGTACTACATATTATATAATTCCAATTATATTGGAATTTAATTACTACATATTATATAATACCAATTCCTATCAGTTATCTAGAATAAGCAGATCAATAGAGAAAGACGTGACAAGGGGCTTGGGACAAAATGGGGAATGACTGCTAATAGGATAAGGTTTCTTTTGTGGGTATTGAAAATGTTCTAAATTTCGATTATGATGGTGGCTGCAAAACTCCTCAAGTACACTAAAAAACACTGCATTGTACACTAAATAGGTGAGTTTTATGGTAGGTAAATTGTATCTCAATGAAACTTTAAAAACTATGCTCTTCTCAGCAAATGAATAAAACCCCAAATTAAAAATGTTTCAATATTGCCAGAATTATATTTTATGTTTTTAAAGATATTTATTTATTTATTTGACAGAGAGAGACACAGTGACAGCGGGAACACAAGTAGGGGGAGTGGGAGAGGAAGAACCAGGCTTCCCGCCAAGCAGGGAGCCCGATGTGGGGCTCGATTCCAGGACCCCGGGATCATGACCTGAGCCTAAGGCAGACGCCTAACGACTGAGCCACCCAGGCACTCCATATTTTGTTTTTAGCAAAAATCACATTTCTTGAAAAAATTAAAAATGCATAATGTCAATAGGAAAAATATTTGAAATACTAAAACACTGCCAAATGTAATTTTGGAAATTCATATATTTAACCAAATGTTTCCTTTTTATAGTTCATATAAATCATGTGATGATTTATAGTGTATAACGTAAAATACATACAATTTTTCTTCAGTGTGAAATTTTCTTATACACAATTATGATTTATAATTTTAGAAAAGGAATTAGAACTGCCCTAATACAGTAACTACTTGGAACGTATTTACATTTAAATTAAATTTACATTTAAATGTAATTTAAACAGTCAGTTCCTCAATCCCATTAGCCACATATCAATTGCTCAACAGCCACATGCGGCCAGTGGCTAGGATATTAGACAGTAGAGATAACAGAACACCTCCAACATCACAGAAGTTCTATTGGACAGCACTATTCTAGAAATCGACTTTCAGTCCTGGAGTACATAAGATAACTCTACTTTTGGACTCATTTCTTCCTTTTTAAATTCTTTTTAAAGTATTTTAGTTATTATTTAGATTCATACTACTATTTCTAAAAATCTCATCTGAATGCAGAAAAATAATATTGCCAGTGATAACTGTTATAATCACTTGTTAAAGAGATGGCTTCTTCTAAACCTGATTTTTCAGAATTGATGTGCTTAAGATAACTCCAGGTGTTGCCTAGTGACCCTGACAGCCTCCTAGTCCCTGAGATAATTGCTGGCCATTGCAGTAAAATAATTTTCACTCTATTTCAAAATGCTTAAGGGCTGGTAACAATGAAATCATCACTGATTCCTACTGTAACTTCAGGGCATCTATGGAATTGGGGCCCATGCTGTATTCCTTTAAAAAGTGAAGAACAGACAGTCTGTTGACTTCTGTTGAATACCAGAGGGACTTTCCAAAATAACCAGTGAATTCCATCACACCTGTAAAATGTTTTTTTTTTTAAAGATTTTATTTATTTGACAGAGAGAGACACAGCAAGAGACGGAACACAAGCAGGCGGAGTGGGAGAGGGAGAAGGAGGCTTCCAGCGGAGTGGGGAGCCCGATGCGGGGCTCGATCCAAGGACCCTGGGATCATGACCTGAGCCGAAGGCAGACGCTTAACGACTGAGCCACCCAGGTGCCCCACACCTGTAAAATGCTTTAATGAATAGAGCAAAGTAGCAAAATTTGGGTTCATTTATTCTTCTGACTTTCCTAATTGTTCCTGATCAGTTATTCCCAGAGGCTGTCCAGTCCTTTGACAGACATCATGTACCATGCTCATAGCAGAAAGCTTATCTCCCAGTCGAGATTGGTTGAAGGGAATCTCTACGAGATCTAACCTCCCACGTCTGCCTGCCTTTTGTGATTTATGATGTTATGACTATAGCTAGGTCTTGTTTTATGATGTTACCATCGGTCTTTCTTTTTAAGCCATAAATACAAAACAGAGTTTACCTCATTATGAATACTGCTTCCTCAATGAGTTATTATTTCAAAGCACTTAGAACAATGATTGGCTCATAGTGAGACTCCATGTAAGAGAGAGGCATAGACAGTCATTCACTTTTCCTTGTGAATGACTCTGAGCTGTGGAATACCGTGATCCTGTCCCAATCATCTAGTTTTCCAGCAGTCCCTGTTTTGTCTTACCCCAGTGGGGCAGAATCAAGGGTATTGAGATTTCTTGTAGAGAGAGAGGTAGATATATTTCCTGGCAGTCCTTTCTCTCCACCCCAACCTCACAGGGCTAGCCTATCATCTTATGATTGAGAGAACTAGATCTCTCTGATGTTCATATACTTAGGAAAAATTAAGATTAATAAAGTTATTAGATTAATCTATCCCATCATCAACTGATGATCAGATACAACCATTTGTCTCCCGGCAAAGATGCTTAGGAAAACACTCGGTAACTCTAGATATTATCGCCGAGGCTGTAAAAATAACTTCAAATGAAAACTTCCCACAATAAGCTATTTAAATCCAATTAGACTAAACATTACCAGCTACATCGGGGCATTGATGATGAAGCACTTCATAGATAACATGAAGCTTTGAAGTCCCTAAAGCCAATTGCCAGAATTCACTTAGACATCCCATCTTTGCCAGGAAGGAACAGCAGCATTTCAGATCATTTTGAACTCCTTTAAAAAAGTATTATTTCATCCAAAGAATGTCATACTGAAACATCGTCTTTAATATTTAATCAGTAAATTCCATTATGTTCTAGCGGTTTATTATGAATTGTACCCATTGGGTCAGAAGTTTATATGTATTTAATTTCTGATTATTTCATTTAAAGTACCTACAGACTCAATCTAGCAGGAAGAAAAAAGTAAGTTGAGAGTGTAAGCCCATGGATAATTCTCTTTCTAGCTCAATTACAAAAACTTTTTCTGGTTACGGTCCTCTAAGTAGGTTTTTGTACATTTACCAGAGGGGGCTTCCAAATTATGCTTTAATTTAAAGCAGATGATATACTCTGAAGCAGCACATTGAGATCTTTGGATTGATGCACAAGCTGGCTTAAAATTACAATTTAAACATGTATATTATAACCATAAAATAACGTGGTATTAATAAACAAGTTTATCCATCCTTCTGTCAAGCTAAGCACAAAGAATGTAATCAGCATTTCTAAAGACTTCTAAAGTTAAACTGAGGTTGTAAATACAGAAACTAAGTGAAAGACAGCCAAAAAATGACTTTGGAATACTGTTTGTTCCGATAATTAAGTTTGGAAAGAAGTGAGCTTACTTTTCCCAAATCCATATAAGTCTTAGAGTAACTGATCATGGTTTTATGTGCTGAGGGGTGAAAGGGAAATAAGAACCCCCTGAGTTCAGTAGACAGGAGGGGAAAAGGTAACTTCAGAAACAGAAATGGGGCAGCAACCCTGGAAAGTAAGACTGGAGATTTGCTCTAGAGTCACTCATTATGCAACCCCCTCAGAGAAAGCACTGCTCTCTCTGGATTGATTAGGTTCACTCTCTGTTTCAGAGGTTACAGGGCATTTCTTTAAAATGGATCAGAGATCCAAGCTATGCTACAGAGTTGGGCCTATTTTACAAGGAAAATAAAAATTCACAGTTTACCAGTGAACACTGCCACCCAAGCACATCCTCATGAATATTAGGTAAATAATTGCATTATAAGGATAATGTTCCCTTTACATCCTATGCATTCAATGTATTTCTAAAGATCCTAAAACACTGGATTAAAGAATACCGTCATATATAATTACATGAAAAAGTTCATGCTATGTTAAGTAAAAAAAAAAACAAAAAAAGATTATAAAACTATTTACATACAGTCCTGTATTTCATAATTAGCTATTTAAGTTTCTTTAAAAAATCAGCATATAAGACAGGTAGAATATCTGAGAAGATGGATAATTATCTTTTCATATAATAAATATATAAGTCCTTTATGATCTTAAGAAACAGCATTAAGTTTTACTTTCCTGTGGCCTTTCAATTCATAGCTCATTGATAAACAGCTTTCTGGGAGAAGGGGCAGGAGTTAAGATGCTTGGATTCTTCTTTAGCTCTGAGAATATAGTTCACAGAAAGTCCTGAGCATGAACATTCCACAAAGACTATCATTTTACGGGGGAAAAAGATATAGATATTGACATACAGATATACATACTCAAAAAATAATTTGATGGTTATTTTTAAGAGGGTAAGAGAGGCAGTGGGCAGAACAGGAAAATGGAGGATTAAACTCTTAAATTAACTCATTGAATTAATAAATTGATTACTGACACTAGGAAAAGTCTATCTGTATATTAAGGCTCAATCCTTTCAAGAGAATGATTGTTTATCAATGGTTTTGCTCTACTTTTCTTTATTATTTATAAATTAAGAATTATTTTAGAAATGGAGAAAAGTGCAGGGAATAAAGCATACACCTACCTATCAGACACACATAGTTGATAAATGTTAGTATCAATTAACCACATTTTGAAATAATCTCTTATTGAGGTATAGCATACCAAAAGAAAAGAATGTTAATTAACAACATAGATAAATGACATTCCATAAAATGAATATGCCCATGTAACCACCACCAACCTCCAGAAATTAAACCCCATCTGTACCCAGAAGCATTTCTTGGGCGTATCTTCATTCACCACTCCTCATTCCTTCACCATGGCAAACACTACCCTGATCTCTGATTCATAGAAGGTTTCTAACTAATTTTTAAATTTTATATGAATGGAATCACACATTTTTGGATCTGTATTTATTTTCCTCAAAATTCTATTTATGTGGGGACAGGTATTTGTGCATGATGTTCGAAGTCAATATCCTTTTCTTCATTTGGAAGTTCCATTGACGTTATAGTAAATGCTGTTCAAAAGTGCCATTTTCCTATAAATAAATTATCCATGACTGTGAAAATCTTCTGTGCTTTCTAATCACTATTGTTCTTTTTATCTATACTGTGCCAATAGCATGCTCATAATTACTATAGTTTTGTAGTAAGACTTGATGGTCAGTAGCAAAAAAAAGCAGCCAACTTTGATCCTTTAAGATTATCTTGGCCCCTTGAACTTCCCAACAAAGATTAGGATCAAATTTGTTAATTTCTACAAAAACTGTTGAATTTTGATTAATGTTGCATTTTATCTTTAGACACTTTGGGAGAAGAATGCATAGCTTTATATTGTTTCAAATCATGAACAAGGTATATTCCTCAATTTCCTTGCCTGCTTTATTTTTTCTCAATTATATTATAGTTTATGTGTAGAGTTCTTAAACATGTTTTGTTAGATTTTTAGGTATTTGGTGTTTTAATACTACCTTATATTTTTAAAATTTAATTTTCCAGTACATAATAGTAGTATTGATTTTTCAAAGTTTTTCTACTGTATCCAGAAACCTTACTTAATTCACTTAATAATTGTAACATTTATCTGCAGATTCTCTTGGACTCTCTAGATACACAATTATGTTTTCTACAAATAACATTATCACTTCTTCCACTCTAGTTCTTGCAAGTGTTATTTATTTTTAATGGCAAATTATGCTTAATAGGATACTCAGTACAACATTCAATAAAAAGAATTATATCAAATATGGTCTTACTCCAAATATCAGGGGAGAAAGCCTTAAAATTTTACTATTAAGTATTGTAACTACTCTAAAATTTTAAAGATGTCATTTATTAGATTAAGAATGTATCCTTCTGGTCCTAAGATTTTTATTGAACAATCAGTGACTTGAATTTTATCACGTTTTTCCTACATGTATTGAAATTATATAATTTGTCTTTTCTGTAATTGTGAATTACGTCGATTCATTTTCAAATAAACTACTGCTATATTCCTAGTATAAACCAAATAGATCATAATATATTAGCCTTTTTATGTAACACTAGATTTATATTGCTAGTATTTTTGTTTAGGATTTTTCCATCTATGTAGATGAGAAAGACTAATTTTTCTTTCATGAAATTTCCTCAATAGTATTTCATGACCATCTTCTGGCCTCAAAAAAATGAATTAGGAAATGGCTTCATCATCTTTCATTCTCTGGAAGAGTTGTGGTAATTCTCCCTTAAATGTTTAGAAAAATTCACAAATGAAGCAATCTAAGTCTAGATTTTTCTTTGTAGGAGGATCTTTAATAATTTTTAATTGCTATAGGATATTCCCATATTTGTGTCATTTTAGTGAGTTGTTTTTCTAAGAATTTGTCCAAAATATATCAGTGTATTTATATAATATCATTATTTATGCCTTCTTTCTTGATCAGTCTTACCAAGTTTTTCAAGTTATTTGTCTTTTCCAAAAAAGTGAATATGGGTTTTGTGGATTTTATTGTGTTCTCCATTTCATTAATTTCTGGTTAATGCTTTTTTCTTTCTTTTTTGGATTTTAATTGTTATTCTCTTGCTAATTTTTTGAGCTGGATCTTAGAATATTAGCATGCAGCAGGTATTTCTAATATATACATTTATGGTTTATATCTCACATAATTTCATATATTATTATTTATTTCAAAATGTGTTCCAATTTCCATTTTGTCATCCTCTTTGACTAATGGGTTATTTAGAAATGATTATTTGGAAATTTTCCAGTGTCATTTTGGTTTTGATTTTCATTTTCACAATTATCAAAGAATATAATTTGTATGCTGTAATTTTTTAAGAAACTCATTGCAACTTACTCTCTGGCTAAACCCACAGCCAATGATTATAAATGTTCAAATCTGTACTTGAAAAGAATGTGTGTTCTGCAGCTGTTGGGTGTCGTGTCCTATATATATCAATTGCTGATTGTATCGCTCAAATGACATATATCCTTCTTCATATCTGTATGCACTTATTTTATTGGCTACTGAGAGATATGCATTAAAATTAAAACTATTTTATTATGTTCCTTTGCTTATTGAAGCTATATTATTACATGTATGCATAAAAAAGATTTATTATACCTTCCCAGGGATGGAGATGTTATGAATGCTTCTATGTCTGGAATGTCTGTCTACTCTTGGCGACCACCCAAACGCAAATATATGTTGTTTCAAAGATTTATACCTTAAATTTAAGTTGCAGAAAAGTAGAAAGAGTATATGAAAGGTATTCTGCCAACACTAAACCCCCAGAAACACTTTGGTTTTCAAATTATTTTATTTTCTACCTTCCTATAAACTTGTGTTTCAAGTGTAGTTCATACAAATAGCATAAAAATTGGGCTTTTTGATGTTGTTCTATTTTTGTTCCTCTACTTTTTAAAATCCAATTTGGTAGTCACTGTGGGGTTTTTTTTAATGCTTTTATTTATTTATTTGAGAGAGAGCCCAGGAGAGTGCATGAGAGAGAGCATGCACAAGCAGAGGGGTAGAGAGAGAGGGAGAAGCAGACTCCCTGCTGAGCTGGGAACCTGATGCAGGACAGGATCCCAGGACCCTGGGATCATGACTTGAGCTGAAGGCAGACACTTAACTGAGCCACCCAGGTGGCCAGTAGTCACTGTGTTTTAATTAAAAAGTTTAACCAATTAATATTTACAGCCATGATTTCACTATTTGGACAACCTTTTCCCTCTCCTTTCACTCCTTCCTGATAACCCTTCCCCTCACATATATGTTTTAATTGTATTCAATATCTTCTTTATCTCAGCACAAAGCCCTTCATATTTAATCTTCCCTACTGTTAAAAGCAGAATATTATCATCACTCATGTGGTTGACATTTAAGTTCTTTGTAAAATATTGATGCTGCTCATAATTCTGGAACGTACATCCTTTTGTTTTTCCTGGTGATCTCTATTAGGTTACTCTGAATTACAGCCAGGAGAATAATAATTGAGTATGTAAACATTCAATTATATTTGGTATTGTCAAGTTGATCTCTGAGGTGTTTAAATATAACCAACTGACATTACAACCCATAATATAATATGACTTGGTATTTCCCTACTTCTCCAGCATTTGGTATTTGAGTCTTTTTTAACTTTGTCAGTTTGAAATGGTGTTAATTATCTGATCTGGGATTTGACTTGCATACATTTGTTTTTTAGTGATCTTGAGTTTCTTGTGTTTATTAGAGCAGAGAGATTCCTTTTAGGTGAGTTGCCTGTTAGGTGGCTTTTGTTTTCCACATTCATGTGTAATTTACTTTACATATACTCGATTCTCATCCTATGTATTTTTTTTCACTTTGCTTATTCTGTTTCTTTTACAGAAGTTTGGGGTTTTTTTTATTTTTAAAAATTTTATTTCCTCAAATTTTTAAGTTGTTTCCTTTGTTGTTGGTATGTTTTAACTCTTTGAAAGTATCCTCCTCTTCTCTCCTCTTCAGTATTTTTCCTACATTGACAGTTCTAGCATTCAGGTTAAATGGAAAGATTCCTATTCAGTAATACTTTCCTTTCATTCTCCACAAAGAATACCTGCAAATAGTTTTTCAGAAATATTTCTTTGGTTTACTACAAAGATTTTAAAGAAAACATAATACAAGAAGGATAGCAGTGAAACTTAATGGAGATCAGGGCTGCAAAATAAATTCATACTGTAAATAAATCAGAATGCAACCTAAGTAGAAAAACACAGAGCACAGAGCTTTTTCCTCCACTGAACATCTGCAATTTGCTCATAATAGCTCTAACCCATTTATGAGAATATCTGCCAGAGAAAAGGAGATGAACAGTTAGTTACAACAGATTCTTCTTGTCTATCAACAACCATCATCCTAACACCTCAAAAGCTGGATCCACTGACAGATGGTTGATGCCATGGGGATATCTGAGCAGTCATTCTGGATCAATGATTGGCAACTTAACCTATGGAAAAGCCATCTTTGAAATGCTATAGCACAACAAAATAAAATAATCTTTAAGACTGTATACAAATTTCCATCTATGCTGCTACTTGCCACTCCTATGATTGGAACAAATACCTCCACATTTTAGCAGCAGTAGACATGTCTGAAGGCGTGTGTGTGTGTGTATGCATGTACTGAGACATTCATTTGTCTGAATACCCAAAGCAGATGACTGAATGACTGATCAAAAGTATTTATCAATTTGCCAAAAGAATGGAATAATGGAGTGGCCTTTTTCCAAATCCACCGCTTTCCTAGAAGGTGGATGTATCACTTTCTACTGAAGTGTCATTCCTAAATGGTCTCTCTCTACTGCCTCTCCATTATCTAATACAAGATTTATGTAAAATTTAGCATAAGAGATCAGAAGCATACTAAAACTTTGGGATTAGAACCTAATAGAGGCAGTGGTTTCACAACATTGTGAACGCACTAACACCACTAAACTGTGCACTTTAAAATGGTTCATTTTATTTTATGAGAATTTCATCTCAATTTAAAAAAGAAAAAAACACTAAAACAAGAGGTGCCCTAGAGTTAAATAAACTATTCTGTGTTCTAATTATGACTTCAATTCTCAACCCCCAACTAAATATTGAGAAGTAGGTCACTAATATTTTGTAATCAGTAGTCGTCAAAGTAAAACATTTGTGAAGACTGGTGTTTACATAAATCAGTACTGATTCAAGATTAGTCTTGGAATATTACAACTCTTTTTGCATCTTAGTATGCTTTCTGAACTGGTAGAGAAAGGGTAGAGTTATAGCAGCTACCAGCTACAATTGCACATATTCTGCAGTTTGTCTTGTTCATCCATTTTAGGGACAGAACTCCATAGGCACAGCTTACAGTCGTTTGCTTGCAAATTATCACTGTGCATCTTAGCTATGACTTTATATTTGGTTTTCATTTTATCCACGGATAAAAAGCTAGTAAGGAAATAGGCAGAAATAAATATGAAAGCAGGGTTATTAGTGCACGTATATTCACATTAATTTTCAGGAAGAATAATGCTAGGATATCTCGGTAAGGACAAAATGATTTTATATATCAAAAAGCAAATTAATGATGCATGTGATATTATTAATATTATGCATATTAATTGTGTTAAAATCTAAATTCAAATAATCTATAAATTCAATATATTTAAATTTTAACTATAAAAATTAATTTTTCTTATTGTTTTATAGACATACATGTCTTTATTAATGTTATCTGTGAAAAACATCACATTTTATCAAAAGAAATTAAAGTGTAGTAATTCATTTTTATTCATTATAGCCATATTTACTTTTTCAGGTAAATTTCTATTCTTAAACCCTGAAATAAATAACTTTGTGATTCATGTGCTTTTATTTTTTTATTTATTTTTAAAGATTTTATTTATTTATTTGACAGAGAGTGAGAGGGAACACAAGCAGGGAGAGAGGGAGAAGCAGACTCCCTGCTAAGGAGGGAGCCCAATGCAGGGCTCAATCCCAGGACCCTGGGATCATGATCTGAGCCAAAGGCAGATGCTTAACGACTGAGCCACCCAGGCATCCCTCATGCACTTTTAGAATGTATTTTATAAGTGCCAAGCCAAAAGAGGAAAATGTCTATAGGGATATGACTTATTTCTTACAAATTTTGATGTGGTTTTATTAAAATGTGCACATGTCCATTAGAGTATCATATGTGTGATTTTATGGTGAAAGAATGATTTAGAAAGGCAGATTCAAGACCATTACCCAAAAGGGACCAATAAATCCCAAAAACTGTTCTCACTGATTCAGCACGTATTCTTTGACCAAATTATTCTGTGTCCTTCTTTTAAGGCCATGTCATGTGTGTGTTCCAATGAAACTGCTCTTCCTTTGCCTTTCATGACTCTCACGCATCCCTCTTGGCCCTGAGATTCCTGGCCACTTTTGACTGTCTACCAAGGCAAGCCTTACTGCCTACCCTCCTCCCTCCCGCCTACTCCCTGTCTTTTTTCTTCCTGAGCTGAAATTTTATTCATTGTCCTCAGTACAGTCTTGTTCCTAAGCAGCAGCTAGGTCACAACCCAAGCCCCAGGGGTTAAGTCTTGACTGGTCTAAGCCCATAATAATGGTCTCATTCACGTAAATGATTGCTTTTGGCATTGGTGTGTGACACAATAACAGCCAATAACAATGAGACAAATATCTGCTGAGTGATTCCAGGATGGATTTCTGCACTCTTTAAATGGATTTCAAGAGAGATATGTTCTTTTCTACCTTTCTACAAGCTTCTGCCACCTGGAGTTGGGACAGCAATCCTGGGAAGAAGTCCCAGCGTTAGAAGCTACGGTGAATTGGATATGCCAGAAGCAGACATTAAGACAGAAGTTGGGATATTACTTAACCTTGAAAAAGGGGAAAATCCTAGCATTCATGACAATATGAGTGATCCTGGAAGACCTGATGCTAAGTGAAATAAGTCAGTCACAGATAGATAAATGCTGCACGAGTCAACTATATGAGATATCTAAAACAGTCAGACATATAAAAGCAGATAATGAAATAGGGGATAGGGAGGGAAGAAAATGGGGAGTTATTGTTCAATGGTAATAAAGCTACAGTTATAGGAGATAAGTTCTAGAGATCTGTACAACATAGGGCCTGTAGTTAATGGTGGTATGCACTTAAAAATGTAAGAGAGTATACCTCATGTTAAGTGATCTAACCACAAAGACACAAAAAACAAAGGGACACAAGGAATCTATTGGCAGTGATGAATATATATATTACCTCGATTGTGGTGATGAGATCATGAGTGTATGCATTTGTCCAAACTCATCAAAATGTATGCATTAAATATCTATAATTTTGGGAAAGGAGCAAGATGACAGAGGAGTAGGAGACATAAATTTCATCTGGTCCCAGCTAGATAGGGATCAAACCACACTGAACACATACAAACTCAACAGGAGATGGAAGAAAAGAATAGCAGCAACTCTGAACAGAAAAGCAACCACTTTCTGGAAGGTAGGACCTGGGGAGAAGTGAATCTGAGACTATATTCGAGAAGACAGACAGTGGGGGAGGGGGCCTCCATCAGCTGCTACTGGCAAGTGATAGAGCCGCGGAGCACAAAATCAGAAATTTTAGAAGTCAGCTCTGCTGAAGGAGGTCGCTCCAGTGGCTAAGCTGGGGGTGGAACCCTCGCTGGGACAGTGTGGTCTCAGGACCCTCGGGGTCACAGAAAGACCGGGGGTGTCTGAGTGCGGCAGAGCTCCCAGGCATCGGAGCGGGGAAGCCGGCTGCAGAGACGGAGCCCAGGAGTGGGCTCTCAGCTCGGGGTTGCCATAAACCATGATCTGCAGCACAGTCAGGCCACTGCTCTTCCAGCAGGGACCCAACAAGTGGCAGATATGGGGAGACTCCACTTCCTCCCCAGGGAGGAGCGGCGCGGGAGTGCACAGCAGGGATCTGCTGGGTTTGGAGACTTCGCACGGGGTCATGTGCCAGAGACAGAAATGCTCGGTCACAGGCTGAGTGAGCACAGAGTGCAGCCAGAGACTGGGGAGATGGGAGTGATTGACTGCTTTTCTCTGGGAGCTCACTGAGGAGTGGGGCCCCGACTTCTCAGTTCCTGCAGGGTGAAGACTGGGAGGCTGCCATTTTCACTCTCGTCCTCCAACGCTGTACAGAAAGCTTGCAGGGAACAAAACCGCCATTTATCCACTAAGTTAACCGAACCTGGAAAGTCCCCGCCTCCAGGCTTACTGTTGTATGAAATCATAAATGGCCACATTTTGTTAAAATTTCCATTACTTGCTCAATACATTGAAATTTACATAAAGGCTCTTGACTTTTACAGAATTTGAGAGAAACTACTTCAGCTTGATCCTGAACTTTTTCTTCAGGCCTAGTTCTGTGATTTACTCTTCAACTCCACTTGCTGTGGCTAAAACATGCTGCCTGCTTTTTTCACAGTTTCATTCCTAGAAGAAGGGGCTCAGACCCCATGCAAGGCTCTATGCATGTGCTGGGGAAGAGAAGAATAACACAGCAAACTCCCACTAGAAGGAGCTCAGGGACATATAATAAATAGCAGTTGTAAGAGTTAGCAGTACCTCTTAAATGAAACAAAGTATACCACCAAGTCCTTGCATTCAATTTAATTTTACTCATCAGATAATCTAATTCTTATAAAGACTACAAAAAATCTAGCTCCTCCATTGACTAGCATTGCAAACTCCAGACAGTCCAGTATCTCACTAAGCCTCGATTTCCTCATTCAAAAAAATGAGATGTTTAAGCTAGATCATCTCTAGGGCCCCTTCTAACTTTAAAATCCTATAATTCTATGTGCCATGTGTTCATTTCTCCTTATGACATTCTGCTTCCCAAAGTGCGTTTTCAATAACAGCCACCAAATAATAGCCATCCAGACACTTTCTGCTTAAACCACCCTTTTGACCGGATGTCACCCTGAGGGCCTCTGAACACCTCAGTGGAGCAACAGACGCAAGGGAAGCTGTCATACAGCTCCCTTCTGAGCTGTCTTCTGTGAAAATACCTAATCATATCTGCTATGTATGAGCAGCCATCCAGCCCCAGGCACAAAACAGAGGCTAACAATAAAGCATTCCCCAGTAATGTCTATGTTCCAACAGGCTGTGAGCAGTAGGAACATCTTATTACAGGATCTTTTGGGAACCAACTGAAGGAGACCCCTGTGTATTTTTCTTTTTTTTTTAATTTTATTTTACTATGTTATGTTAATCACCATACATCATTAGTTTTGATGCAGTGTTCCATGATTCATTGTTTGCATATAGCACCCAGTGCTCCATGCAGTACGTGACCTCTTTAATACCCATCACCAGGCTAACCCATCCCCCCACCCCCTCCCCTCTAGAACCCTCAGTTTGTTTCTCAGAGTCCATAGTCTCTCATGGTTCGTCTCCCCTGCCAATTTCCCCCCACTTCATTTTTCCCTTCCTACTTTTTTTTTTAACATATAATGTATTATTTGTTTCAGAGGTACAGGTCTGTGATTCATCAGTCTTATTTTTCTTAAAGGAAGACATAGGTCTTTACAACCAATTAGCCTTGGTCTAGAAAATGAAAGTATATTTGCATTGGTTTAATATTTTAAAAAAACTAATTCCAAGAAAAACACTTATCTATCATCAACACAAAAGGACTCCTCAAAAGTGCAATTGGTCAGTAACTCTTTGGTTCTATCAATAGGCAATTCACAAAAGAAGATGTCTGAATGACTACCATGTGAAAAGACATTCAACTTGACGGGTATGCAGGGAAATATATATTAAATACACAATAAGAAGCCACCACAAAATTTTTAAGAAAGGGTACAATTATGCTGACTGAATGCAAGTTTTGGTGAGAATGTAGGGCGCTAGAACTTGCATATACTGCTGGTGGAAACAGAAGATAGAACCATCACTTTGGAAAACACTTGGCAGTTTCTAACAATTTTAAGCATATGCTTCCTTTATGACCTAGCAATTCTATGTATATAGTCCGAAGAAATGAGAGGCTATGTCCTCAAAAATACTTATAAAAGATTGATAGATTTTTTTCAGAATAGTCAAGAGCTGGAAACAACCCAACTATTCAGAGGAGAAAGAAATGAACTACTAATGTATGGTTGAATCTCAAAAACATTATACTGAGCAAAAGAAGCCAGACCCAAAAGACATACTATAGGATTCTCTTTGTATGTTGTTCAAGAACAGACAAAATTAATCTGTAGTTATAAAAGTCAGAATAGTGATTATCTCTGAGCACAGTGGAGGACTGACTGCGAAGAGGCCGGAGGGATCTTTCCAGGGTACTGAAAATGTTCTCTATTTTGATCTGGGTAGTGGTAACACAGGTACATTTATATGTAAATATTTACTAAGCTGTATACTTAAGATTTGTGCAATTTATTCTATGTAAATTATACTTCAATTTAAAAGATAAATTTTTGGTTCTCTCAATATGGTAAGAAAAGGCCAGATTTGTTTTCTCACGTGGGCCCTACTCTGGACATACTGCTTTCCTTTTTGAAGCAATAATTCCAAGCAAGTTGGACCCTATTAGTTCCACCTTACATAAAAGGACATCCACAATTCAGACTGACTGGAATTTAGTGGAGAAGTCAAAGACAGCAACATCTATGCAAACAGCTTCCATATATCAAAGGCTTTCTGTGTGCCGTACACTGTGTATGCCATGATTTCATATTCCCAAACCATCCTGCAAGACAGAGACTACTAATTACATTATCCAGATGAAACAACTAATGCTCACAGCAGTTAAGTAACTTTCGCATTCTAACAAAACGACTGGTGGTAGACCTGGGACTCAAATGGAGTTTTGTTTGGCTACAAATTCCTTATTTTTTAATGCATCCTGCCCCTTTAAATGGGTAAAGGGCTGGAGACCACATAAGGAGGGGGTGCGGGCTATACATATTCCCTCTTTTGCTATTTTGAAGGTGGCTTCCCTGGCCTTAGATAAGGCCAGAGTGGGTCAGAGTGTAAGCACCTCAGGTGTGAGAGAAAGCTCCCTTGCATGAAGTGAAAAGAAATTAATGAATCACCCAGGCTCCCACTGGCAAAACATGTTCTTCACACCTGTTCAGGGGAAAAATGAGCAACAAAACGACCTCCCTCCCCACAACACACACACACAAATAAAATAAAACTTAAAATTTTTATGAATATGCTTCTTAGTGATTTCATAATATATGCATTTTTTATTTTAAAAATATGATGATACCATTTTTAACTATAACTGTCATTTTTCTCCACTCCAGGATGCCAAGCATTCAGGTCAAAGAACTTTCATATCTAAAATTGTTGCAAACGAAATAGTTCCTTGGGGATGGATAGCTGTGATTAAACCTGGCAACTGTTATGAGCCATATGAAAAGGACAATGAAATTAATTCTATTATGCTACAAATCTCTGCCATTCTATTCTTTGTGCCTTTGCAACAACTTTTTTTTAAAGTTATTAAAAATATATTGGAGCTTGGTGTAATTATAAACACAGAGAAAAATAATGAAAGCAAAACACACCAAGCACCTCCTGTCATTTGAATATACTGCTGCTACTTAAAAGTATGTGTGGGAAAATGCGTAATATAGGCTTGAATTTTAAAGTAAGGTTTTTAATCTTTGGGTTATTATCCGATGCTTAGCAAAACCCAATGGTAATAAGGAGCCTAAATTGAGTGCTAACAACTTCTTGTGGCTTAAAAAAGTACAACAGCAATAACAAATACACAAAAGAATATCAAAAGCCGTATGCAAAGAACTGAACAGTCATTATACTTAGGTCACCCCAATTCTTATGAATTAAGATTGTGAATATGTGACAAACACATCTAAAGGAAAATTAATACTCTCATCAGACAGACAAGTTCATGCAAATCAATAATATATAAATTCAAATCATTTCTTGGAAATACTGTGTAACTAAATTCTGTAGACTTATCTTTTAAAAAAATATATATGAGCTGCTCCAAAAAATAGCTCAAGAGTTACTTCTGCCATTTACCCCAGCTTTGTGACTTTGGACAAATCTCTCAGTTTAAGACTCAGTTTTCTTACCTAGCAAAGGTGATTGTATGGATAAAAGAAAGTAAATACATGCCAAGATGAATACAAAGGAATGCAACAGCTATGGGCTGCCAAGAATGCTTTGTTTCACCATGAGCTGAAGATGGCATTTAGAGCACAAAATACCGAAACCAGCTTCCTGCAGGGTGGGCTGGGGCACTGCGGCACCTGACATGGAGAACAGCAAAACAACATTTCTTTTTCTGACTATAATAGCCTTCACCTACCAGAGATACTCTATCTTTGAACTCCCAGACACTGACCACTTTAGGAAAACGAGAAAAAGAACTGACCACTTACCCTTAAAAACAAGCCAGGAGATCCAAATGAATCGTAAGTCTGTCTTCACACTGTAAACTTCCACTTGGGATTTTAATCACAGCTTCTCATACCACATCTTAAATGGACATTATTTATAGCTGACTAGAATCTTACCAGGCATACCTAAGGCTCCCAAAATCCAACCAAAGTCTCTTCTTTCACAAATTCTAGAGCAATCCAGCATGCCCAGTAGGCTTAGAAAAGATACAAGGTATACCCTAATTGGTAACATACAGTATTTTACTATAATCTTGCCTTTTTCTTTCTCTTTGGGCAGTTACTCTTCAACATATATCCCATATGTGGGCCACTGTGGGGTTTTGTCCTCTTTTCAACGATCTCTTTGGTCCCTGTTATGTGACCAACTTATTCGATTAAATGAGAACATCTGTATCTGAACACAAATATCCACAGATACAGGCGTACATACACAGAGAGAGACAAAAAGACATTAAAAAATAAGTCAGCTGTATCAAGTTGGCCTGGCTCCTGCAACTTACAGGAACATAGTGTCTGCTAGCAAGAACACTGAAAATTGCAGCCATTCATTCTCAGGCTATTTGGCACTTTTGATCACCTCACAGATCAACGGCTACACAAGGACAGACTGAAACCTGTCACTGACTGAGCTGGAACCCAAACCTGCCACCACTCTCCCTTCCCCCGAACAGATGCACGGGCTAGACTCACAAAGCCCAGGCTGGAGGAACTCAGGACTTTTCTGATTTTCTCCATGAAAATTATCTCAACTATGATTGGAACTTCCATCATCTGTACTAAATTTTAAAGGCATTTTTGTCAAGGGTCATGAAAAAGACACTTAAAATTTAGATTAATTTATAAATTCAGCTAGTAAATTTTGTGGATTATATGTAGATCTTTTTATCTATAAATAATGATTGTATCTCCTCCTTTAAACATTTTTTTCTTATATACACTGTAACTACCAAGACTAAAGAACAGTTGAGGTGATACCAGTCATGCTTGTATTATTTCTGATTCTAATTGAATGCTTCTAAACTTAGACTACTATGATGTTGATATATATATATATATACCATGTACAAGATCAAGGAAACTGCCTTCTAATCCTAGTTTGGTAAGCAGTTTTAAACAAGTGTATTATTGGATTATACCAAATGTTTTTTTACTTAAGTGATATTTATTTCCTTAATATATTAATAGATTACATTAATGTTTCATGTGGATCATCCTTGTAATTATGGGATCAACTCTACCTGATATTTATTTTATACAATGCTAGATTTTAATTATTATGTTTCATTTAAACAGTTGGCAGCTATATTCATAAGTGAGTTGTCTCAAATATTCCTTTCCTTTACAATCCTTATCAGAATTTGATATTAAGATAGTTTTACCAACATAAAAAATAGAATACATTTTGCAAACACTCTGTTTATTCTTGGAAAATGAAACTGTGGAACTTACTGAACCTTGATGAATTTTCTTTTTATGTGGGAATGGGGTGGGGGGAAGAAAGGGAAAGAAGGGAGGAAGGGGAGGAAAAGGGACTGAAGTTTAAAATACATCACTGGTGCTCAAGCATTTTGATCTCATGACCTTTTTACGTGTTTATAAACTGTTGAGGACCTCCAAGAGTTTCTGTTTATGTCAATTATAGCTATGAATATTTACTATATTAATGTCAGAGAATATAATCTACATAATACTGACTCTTTGAAATTTGTTGAGACTCATTTATGGCCTTATGATAAATAAGTGTATATAGGTTTACTAAGTACTAGAAAAGAATGTATAATCCCTATTTGTTAGATGAAAGATTTTGTGCACATGTATTAAAGTTTATTAATCCTGTGTTTCCAATATTTCCAAATATTGTTGCCTGGTTTTGCCTTTTTTTAAAAGATTTTATTTTTTATTTATTTGACAGAGAGAGACACAGCAGAAGAGGGAACACAAGCAGTGGGAGTGGGAGAGGGAGAAGCAGGCTTCCCGCGGAGCAGGGAGCCCGATGCGGGGCCCGATCCCAGGACCCTGGGATCATGACCTGAGCCGAAGGCAGATGCTTAATGACCGAGCCACCCAGGTGTCCCTGGTTTTGCATTTTTTAACCTATACATTTCTCAAAAAGCTGGGCTGAATTTTCCCAAAGTATAATTATTTTCATTTTATGCCTCATAAATCCTGCCTAGGTTGTTAAATACACAAAAGTCTTGGGAGTTATATATTCTAAGCAAACTATTTCTTTTAACATAAAGTGATATTCCTCTTCAACTCTTTTGTTTTTTTGGTTCTTATCTACTTTACATTTCAACATTTATTTTCAAAATTTTTATTTCAAAATTTCTCTAGTCTTAGATTTCAGGTACCAGTCTTAAGTTTATATGGCTGGCTATTTTTTTTAAGATTTTATTTATTTATTCATGAGAGACAGAGGAAGAGAGAGAGAGAGAGAGAGACAGAGGGAGAAGCAGGCTCCCAAGGAGCAGGGAGCCTGATGTGGGACTCAATCCCAGGACCCCAGGATTAGGAATTGAGCCAAAGGCAGACACTTAACCATCTGAGCCACCTGGGCATGACTGGTTATTTTTAATCTATCTAAAACTTGTTTTAATAGGTGAATTTAATCATTTCACATTTATTGTGCTACTGATATACCTGGCCTTGATAATATTTCCAGGAAGGCATTGTGGCCTTGCTTCTGCAGTATATACAGATATACCAATCTGGGCTAGTATTTTCTTTTTGTTATATTTTTTATGGTTTAATATCCAAAATTCTTTACCATAAATACCACTCAATACAGTGGTTATGTGTGAGGTTTATATAAAGTTTTGCGTCCACGAAACTTAATACATTTTTTCTAACAAAATTTTATGTGGGACAAATCTTAAGCTATGCTTTAAATGCATTATTGCAAGAATGACCTAATCACTCTATGAGAACCCATGTGGAGCACACATCAAGATTGCCCCATTGCAAGATGGGGAGGCTGTACAATTTAGGAGCAGACTTCCATGCACAATATTTGAGGGCTCCCCTAAGGGTATTAACTACCCACAACCTCTCTCCTGGACAAGATTTCATGGTGCAAGAGAAACTGTCAGCATGTTGAGGCGCTGTCTTCTCCAAATGGCAGTTAATTCAGATACAATGCCCACCATCAGGGATGTCTATCACAGCCTGCGTACTGATTACCTGGCTATGTTAATCGCTATGAAAATTCACTGCCTGTCCACTAACATATGTATGCTACACTTTAATTAAAAAGTTTAAATATTGTTTATAAGAAATATATGAGCTATGAAGAGAGTGTCCTCTCAGAAAAAAAAAAATTGAGATGCCTTTCACAACGTCAAAATGATCTCCCCAACTATTCTGGCTCAAGTTTCAAGGTAACTTAATTTGCTACTGCTTATTTCACCAACAATAGTGTCTAAGTTCCTGACATGACATCAAAGTTTTGCCAATATGGAGAATGTTGTTGGCAAGGCAGCTCAACTCATGCTCACAAATATAATTATTCATTTGATCACTCACTCACTTGTTCACCAAGTATTGGCTGAGAACTTAGTACTGTGTGTAGTGCTGGTGATAAAATGACAATTTTTCCTCCGCCTTCAAGGAGCTCAAAGACAAGTGTCAAAAAGAAAACCACAGGCCCCAAATGGAGTCACTTATTCTAGGCCACATCCCCAAATCAGGCTTTAATATTTAAGCTAGTTATACTTTCAACCACCCCCAGAAAGGATCAGGCAGGAAATTCCTATTCCATATCAGTCACATGGACCCTTCTCCATCCCCTAAAGGAAGATGAGGTAATCCAAATAACAAGACCACTTACTTATGGGCCTAAGGAAAAGTGAACTTCCCTGAAACAATCCTTTTTTTTTCCTTTGCTAGTTACTTCTTTGTGCCACCCTCCTTCCTATAAAAAAAAAAAAAAAATTGTACAACTCTTCAGAGCTCCCCTCTCTACTTGCTAGATGTGATGCTGCCCAATTCATGAACTGCTTAATAAAACCAATTACATCTTCAAATTCACTTAGCTTTGAATTTTGTTTTCTAATACCAGTAACAAGAGTTAAGGGGCCAATTAAGTATGACAGCAGAATTAAGAAAACAGCAGCATAAGCAAAGTTTCATGAGCACCAACTTGGACCAAAAAGTTTAGGAATGGCACTCAAGAAACCCTGGAAGTGGGAGTAGGGTTCCAATGAAATGAGCAAGCAGGGGAAGGAGATTTATGTCAACGAACAAGGCATGGTGAGATCAGTAAAAGAGGAGGCAGTCAAGGACAGTCTAACTCTAGGTGGTGCGGTGGGTGGCAAGGATAAATTACTAATTATCAATAATGTGGTAGGTAGTGTCAGATGGTAAGGGACGTCAAATTGTACGTTATTATAAGTAGAATTTATTCTGTAGATAAAAACTTTTTCTGGATCATGCTTTAAGCGAGCAAATTTTTTTTTTTGCTCAACAGATCAGTGTTTTAGGCAGGTGGGACATCACTGAAGGATAAACTGGAGAAGAAACTGTAGACAATGAAGTCAACAGAGAAGCTACTGAAACCATTCAAACTATTGAAATTCTTGCAGGGAGGACAGTAAGGCATGTGTTTAGAAGTAACATATCTATAGGGGCACCTGGGTGGCTCAGTTGTTAAGTGTCTGCCTTCGGCTCAGGTCATGGTCCCAGGGTCCTGGGTTCAAGCCCCACATCGGGCTCCCCACTCGGCGGGAAGCCTGCTTCTCCCTCTCCCACTCCCCCTGCTTGTGTTCCCTCTCTCGCTGTGTCTCTGTCAAATAAAATCTTAAAAAAAAAAAGTAACGTATCTATAAATGTTTAAGTTTCACCGTTAGATGTGTAGTCACAGCCCCAGGCAAGGTAACAACATGCTGTTGGAGCAGTAAGCATCTTTGTTAGTCATGTAAAGGAAGAAATAGCCCTCTCTAGAAATCTAAAATACACCTTGAGGGGTGAGACAAGGTGAAGATGCACAATTTAAACACCCTGATACAAAATCAAGTAAAACAATAAAAAGAGAAAATGAGCAAATAAGATAGAGGTGAATGTGTAAGGACTGATAAGGATGTTTTTAGCAGCTAAGGTATTAACCAGGAAAAAAAAAAAAAGAAAATTGAGCTTTTGTAAGGGAAAAATCACTTGGTGCACAGTTTTGTTTTACAAAAAAAGAAAGGTATAAAATATAATTTATAGCAGATTGAAGAATACAAAATGCATAGTTCTTACATGAAATTTCAGGGATGTCCCATTTGTAGGTATAAAATGTGCAGATAAACGAATTATCAATTTTCTTGTGAAGACAAAGTTAATCTTTTATTTTTTTAAAGATTTTTTATTTATTTGTTTGACAGAGACATAGAGAGAGAGCACAGATAGACAGAGTAGCAGGCAGAAGGAGAGGGAGAAGCAGGCTCTCTGCGGAGCAGGGAGCCTGACACGGGGCTTGATCCCAGGACCCTAGGATCATGACCTGAGCTGAAGGCAGCCGCTTAACTGACTGCGCCACCCTGGCACCCCAAAGTTAAGCTTCTAATAAAGCTATTTTTTGAGAGAAAATTAATATGTAGATGGAGGAACTCTAGGGCAAAAATAATTAACAGTCATAGGAATGCATGCACACACATACTATATCTGTATTTTCAACATATTTATAGAGCACCTATTATATTCTAGGTACCATTCTGGGGTAGGGATGTAGTGGTGAGTTAAACTGATACAAATCTCTGCCTTCACGGAACACTTCATTCTCATCCCTTTTATAATCAATCCAGGCCCCCCCAAAATAATAATCTATTCCTTACAGTTCCAACACACAAATCCAATCTCACTCCCCCTACTTAACCTCCCTGCCCAGTGGTATCCCAACACAAATCCCCTACAACACTCTCCATAGCCCAACCCACCCAGCCCTCTCCAACCTCATTTTATTCCACCCACTTCCTTGCTTCCAATAGTTCCACTGCTCTGGCTGCCATTACTTTTCTCAAACGCTTCAAGCTTATTCCTATTTTAGAGCTTTTTCCCTTGTTCTTTCATCTGCCTGGAGAGAATTTCCCCAGATTTCAACATGATGGCTGCCTAGGACCTGCAAACTCAGGTCAAATGCCTTCTCCTTGGTGACGTTTTCTGGACTACATGAATTCAGAGTTCTTAATACTTAAAATTATTTTATTAGCTTATATCCTCTGAGGTCCAGGAGAGCTGGGACCATAATTATCACAATCAACAGTGTATATGCCCAATGCCTGTAAGTAGGTGTTCAAAAGCACTGCTTGTTAGATGACTGTGTGTGTGTGTGTGTGTGTGTGTGTGTGTGTGTATGGTTTTGTGGGAACAGGTCACTGGACTATTGCAATTTTGCTAATTGCACACTGATTTGTTGGCAGGGTGTCAGTGGTGATCTTGGTGGTGCTGGTGGTGGCGGTGGTGACTAAATGAGCTTTACTGCACCATAGCCTAAGGAAACAAGTCTGTGCCCAAGCCAACAATCTCAACCAAACAACCTCCAACTAAAAGGTCAGAAAAGGTGAGAAAATAAGTTACATCCCCCCCGGATTTCAGTTGTGACTTACAAGATACCTGTGTTTCACCTTCTATCTTCTCAAAGTACAGTTTTGCTCATTTTGCTACAGTGAAACGTGTAGGGCTATACATACACCTACACATGTGCATTCTTTCATTCATGAAGATTTTCAATGAGACTTCACGTTTTATTGACACTCATAAATCTTCTACAAATCTTCCAAGCCACAAAAATGTCAAGGGTGACTCTAAAACCCTTAGACATGCTGTTTTGCCTCCAATTCAGCAGCAATCAGGGTTCAGGTAATGTTTATGTGGCCTTTTAGGCCCAACAATATTTAAAGTACAAATGCTGAGAACATGCATCCAGGCGCAATGCGGTGCAATCTGAACCTGGGAAAAACACTTCAGCACCTTTGATTGCCCTGTTGATTGCAGAGTGGTGAACTCATGTGCATTCACTTTTCAATCAACCATTTTTTTGGTCTCAGTCAGCTCAGAAAGACAACCTCAGCTAAATAAACGTTACTGACAAGTGACCTGGAGTGCGATGAGTTGCTCATAAAAGAACAATAAGGAGAAAAAACAGATTTAAGCTGCCTCTCAGCCTTTATGTTTGTGATAGAAAGGAGAGCTTCAGATGCTTTGGAAATGGTTATAACTTGCATATACTAATGGGAGAATATAAAACCAAAATACACAAGAGTTCCAAGGATCATTCATTTTATGTTAAAATAAAGGACATCGGGCACAAATGGAAATAGCTTGCTTCTATAGAGACAGTGAGAAGACAATAGTCATGTCACAGATACTGCCATCTCCCCCTCTACCTTCCCCCATAAAGGGTTGAAACATGGAAGAGTGGGGCCCTTTCTGCCCAGGCTGAACTTTCTCCTACAGCTGGAAAATGAGCCCAGAGTCCCTAAGGGTAGGCAGTGGAAGAACCGCAGGTTAGAAGTCAAGTTGGCTGTGTGTGACCGTGGGTAAGTCACTTTATGGTTGAGCCTCTAAGTTCCCATCTATGACATGAAAAAATTGGACATGAGCTCTATGGTTTCTATCAATTCTAATATTCTAATAATTTAGTTTTTTAATTTAGCTTAGTTTTACAAGACTTGATACTTTTATTTTCTCCTTTTAATGGGAGTTAAGACATGAATTATTTACATTAAAATTGAAAAAGACCAAATAGAACTCTGCCCTTCTCCCTGTTCCTAGTTTTCCTAGTAATATGTTTTCAATCTACTTCCATATAATTCAGGGTATTTCATCCTAATTATGCATCCTCCGTACTTGCTACTATACTGCATTTACTTTTTAATGAGTGTGTATTTTCTTTAAGGCGGCATGTTGTAGGGGGAATGGAGGGCATAGAACCAAGAAACATCACTCTTTCTCTTAGGAATCTGAGATTACATTTTGTTATACGTGAAGATTTATTTTTTTTTTAAAGCCAAGGACCTACGTTAAGACAGCTTGACTTCTGACGATTGTAATTTTTTTAACTTAAAATTTCAGTTACTAACCATATCTCGCATTTACCATTGCTGAAAGATTGCCACTTAAGTACGTATTCCATACTGGGACATAAAAAGCTCATCTACAGCCATGTATATACAGTGGAGACACATTTCATCATTTATTTTTTTTGTGGATTTTCTTCAATTTTTGAATTTCTTTTGTACTTAACTATACTTACAATGACTAACAAAATGCATAACGCTTAAAATTAAAAATTTAAAGCAAGTCAGTGAAGTATTTTATCTGTAAAATTAATGTCTGGTGATTTGAGTCAATATGAATCAAGGGTGAAAAAGAAACCCATTCCCAGTTAAGATTAAACTGTCCCATTCCACAGTGAGCACCTCCTCCAAGGAAAAACCCTTGAAGCCAGTGAAGCGTGGCAGGCCAAGACAATCACTAATAAGAAAGCTGCTGTGCTGATTCATAGAATGAGAAAACTTTGTATTTCTAGAATCCAATGATGTAAATTAACATACCTCTAAACAAGATAATTCAAACAGGGTTGGTGATCCAGACATCACCAAGTTTTCAGGTGCCTCCTGAATAGGGGAATTGGTGGGCCTAGCATCACAGCTCAGTTTTATCATAAAGGAATTTGGAAGAAACTCTGCCCTAACTGGGTCAGGATTTTAAAGAATTTGCATTTCATATTAGCAAGTATCAGTGCCATTGTGACAAACGTCCCATGTTTCCTGGAATTAAAGTTTCTTTTTCAAAGTTTGAATCATTGGATTCAAAAAGCTTAGCATTGAAACTGTTATTGAAATGGAAATCATGGAATAGTTATAGATATAAAAGAATTAACTAGGTTTGAAAATTATAGCTAAGGTAAAACATTCTACTGTTTTCCAGTTATAAATGCATATAAAATAAACAATGCCAGGGCGCCTGGGTGGCTCAGTTGGTTAAGCGACTGCCTTCGGCTCAGGTCATGATCCTGGAGTCCCGGGATCGAGTCCCGCATCGGGCTCCCTGCTCAGCGGGGAGTCTGCTTCTCCCTCTGACCCTCTTCCCTCTCGTGCTCTCTATCTCTCATTCTCTCTCTCTCTCAAATAAATAAATAAAATCTTATAAATAAAAAAAAATAAATAAACAATGCCAATGTTCCAAAGCATAGCTCTTCCTTTGTCTCAGTCACAATTCCTGTTTTATTTCATTCATAGAACCTTTTATTCTGACATTATCTCATTTGTTGCTCTTCCTTTGTCTCAGTCACAATTCCTGTTTTATTTCATTCATAGAATCTTTTATTTTGACATTATCTCATTTGTTGCTCTTCCTTTGTCTCAGTCACAATTCCTGTTTTATTTCATTCATAGAACCTTTTATTTTGACATTATCTCATTTGTTGCTCTTCCTTTGTCTCAGTCACAATTCCTGTTTTATTTCATTCATAGAACCTTTTATTCTCTGACATTATCTCGTTTGTTTATGTACTTCCCCTGTATAATATCTATCTTTCCCCAATAGCAGCTCTATTAAGATATGCTACAACTGAATCACCTTTATAACCATAATAAACACTAAACAAATAAATCGGTGAAAGAGCAAGTTTATGAAGTGAAATTTGAATGCAGCAGCATTACAATGCTTGTCCAGTACAAAGAAAGTAGGAAAAGAAAGTCCTCTCTAATAAAAGCTTTCTAGTATTTTAAGAAGCTACAAATGACTTTGGCAAACAAAAGTACCAGAATAATAAATGTAATGTGCCTTATAATTAAAATACTTGGTAGCATATAGTCAATACATTCCTTAAAATATTTTGTTATTTTATGATCAATTAATATATGGTGTGAAATGGGCTTTTAGAACTCCAGTGCACATCACATTGTATCTACAAGAAAGAAGGATTGGGTATATAACTGTATCACTAGAACTATTAAGGGGCACTTACATTTTATTAGAGATTTCCTATATACAATTTTTGTCTTGCCTTTTCAGGTAATATGATTATATTCATGAGATATACATTTTTCATAACCATCACTGTAATGTATATATAAACTATGTCAGATAACAACACACATAAAAGTAGATAAATTGGACTACATCAAAGTTTAAAACGTCTATGCATTAAAAGATATAATCAAGAGAGTGAAAAGACAACCTACAAAATGGGAGAAAATATGTGCACATCATATACCTAGTAAGTATTTGCAAAAAATATGTGCAAATCATATATCTGTAAATCAGTAAATAAGAACACCTACAACAAAAACACCCAATTAAAAAATGGGCAAAGGACTTGAACAGAGATTAATCCAAAGAAGATATACAAGTGGCCGTTAAAAATGTGAAAAGATGCTCAACATCACTATTTATGAGGGAAATGCAAATTGAAAACACAATGAGGTAACACATCACCCAAAGCAGGATGGCTATTTAAAAAAAAAGAAAGAAAGAAATAATTAGTGTTGGTGAGAATGTAGAGAAACTGGAACCCTTGTATACTGCTGGTGGGGATGTAAAATGGTACAGCTACTATGGCAAACAATGGGACAGTTACTCTAAAACTTAAGAAATAACTGTATATTCCAGGAACTCCATTTCTGAGTATATGCCCAAAATAACTGAAAGCAGAGTCTTGAAGAGATATTTGTGTGCCTGTGTTTATATCAGCATTATTCTCAAAAGCCAAAATGTAGAAGTAACCCAAGTAACCATCAATGGATGACTGGATCAATAAAATGTAGTATACACGTGCAATAGAATACTATTTAGACTTAAAAAGGAAAAAAAAATTCTGACACATGCTACAGCATGGATAAACCTTGAGGACAGTTACCAAACACACACACACACACACACACACACACACAAAAAAAAAAACACACAAAAGAAACAAAAACCCACAAAGAAACAAATATGGTATGATTCCACTTACATAAGGTACCTAGAGTAGTCAAATTCATGGAGATAGAAAGTAGAATGGTGGTTAGCAGGAAATGGGGGGTGAAGAAGAAATGGGGAGTTGTTTAATAGGTACAGTTTCAGTTTTGCCAAAAGACAAATGTTCTGGGGATTGGGTGAGCAAAAATGTGAGTGCACTTAACATTATTCAATGGTACACTTAAAAATGGTTAAGGTGGCCAATTTTGTTATTGTATTTTACCACAATTTTTTTTAAATTTTGCCAAGTATGTTTATCAGTGTTTATCCATTACTTTTTAAAAAAAAAATATTTTATTTGTCAGAGGGAGGGAGAGAGCGCACGCACAAGCAGGGGTATCAGCAGGCAGAGCAGGGATCAGGCTTCCCGCCGAGCAAGGGACCCAATGCGGGGCTCCATTCCAGGACCCTGGGATCATGACCTGAGCTGAAGCCAGATGCTTAACTGACTGAGCCACCCAGGCAACATTTTATTTAGAAGAACACTTTTATGTGATTCTTATTATAGATATGCAATAGGTTAAGGCCATATATAAAGACTCAAGATGAGATCCACTCAGAATTCATGGTCAGAAAGATATCTGTCCCTTTTTCAATTTTGCTACCAGCCAGTGTCAGCTTCATCTACCCCCACATTTCTTTGCTCTAGATGCTAAGAAGCTGAGACCAGTTTTGGTGCAATGTTCTTCAACCAGAGTTTTATTACAGTATTTCCCTGCTTTTCCTCTTTTATTTGAGGAGATAGGGATGGGAACTATAGACCATGAGCTGTGCAGGGAATTTTATATACACTATTTCATACCATCTGCTTGACAGCTATGTAGTGCAGTTGTCCAGATTCTGCTTCTATCAATAAAATTGTTGCATAGAGTTTGAGTAACTTGACTTTTATTATATAGCTATTCTTGTCCTTGTTATATTCAAGTTTTCATTATAAGTTGCTACAAACCTTTTTGGAAGTAAAGAAGATACATAAATAAAGCAAACCAGTAAATTCAACATCAAAACGTCATTTTATATAGGGCTGAGCACTAAATACTGATAGAATGTTAGAGCCAGATGGAAATCAATCATTTTTCAGCCCTACCCTTAGAAAAGAAAGGCCCAGGGAGGTAACCTAAATGACCTGAAGCGTATACCTGGTGCCTAGCTACATGCCTGTCTCCTCTTCTTCAAAATAGATAGAACCACCTTTTGTGGTTCATTTTTACTTCCTATGTAAGGATCTCACTGCCTGTTAGTCTTAGGATCCATAAAATCCCAAGAAAATAATGAAAGGGAGCTTTAAACAATAGGATCAATTTGTACTAGAATGCAATGCAACGATACAAATAATAAGCAAACTTTTATGTAAAAGTCATTCTTATTATTCCTCAATACAGTTTACTTTAAATTATCCACTCTTATAAGATCTCTACTCTCTAGGCTTGTTAGTTGTTTTCTTCATGTCCTTGAGAATCAAGAACTATTTTAAATTGATACCTGTTATCATTCAATCTACTTCTAGAGTTTACTCCAAGGAAATCAACAGAAAATGTATGAAATAAGTAAGTACAAAAATGCCAACAGTATTTTTTATATTTAATTGCAGTATGTTTTTTTTAAAAAAAGGAAAATGGGAGTTATGTGAAATGTCCAATTAGAGATCATTTAAATAATGATACATCATAAAAAGGATTCTGAAAAGCAATTAAAAACCATGATGCAGATCTATATCAACATTAACAAAAGATAACCTCATTTATCTAAACAAACCTATTGCTATATATTTTTAGGCTTAGCAAAATACCTGAAGGATATTCCAAAATGCACTTGGAGTTTTCTCTGTATGACAAGACTATGAACGCATTACACTTTTTTTAACACTTTCTTCTTTACATATTTCTCTCATTTTTTTTATAAAGAGAAGGTATTATTTTTAATCACTAAAAGGATAAACTACTTTTATCTAGAAAAAGCTAGTTATTTAAGTATTTGTCCAAAATTAACTTATAAACAACATCAAATCATAATGAACCTGGCTTGAAAATTCCCACTAGTAATCAGATTTTTATAAACATTTATGATGCACTAATAAAACATTCAATAAAATCAATAAAATTAAGTTTTTATATCTTATGATCCAGTGAGACTTATTTTATATTTCTCTTATTTCATCTTGCTTTCCTGTCTTTGTGACCTATGGTAAGAAGAATAACACTCCCCACTCCAAGATGCCCATAATTTAATCCTGAGAATCTGTAAATACGCCATTAACTATGCTGTTACATGGTCAAGGAGAATTGAGGGTGCAGATGAACTGAGGTTGCTCATCACCTGACCTTAATATAGTGAGATCATCCTGGATTATTCAAGAGGGCTGCAAGGAAACGGATTTTTCCCTAGAGCCCCTAAAAGCAATTCAGCTCTGCCAAAATCCTGATGCTAGCTTAGTGACACCTACTTCAGATTTCCAATCTCCAACACTCTAAGATATTAAATAAGTTTGCACTGTTTCAAGCCACCAAATTGGTAGTAATTTGTAGTAATAAGAAACTAATACAGGCCTTAATATTTTCATGTGATTTTTTTATTTTTTTTATTTTATTGTTATGTTAATCACCATACATTACATCATTAGTTTTTGATGTAGTGTTCCATGATTCATTGTTTGCATATAACACCCAGTGCTCCATGCAGTACGTGCCCTCTTTAATACCCATCACCAGGCTAACCCATCCCTCCACCCCCCTCCCCTCTAGAACCTTCAGTTTGTTTCTCAGAGTCCATAGTCTCTCATGGTTCGTCTCTCCCTCCGATTTCCCCCCCTTCATTTCCCCCCCCTTTTTTTTTAACATATAATGTATTACTTGTTTCAGAGGTACAGGTCTGTGATTTTCATGTGATTTTAAATTTAAATGTAAAGACTGTTTCCCCTTGAATGTTAATTAATGCTAATAGATTATTGTCATACATATGAAACATACCCTTACATCAGGGGGCTAGCCTTTACCTTATTACCTATCATTTTACCTGGAAATCTCAAAGTCCAGACACACACACTTATACTTTTGATTCGTTTACCATTCATTTATCTTTTGAACCAATTTTTAGGTTATCTTAAAAGTTTCCATTCATTCCCAGTATTCTGATCTCTTACAGAATGCATTCAACAAGGACATTTCTCTAACATCCTCATTATCCCCAATATCATCTCCTGGGTCCTTATTGTACTAAACCTGACCAGAGAATTATTTCCTGACCCCAGATTCTCAAACAACAAGGGCATTAGAGGCATTAGTATGGATCTCCCAGGGCAACCACAAGGGAGTGCAATGGGCTCTGATTGCACCACTCACACAGGTCCACACACTGGATGGTCTTCCATGTACCATCCCAGCCTCAGCCACAGCCGACTGCAGAATTCTTGGTCAGAGTGAGTTAAGTAATCACAAAGTCATAAGTCCATACCCTGAGACAACATACACCTTCCTTTTCCCAATCTCCTCCTGAGCTTCTTCTCTCCCTTCAGATCTTATATATCCATGTATCAGGTTCCTGAAATCGACTTCCTGGCCATTTCCTAATAGTTGGCATTCTAAATGCTTCCAAGATTCTCTACTATCCAGAATCCCCTGTCTCCTCTCAGATAGTAACTTTCCTGCCCCTCTCCACAGAGCAAAGAAAAACTAAAGGACAAATAAAAGCAAAATGTAAATCTCCGGAGTGCATGCCCTTATATATAATAAGAATATTTATGCTATTTTAAACAATTCATATATCCCCACTTACCTAATTTGTACTATTATATCAAGTAGCTGTGTAATTTGTTACTGTTTTCTTTCTATAGAAAATATTATTTCATCCTTCTGCTAGGTATATGAGGCCAAAGAAATTTTGCAAATAAAATAATACTTCATGTCTTTACTCACCCTGTTCATGAAGGAAGGAGTGTTTAATAGTCAAGCATTTAAATAGGTTCTTTTCTCTTTCCTATATTGTCCTCGGAAACCCACAACTTTATTTTCTTTAAAACTGTCAAGCTTAATTTTCAAAAAAGTAAGAGCCATTCTACAGAAGTAGAATATATATGTCAAAGATTTACTTATTTCACAAGTGAGGGAACCAGCAGGATGGTAAAGCTGGTTCAAACAGCATTTGAGAGCCTCTCAGAGAAAATCTGCTGAAATAGTTTTGCTAAGCTCAAGAAAGGACAGGTTAATGCTCTACATGATACTAAAACTGTAACCACTATGGTTACCCATTCATTTGCATCTGTACCAGAAATCTTTTGCTTCTCTAGGAGACAAAAATCTACCAGTTAACATGTAACTTCACAGTCTTGACCAGCCATATGGTAAAACATATGGTAAAACGGTAAGGTAAAACAAAGCTACATTATCCTAGAAAATTAAATAGCCCTTGGGCAGCTTTGTTAAACAATGCTCAGGTATGACGTGGAGAACATATGCCATCCTCCTTTTATTTCCAAGTTTTTGGTGACTTTTCTTATCAAAATAGGTGGGAAATCTTGTATCCACATCATTCTTTCCAAATGAATACCTTAAGCTTCTACATCTTTAGTCTGCCCTTCTAGTAATGGTGAATTCCTTCACCTAATCTTTTTTTTTTTACCATCTTCCATTTCCCAGGCCATGTTCTAGATACATCAAAACAAGTTTACACTTCCCAAAATTCCTTGATGGTAACAGCCTCATTTTTCTTTAGTATTTAAGGAGAAACAGGGCAACTCAGGAAGAATTGATTTCCTAAAATTTGTATGGAACCAGAAGAGACCCAGAATAGCCAGAGGAATACTGAAAAAGAAAAGCAAAGCTGGCGGCATCACAATTCCGGACTTCCAGCTCTATTACAAAGTTGTCATCATCAAGACAGTATGGTACTGGCACAAAAACAGACACATCGATCAATGGAACAGAATCGAGAGCCCAGAAATGGACCCTCAACTCTATGGTCAACTTATCTTTGACAAAGCAGGAAAGAATGTCCAATGGAAAAGAGACAGTCTCTTCAACAAATGGTGTTGGGAAAATTGGACAGCCACATGCAGAAGAATGAAACTGGACCATTTCCTTACACCACACACAAAAATAGACTCCAAATGGTTGAAAGACCTAAACGTGAGACAGGAGTCCATCAAAATCCTAAAGGAGAACACAGGTAGCAACCTTTTCGACCTTAGCCGCAGCAACTTCTTCCTAGAAACATCGCCAAAGGCACGGGAAGCCAGGGCAAAAATGAACTATTGGGATTTCATCAAGATAAAAAGCTTTTGCACAGCAAAAGAAACAGTCCACAAAACCAAAAGACAACCGACAGAATGGGAGAAAATATTTGCAAATGACATATCAGATAAAGGGCTAGTACCCAAAATCTATAAAGAACTTATCAAACTCAACACCCAAAGAACAAATAATCCAATCAAGAAATGGGCAGAAGACATGAACAGACATTTCTCCAAAGAAGACATCCAAATGGCCAACAGGCACATGAAAAAGTGCTCAACATCGCTCGGCATCAGGGAAATCCAAATCAAAACCTCAATGAGATACCACCTCACACCCGTCAGAATGGCTAAAATTAACAAGTCAGGGAACGACAGATGTTGGCGGGGATGTGGAGAAAGGGGAACCCTCCTACACTGTTGGTGGGAATGCAAGCTGGTGCAACCCCTCTGGAAAACAGTATGGAGGTTCCTCAAACAGTTGAAATTAGAGCTACCGTTCGATCCAGCAATTGCACTACTGGGTATTTACCACAAAGATACAAATGTAGGGACCTACATTTGTCCCTACATTGGGGTACGTGTACCCCAATGTTTATAGCAGCAATGTCCACCATAGCCAAACTGTGGAAAGAGCCAAGATGCCCATCGACAGATGAATGGATACACAATGGAATATTATGCAGCCATCAAAAGGAATGAGATCTTGCCATTTGCAACGACGTGGATGGAACTGGAGGGTGTTATGCTGAGTGAAATAAGTCAATCAGAGAAAGACATGTATCACATGACCTCACTGATATGAGGCATTCTTAATCTCAGGAAAGAAACTGAGTGTTACTGGAGTGGTTGGGGGTGGGAGGGATGGGGTGGCTGGGTGATAGACATTGGGGAGGGTATGTGCTACGGTGAGTGCTGTGAATTGTGCAAGACTGTTGAATCACAGTTCTGTACTTCTGAAACAAATAACGCAACATATTTTAAGAAAAAAGAAAAAGAAGAAGATAACAGGAGAGGAAGAAAAGGGGAGTATGTCAGAGGGGGAGACGAACCATGAGAGATGATGGACTCTGAAAAACAAACTGAGGGTTCTAGAGGGGAGGGGGGTAGGGGGATGGGTTAGCCTGGTGATGGGTATTGAGGAGGGCACGTTCTGCATGGAGCACTGGGTGTTATGAACAAACAATGAATCATGGAACACTGCACCAAAAACTAATGATGTAACATATGGTGATTAACATAACAATAAAAAAAATTTTAAAAAAAAGTTATTATTCAGTAACCAGATTTTCTATAAATATAAAATGAATATATAAAATGGTTATTTTTCACTTAATCTCTGCAATAGCCTTACAAAACAGATTTTGTTACAGATATAGAAACTGAGACTCAAAGAACGCAATTTCCTTGTAACAAGTAAGTAGAAAGGTTTCGAAGCCTGTATATTTTCCAATTGGCTTCATTGCCTTAAGCTATTATTTTTCTAAGCATGAGGACTAAAGTTTTCCATTTAAAATTTAGGTTTATCTTGTTTATAGATTAAATGCCAATCTGATTTAAAAAATACTGGATAGTTCAAAATCATTTGCTAAATAAAACTCTATAACTGAGAGTTCTTTAAAATTATTATTAAGGTAGAGTCCCTCCTTAAATAATTGCTAACACTGCTCTTTCCTGACACCCATTAAATCTGTACTTTTCTGTGAGATTTATGGCCCAATAAAGCATCCTTTTTATATTTTAATTATTGTCAATTCTGAGTTAATTAACCTATCTAGGTGTCTCCCCTGAGGTTTGAATGTCTTAAAGACCCTAGAAAGTCTTTCTTATATATTTATGTTATAAAACATATATATGTTATATATATATATATCATATATGTTATATATTTATAGAAACATTTAAAATATCTTATAAATTCCTGTTTTATAAAATGTATTACATATTTTTATGATCTATATTTTTATAATATATATTTTATAAAATATATTTTTATAATATAAAGTATATTATATATATTTTATAACTAGAGTGCATTATATATTTTATAGTATAAAATGTATTATGTATTTTTATAATGTAAATATATGCATATATATATTTATTATGGAGAAAGAGCTGTTTTTTCAGATAAAATAGGCTGCTAAACAAAGAACGAGATTTCTCCAAACTCTGAGGTTGATCTCAAAGTTTATATGCATTGAATGACAATATATTAGAATGCATAAATTAATATTATGGAATGTGAACTCAGCATGAGAAGGTTGAGGCTCAGTTGTAATTCTGAGCCAGGAACTCACTTCATCCCTATGACCTTATTTATGTCAGCTGAGGTTGTTGTAATAAGCTAGATAATGCATGAGAAAGTGCTTAGCAACATTTGAAGAGCACTACAAATACCAGACATGCTTACTCAAGAACACACACTCCAGCACATTGAACCTCTGGGTGTTTAAACTTACCATGTTCTCTCTAGTGCAGGAGACCCGTACATGATCTTCCTTATGCCTGGGACTCCATCCCCACCACCTTCTATTCTAACTCCTACTGTCCTGGAGACTACTGCCATGAGCATTTTCTCTGAAAACATTCCCTCAGTCCCAGTTCTAGTTTAGTTGCCGTTATGTCCTCTCCTTCCATCAGAATATTTATCTCTGCTTTACTTATGTGCCCATCCCAACATTAAAATTAAGCTTTTTAAGAGAAGGGATCATATTTACTTCATATCCCCATCTCTCACTTATATTACCTTAAGTCAGCTCACATTATGTGGTAGATACTGAATAAATATTTGTGGAATGAATTTTAACCTGCCAAATGTTTTATCTCCATCTCATTTTATCTAGACCAAGCATATTGAGTGCTGAATACTTCATAAGTATCATGCAAGGAATTTAAACCATATGATCCCCACTCAAAAGAGTATTAAGATTTATATATAAAAGACAGTTACATAATACTGAAAGCATGTTTATGAATAAGCCGAGGAAGTATGATACAGACAAGTAATACTGCATGTGGATAAAAAAGGAAGCGTTTTATAGGAAATAAGAAAGTTTGAGGCATTCTTCCCTAAAAGTCCTAAAACATCAGTATTCAGAACTATAAATCCGAACAGAACACTCCTAACATCACACAGAGGCCACCCCTGGCAACATGACAACCATGGGATGGAGAACACAAAAACATTTTCTCGGAGGTAGTGAGGGAGAAGGTTTTGTTTACAGTCACCATTTGGCATTATTTCCATAAAGCCTTTGTTGCTGAGCTTAAAGAGATTCATTCTCGGCACATAGTCTATTTGTCAGGTCATTATTTTTACACGAGCAAATATTCTAGTATATTCTCTGTGCTAACTGCTTTTCAGTTCTGAACATCCTTCTCACGAAGGCCCTTGATTCACCAGAACTCCCCATTCACCTTGATGCCACTGAATTGCTTTGAAACATATTATTCTCTCTGTGGCAAGTGCTCAAAGAAAATTCATCCTGTATTTGATTCAGATCTACCCTTTGTTATTTTGGCAATAGGTCTAATTTTAAGATCTGAAAGAAAAAAAGGTAGCTTTAAAGCCAGTCCTTCCCCCAAGGCTTTGGATAAAACATTCACTTTAGCAAAATGTTTTGTGTTGACATATATTCACACACACAAATGTCAAAGTGTACATGTGAATTTTTGTGAATATACGTGCATATTCAAAAATTGGTGCATATAAAATAATACACACACAAACCCACACACCCCCTATACATATAATATGCTTTCTATCCATGTCGATCAGCCCTTATGTATGCAGCCATCACTGCATACCTGAGATGCCCCAGAATGCTGTTTTATACCATTGCACAAATATACACATCAAACCAAAACATCATCCTCAAAGAATGAATTACGTTGCCAAAGGAAGCATAAAAATGCAATGTTACAATATTTCCATCAAAAAGAACTAAAGGTAAAAAAAAAAAAAAAGCACAGATTTACTCTACAAAAATATGGAACACCCCTATTTGTAGATTATCAATGTGGACCCAAGAGTCTCATAATAGATATTTGTTCCATTTTTCTTCCCTTCTACCTACACAACATCTGGTACTGTGTAAAGAAAAGTAAACTTGTTAGGTCCTCATTCAAAACATTCTGTCCCTGATTGGACTAGTTTGTTACTTTTAAAATTTGATTTATGATTTTAAAAAAGTCACTGGTGCTAAAAATATGGATTTGCACAAACCCTCTAGTGCATTAGAGGGATGTATTAGAGGGATCTATGGGAGAGGGCCTGGGAATCAGTATTTTGAACAAATGTCCTAGGTCAGCATTTCTCAAACTTTAATATAAAACTAATCACTTGGGGAACTTGTTAAAAAGCAGATTCTGACTCCGTAGAACTGAGGTTGTATCTGAAAGTCTGCATGTCTAGCAAGCTCCCAGGGGACACCGAAGCTATTAGTAAAAGGACCACACTTTGAGCAGTAAGGCCCTAGCAGATTGTTACCATGAAACATAATTGGGAAGCAATGGTCTAGTTACTTATTATTAGCTTACTTAAATACTTTGGAGTCAAAGTATAAGTATTGGTATTAAAAAAAAAAATACTTAGGAGGAAGGACAGTCTTGAACTATTGTGTTACTGCTCTATACACCTTGGCTGTCATGGTAGAATTGAGTAAGATCTGATTAGCATTTCTCAACCTGATAGCATTCTCTATAATTTCTATAGTCTAAATAGCTTCATAACTTTTCTCTGGTTGATTGCTGGGTTTTGCTATTTTGTTTCTTGGTGGTGGTGGTGTTTTTTATTTAGAGAGGGAGGGGGTGGAAAGGCAGAGGGAGGGGGACAGAGAGAATCTTAAGCAGGCTCCACGTCTAGTGCAGAGCCCAATGCCAGGCTCAATCTCATAACCCTGAGATCGTGACCTGAGCCAAAAATCAACAGTCGGACACTTAACCAACTGAGCTCCAACAGGAGCCCCTGGGTTTTGTTGTTCTTTTTGTTGAATTGTCAGAGGCACCTTTATTTTTACCCTGTGAAAGTCTCTAGATTGGATGATATTGGTAGTCACAGCAAAGAACAGGGTACATTCCTGACGCTTCAAAGCATATGCAGTCTGGTAACAGAAGTAAGATATGAACCAGAATACTTTAATTCAAGATAAGATGTCATATCATGGCAACAGAAACACTGGTGCTGTTGTTATGGGAATTCATAAGAAAGAGAAATTATTTCTGATTGCAGTGTCAGGGAGGGACACAAGATTTGAACCCAGGCCTGTCAGATACATCTTTACCACATGAGAGAAGGTACCTGAGCCCAACTGTCAAAGGCACAGGACCCAAACCTTGCCCCAAGCAATCAGGGTGCCGGCAAAGGTTATGTGTAGGTCTGGCAGTCACAACCCCATTTGTGAGTTTAGAAAATAAACCTCAAGTTTCTCCTTGAGGCTAATCAGAGAGTCTTTCAGGAGCTCTGAGGGAATAGCTGTTGTATGAATATAATTACAGAATGTTCACTTAAGATTCATTTCTCTGCTGTGTAATCTTCATCTGTTGACATCATCCCTCCAAGAAGTTTAATTTTTAATATGCATCTTGTAATCCAAAATCTTTTGAAAGTTAGCTCTCTTTTTAGCAGATTGATATGACACATTGCCATGTACTCTGTGGGGATTGCAGTCACTCTGTACTATTCTATTAAATTGTGGCATTATTTGTAACTCTAGAACAAAAGACTATGAGACAGTAAGTTTTATTTCTAGCAAAATAAATCTAATTTGTGTGAACCATTTGGACTTATAATCTTACATTCACAAGAAGCCTTGAAAATAGGCTATCAGTTCAAAAGAAGCTATTTTATCAAGAACAAATTAGGAAACAATTTACCAGTTCTATGGCTTGAATAAAAGTTACTTTATTCCATATTATACACCTAAATCTGCATAATTCTAAAAATGGACCATTAATAGTTCTATGATCTATAGAACTCTGAAGCAACATATATTTATGGAAGAAAATACACACAAAATTTTTATGCAGAAGGGCAAGATGTTGTAACATCTCAGCAACATAACTATATTTTTTGGTAATGGTTATTTATGGCTCATCTGTATATAAAGATAAAACAGAAGGCATACATTTTTTAAAACAATGCCCCTATTCCCTTACCAAATTAATCTTTAGAGTGTTCCAAATCATAAACATATAATAATGTTTGATTTTTAACAGTGTTAATCATGGTATTTTTCCAACAGCCATGTGTTAAGCAAAGTCACCTGTTAAAAAGAATAGTTTGAAGACTAATTCTATCACATTCATACTATGATAGATAAAACATCATATTGGTGGTTAAAAAAAAGTTCATTGGCTAGCAAGAACACAATCAGTCATACAAATAAACAGTTATAATATCGGTATGCTGTATCATAAAAAAAATGTCATTCATACTTTGGCTTTGGAGCTGATTCCTGGGACAACCCATCATTGTGATGGACACTTACTCTACATGGCTTTTACATCCTTTTAAAAATGATGGAAAGAGCTCCTGTCAACACTGAAGAGCATGAAAGGGAGCAAACCCAGGTTCAGAACACGGTGATTAAGTACTCAGAAATTCTTTCAATCATTTCCAGCAAATGCTCAAGAAACATATGTTGATGGAACAACCCCATACAGACTTGATACTGAAAACAATCCCTCCAGCAACTGTACATAAGCCAGGTTCTCATTCTGTTGCATGGGTATTGTTGACTCGGGTCATTTCTCTGCCAAAAGCACAAGGAAGCCTAGTGAGGTATAAACCCCTCCAGCTCTCTGTGAGCTATGATTGGCCTCTAGAGGTATCATCCACCATTCACTAATGAAAACAGCCCTAGAGTATTCTATGGGGGGAAAGGGGGAATTATATAAAGACACAGAAGTCAAGCCATTACCTTTTTAAATCTTTGTAAAAAGAGTCCCAAAGGAAGAGTGTGGGAGAAATAGATCACTCACAGAGAAGGGACAATCCTAACTATGAGTATTTCTGCCTTGGGCTTAGGTCATGATCCTGGAGTCCCAGGATTGAGTTCCATGTAGGGATCCCTACTGAGCGGGGAATCCCCTTCTCCCTCTCCCGCTGCCCCTCCCCCCACTCAAAGTCTCTCTCTCTCTCTCTTTCTCTCTTTCTCTCTCAAATAGATAAACATAGTCTTTAAAAAAATATCAGTTGTGAAAGGAATTATCTTTACGTCTTTGAGTAGTGTTAATATTTGGGGAAATTTTCTCATTTATTTTTATTTTCTTTATTTATTTTTAAAGATTATATTTGAGAGAGAGAGAGCGCACAAGATGGGGAGGATCAGAGGGAGAAGCAGACTCCCTGCTGAGCTGGGAACCTGATGTTAGGCTAGGTCCTAGGACTCCAGGATCATGACCTGAGTCGGAGGCAGGATGCTTAACTTACTGAGTCACCCAGGCACCCTCTCATTTATTTTTAAAGAACAAAACTATTTGGGTAAGATACTTTACCATAAAATAACACCAATCAATGGTAGTTTTAATGTTAGTAGTGGTCATCTGACAGAATCAGTAAAACATGATTTAAAAATTTGACATGAATTTAGTAATTATTCGTAGGGATATGACATCACTATTGCATCATTGAATGTAATTGTGAAGATGCCCTTCAACAATTACTTTAAAAGACATTATAATAAGTGGTTACTTTATGGAAACCATTTACATCTACCCACAGGAAAAAAAAGAAAACAACGCTACTGTTATACATGGATTATATATGGATTCATAGAGCATAACATCATTATTTCAATTTCGATAAAAGTGAAAACTATATTCTTACTCTGTAAAACTTCTAAGTGAATCATGATTTTTTTTTTTAAGAATTACTTTAGGGGTGCCTGGGTGGCTCAGCCGTTAAGCATCTGCCTTAGGCTCAGGTCATGATCCCAGGGTCCTGGGATCGAGCTCAGCATCGGGCTCCCTGCTTGGCGGGAAGCCTGCTTCTCTCTCTCCCACTCCCCCTGCTTGTGTTCCTGCTCTCGCTAACTCTCTGTCAAATAAATAAATAAAATCTTTAAAAAAAAAAGAATTACTTTAAAAATTGCATACAGAAGTTGAGCAAAATTGTTTTTGAAATAGGAGATTGGAAAAACAATATTCAAAATTCATGTTATAATGTATATACTATTAAATATGCATATTTGACCAAGTGAATTAAACATTATACTAATGTAATGATTCCATCTCTATCACTTTAAGCTTATATTTCAATGAGACCGGAGATATATGCATGTTTTGTTTACTGTTGGATATCATGCGCATCAGACAGTGTTTGACATATGCTGAGCATTCAAATATTTATTGAATAAAAATAGTTGTCTTAAAACTCTCCTTTAATCTCTCACTGGCAAAAAAAAAAAGTAAATTTCCTTATGCTCAGGGTATAATATTCAAGAATATATAGTAGTATTGTATTTTTGAGTTTGAGGTATGGGTTTATGAGAGAACAAAAAGGAAAATAGCTCTTTACTAAGAGCTGTTTATGTTGCTAGTGATATACTGATTAAGATCTGCTTATGTTGCCATCAATAATGATTATTTCTTAATCTTTTAAAATGCTAATACCATTCTCAAGATACTTAGATCTTCTTACTATAAAGTATAGTGAGTTAAACCAATTAAAACTATTGCATAGAACATATGTATTTTATAGGCTAATATTCCAGAAGCAGGTAACATGAAATCTTCAAAGTTTATTCTTTCCTTTCTCTGCTATTTTAATCAGAGCACAATGGACTTTTCTACATGTACGAAAACACTGGCTTAGAAATAAACCTGTGTTATGGGCTGCCTCAGGTTGCTTATGCATTCGGATATCCTTCAGCATTAGTAACTCGGAAAGAAAAAAAAAATGAGCAAGGCTGGATTTCCATGTAGTCACTGAAATGATTGCTTTTCATTTTGAACTGCTTCTAGGATATGCCTTGCAATAAGCTCTTATATACTGAATACTTAATTTTGACCCCAAGGAAAGTTCTGTGCATCATGGGGAATCCAAAAAACAGAAGGCACAGTCCTTAGCAGTATGTTCTGGGACTAGAGTTTCTTTTTTCTTATTTGGTTCTCTTTCCTTTTTAGATGTCAGTAACATTAGTTAGATGTAGAGAAGTAACAGAGACAACATTGTACGGAGTATGCTAGGATTTTAGAATAAGAATGCTTAAACTGGATTGGAAAATTACATTAAATTAACTCTAGGATCTCTACTAACCCTAAAATTTCATAATACTGTCCCAAACAACTGCAAACTAATGCAGCAATACATGAAGCCCATTTTAATCCTTTGGACTGTGTTTTTATACTAGAAATGCCTCCTCATACCTTCTCTCCTTAGTACCTTTCAAGACTCAGATTAGGCATCCCTTCCAAACACACACCAGTCCAGATAGGTGACCTCTCCTCTCTGCTGTCATGGCAACGTGTACAGACACATACTGTAGCATTCTTCATTTTCTCTGTAACAACAGATTACAGTTTTTCTTATAAACCTTTGTATAGTCACAGTCTAGTTGATTGCCAAGTAAATTTATGTTGAATGGAACTTTAGAAAGCTTAACATTTAGTACAAAATGTAGTCAGAATCACTCATTTAGCACTTAAAATCTATATTGGACTCCACTCTGAATGACTTCAGTTTTATTTATTTATTTGAGAGAGAGAGAGAGAGAGAGAGAGAGAGCATGCACGAGCAGGGGGAGCTGCAGGAAGAGGGAAAAGCAGACTCCCTTCAGAGCAGGGAGCCAGACATGGGGCTCGATCCCTCATGACCTGAGCCAAAGGCAGGTGCTTAACCAACTGAGATACCCAGGCACCCCAGCTTCAGCTTTTTAATACCTACAGAATCTACCTCAAAAAAAAAAAAATCACTCAGGGATCAGGAAGTATAATCCAACATAAGATGCTTGAAGGCCTTTTTCTGGAGGAAAATAAAGCCATTTTCTATTTGTACCATTTCAAATTCAAAGTCTATTCAGTAAACGAATTTCAACAATTGCCTGTCATTCCATTACTAGTAGTAATATCTATTTCTAGGTCTAGCTTCTTTAACATTCTTAAAGGCAGAAAATGTTTTTGAGTTGTAACATTATAACCTAACAAGAGACCAAGTTAAGTGTTCAGTCCATCCAGGTTGTTTGTTTTTTTTTAATTCTATCTAAATATCTCATGAAACAAGAGTGTGAATAAATTCCCCCCTGCTGTATCCTTAGCTTTTTCATTCATTCACAAACATTATTTGTCTATTATATGCCAGTAAGTATGTTAGACATTCAAATGCAATTATAAACTCAGGAAATGTGATCACCGGCCCCATGGACCCTATAGTCTACTAGGAAATACACAAAGTTCCCTGGCACCTATTACATAGTGGGAAGATATGAGCAGGGTCTATAGGAGCACCTAGGAGGGACACTTATTATGCACTGTAGTGTTAGGTTTAGTGGAGGACCCATTAAGCCTAAAATATTTACTATCAGGTCATTTACAGAAAAAGTTTGCCAACCCCTGTTGGCTAGGCTAAAGGTCCAACAGGGTATCACCCACATATCTGGTAGTTCAACTGCCTATCAATTAGGTTGCCTCCCCGTTTTTCTTTGTGGCCTCTTATCACTCAGTAGGCTAGATGAGGCTTCATCAGAACATGGTATTCTGAGGATTTCAACAGTATGACCGCAGAAATTGCAAGAAGCTTCAAAAATCATATAACATCATTTTCAACACTTCTGTCAGTCAAAGTATGATCCAAGCCCAGCCCAGATTTAAGGAGTTGGACAAATGAACTATTATCAGTTAATGGGAAAAGTGGGAATACTGTGTCCACACACCTTTGCACTGCTATACTACAGTGTAAATCCTGTTTTTCTTAGCATCCCAGAAATTTTCATATGCCAGGTTTTATTTTCATTGTCTGCCACATTCAAAGAGTTAAGTGCCTGTATCTTGATTGATGTATAATTACACGAGTGTATAATTTGTCAAAATTTATCAAACTGTACACTTAAGATGTGTGCATTTGATATAATTAAATTATGTCCTCAATAAATTTGTATTTTTTGAAAGAGTAGAGTGAACAGAATGGGACTGGAAAACTGGGAAGTAACCAGAAGGATCAGCCATGGTTCTCCAGAGCAATGGAATAGGAGAGATTATATAAATGCATGTGTGTGTGTATTTATATACATGTGTTACATAAATATTATATAACTTATGTTTATTATACACACACAGACTTATTTAAATTGGCTCACACAATTGTGTAGGCTAGTAAGCTTGAAATCTACAAGGCAGGCTGGCCTGAACACAGGCAGGAATTTATGCTGCAGTCTTGAAGTAACATTGCTTCTTCTCTGGGAAATCTGTTTTTGCCCTGAAAGCCTTCAACTGATTGCATGAGGCCCACCCACATTGCCAAAGGTAATCTTCTTTAAGGTGAACTTATTATAGATGCTAACCATATCTACAAAATACCTTCCCAGCAATACCTATATTAGTATTTGATTAGAATAGCCCAGCCAAGCTGATGTAGCTCATGCCATGTGTCTGCAATATATACATACTGATATTTCTATTTCTTAGAAAGCCAAAAAGTATCTTGTTATCCCTACTAAAAGCCAGTTTTAAGTTATCCATTTAAAATTATAAATGGTATAAGAATTGTTTTTATGTGAGGCATAGTTAACTTTTAACAAAGTAATATTAAAAATGTCTTTCCTTTTCTATCAGTTTATATCCTGAATCATCACAGAGATCTTGGAAAAAGTCCAATTTATATTTCTGTGAGTTACTATTCAATGAAAACACTTGTTGTAACAACTAGACAGACAAACACTAAGGTTATAGAAGACTTAAATAACACCCCAACCAACTTGACCTAATTGCTATGCATATAACCATACACCACCAACAAAAGAATACATATTGCAAACTATTTTGAAGCATACAATGAATATTCTCTAGGGCAGACCATAGGCTAGGCCATAAAATGAGTCACATTTTTAAGAGGATTTAAATTACACAAAGAATATTCTCTGACTATAATGGAATAAAATTGCAAACAACAAAAGAAATTTGGGAAATGCTTGATTATTTAGAAATTTAAAACCAGTTATAAATTACTAATAGATCAAAGAAGAAATCACAAGGAAATTTTTAAAACACCAAACTAAATATAAAAACAACTGAATAGAAACATATCAGTATTTATGGGATGCAGTTGAGTGTTTAGAGGAAACTTCATATCTTTAAACAATTATATTAGAATGGAAGCTCTATGGTCAATAACCTAGACTTAACCTAAGATGCTAAAAAAGGAAAAAAATATCAAAGCCAAGATAAGCAGAAGAAACTAAAGATCAGAACAGAAATCACTAAGATAGAAAACAGAAAACAAAGCAAATCAATGAAACCCAAATTAAGTTCTTTGGAAAGCAAAATAACACTTTACCTTAACTGATCAAGAAAGAGGACACAAATTACCAAAATTAGGAATTAAAAAAAAAAAGGTCTATCACTACAGAACACAGAGAATTAAAAGGGTTATAAGGGAACACTGTGAAAATCTTTATACCAATACACTGGACAGTTTAGCTGAAAAAGAGAAATTTCTAGAAAAACACAAATGACTAAAATCGACCCAAGAAGAGATAGAATATCTGAATTCACCTATATATTAAAGAACTTGGTAACCAAAAATCTTCCCACAAACAAAAATCAAAGCTCAGATGACTTTATTAGTGAATTCTACCAAACATTTAAGTATGTATATGTGTATGTACAAACACACACAAACATACATCCCAATTCAAAGCAAACTTTGAGAAATAGAAGAATGAACACTTTCCAAAATTATTAAGCTAAGATTACCTGATAACAAAGCCAGACTTCACAAGAAAGGAGAGCAACGATGACAATAGAGCATCATTTGGTGATTTTGTGGGGAGGATAATTGATCTTTTAACATTAGTTAGCAATATCTGTTCCCCTAAAGAATGAGAATAACCTTCACCTGGTTACATTTATAGATAAAATAGAACTGATTTTTTGAGGGCTTGTTGTATACTAAGCACTGTGCTAAGGATTGGGAAATCAAAGGCAAGTGACAGTCCTTATCTTTAGATTGCCTCACTATCTTGCAGAAGAGGACAGAAATGTGAACAAGTAGCTGTTCTTACGTTCAAACGCTCTACAATAATGGTGTCAAATGCACCGTTACAGAAAGGAAAAGTTTCAATCTCAATGTCATTAAGAATTAACTTCAAACAACAAATGCTTAAACAGCCTTGAAAAATCTTGGAGGACACCCATTTTTTCATGGTCAAGAATTTGGACTTTAGCCAGAAGGTGTTTCTGAAAATGTGGGAAAATCACTTGGGCTACTAGATAAAGATGAGACTTCTAAGCCTGACTGTACATACACATCATCAGAATCTTTGTGTTGCACACTAGGAATTTTTAACAAGAGTTATTTTCTGAAGCTTGAGAGCACTTTATTTGGTAACAAAGGGTTTTAAAGTGGTTTATGGGAACATGAAAGAATTCTTAAGTCTCACTTTGGACTCTGCTCAGTCACCTCCTCTACCCAACTGCTCTCTTCTTGTCTGTCCTTAACTTCTTCCCCTCCTGGGCTCTGCAAGCACCAACTCAGTCTCAGTAACCTTGATTAGATGTCTACATCTTCCACCAAACCAGCTGATCTTCCACTATCTTGGTCTCAATTCCTGTGGATCACAGTTTTACCAAATGGGTTGACAAACCATGCACCCAAAGTCCGTTACATCCATGCCATTCAGTCTTAACCTGGACCTTGACCCTCTTGGCAAGTGCACCTTGACTCCTTGGCTTGCTACCCAAACCTACTAACTTCATTCTTATCCCCCTTTAAAAGGCCCACAACCTTCTTCCCAGGTCTGTGTTCGGTAGATATCTTATGTTACTAATGATATTATTCCTCTAGTAATTTTACATAAGCAAGCATAAGAGTTAAAAATACTTTATATGGCTAAGGAGGTGGAAAACATTTCACAATAATATGTAACAATTATCAGGAACTGTTATCCATGTTGAGGGGGAGGGCAGAGACAAAAATTTTTGTAGCTGTATCAGGTTGAAAAGTGTTTTTTCCATCCAAGAAAAACCACTGTTGTTCAATGCAGAGGGACAGATTTCAGGGATGCAAGCATTCAGAACAAAGAGAGAGCAAGCTGTGATAAAACCCTCGGAGACAAACGACCTCAGAGCCATTACAAAAGCAAATTTCTTCAAGTTCCAGAACTAAATTGAAATTTACAGTAGATATTAATCAGACGAGAAAGCAATGCACACACAGTTGATGAGACTGCTGTATTATCAACAGAAACTCTGAACATGACCAACAAAGAACTGAAAGGTCTCTGCAGTCAGGATGAAGGCAACCATTCAGACACAGACATCTTGGGACTTGGAACAGATGAGACTTAGAAGCGACTCACTGAATGACTAACAACCAGAAGGAGAAAAATAGGAGCAGGGCAGAGATATTTCCCTAAGGTTTTCACCAATTCTTTCTTGAAAATGTACTGAAGCTTTAACTTCAGAACCATACTATATGTTGGGGAAGTATGTCATATATAATTTATAATCATGCTTACTTCAACTGCTAGGTGAACTGCTAGTCCCCATTACAGAATGTTGCTTTACAGAGGTTCAACTTTGATGTAGGTCTTAGACCATATATTTACCCTCATATTGCCTTAAATTCATCTCAACTACAAACACAAGAAGACCAAACTCATTGACTTGAGTTCACACATAGACCCTCACCATGACCTCAACAATATCTGTACAAGGCATTAACCCCCTAGGCACTTTGGGGATATGTTATCTGGTCTTTCTAAGAAACTCTGAGTATCTGGCCCAGTAGAGTCTGGGTATGGGAGAGGCTAAGGCTCCTTCCAGGTGGGCTCAGAGGAGGATAAATCCTCGTTCTCATCCCTGGGAAAGCTGAACAAATAGAGGTACTGGAGAAGTGGGTCTCAAATTTTATCACTCAAACTCACCTACAGGGCTTGTCAAAACAAATTACTGGGCCCCACTTCAGAGTTTTTGATTCTGCAGTTCTAGTATGGGGCATGAAATTTTCCATTTGTTACAAGCTCTCAGGTGATGCTGATACTGCTTATCCGGATGTCACACACAAAGAATCATTGTGTTAGGAATGAGGTGACAACAGCCTAGGTCCAGGAGTTAGGTAGGACTGAGTAAATGTGGGGAGACACATCAAACAGGTCCAGTACAAACATGTTTCATTCATTCATGTACATCCTCCAGTTGATTTCCCTTACTCTAGGGTATCCAAAAGTATGCAATACAGTGTAATCTGAATAAAAGCTAATGAGACTATCCTTTCATCCACCACACATTTATTGAGTGCCTACTGTGTAGCAGTTACTGAGCTATGCACTAGGCATTCAGAAATGAAACATGATTCTTGCTCTTGTAAAGAGTCTTCTATTTTGGAATGTTTAAAACAATGATTCTTCCATCTCCATAAATCATGTTGCCTCTGGCTTCTCATTTAATGGCCTTTCATTTCTGAGGGAAGTCAGATGCTGCCTAGAAGAAATCATTGCTCAGCTTTAAACTTAAAAATATATAAATTTTCTTGAGTCCATAGCATAATAAAAGTCTTGAATGTCCAGGTTCTGTTTAGAGACAAAAGCCTTGTAAATTCCAAAGCCTGACTTTTATTTATCAAGAGCAAAGCTTGGAAATCTGAGCATAGAGTTTTATTCTATAGAAGAGAGAGAATGTCATGGAGTCACAGCTCTAGTCACAGAAGGAAAAATACAAATTTCTCTGGCCTTGGGAAGAAAAGCACAATTTCAGAAATAAATTTTGATGAGATAGAACCAGGGTAAGATTGTTGCTTCTCTGGAACTCAATGTTCTAATGCCCTGAACAAAGGCCCAGGGGGCAATAGATACTTGATGATAAAAACTTCAGGGTAATAGAAACTCAACAGCAAAAATCCCACATAGCTTCAAGAACAATCTAAGCACAGCTCTATTGTTCTGCTTCCCTTTCATCATGTCCAACACATTGCGCAAATGGTATAATGTTGTCCGTGAGTAAGGGGGCTTCTAGATTATGGTCCAGAAATATTGCTTCCCTCCTTCCCTATGCTTGCTCAATGCATGCTAAAGATTCAGAAGTCCTCACATGATTGTATGAAAGATCTAAGAGGGGCGCCTGGGTGGCTCAGTTGGTTAAGCAACTGCCTTCGGCTCAGGTCATGATCCCAAGGTCCTGGGATCGAGTCCCACATCAGGCTCCCCCTGCTCTGCGGGGAGCCTGCTTCTCCCTCTGCCTCTGCCTGCCACTCCCCCTGCTTGTGCTCTCTCTGTCAAATAAATAAATAAAATCTTTAAAAAAAAAAAAGAAAGAAAGATCTAAGAGGCAGGTGAAATTTTAAAAATCAATGTACCTCCTGAAGGATCACAGAGCAAGGACCTCCTACAGTCCAGGCTGAGGACTGGACAGCTCAATACCAGGAGGGAGGTGAAGCATCTGAGCCACAAGAGGGCAGTAGCACCTGATGAGGCTGAGGCAAGGAGCTAAGCAGCAGGGAGAGATACTTAGGTTCACCATGATTGCTGCTGGGAAACTTTAAGCCATGCTCTAATTCAGCCATAAACTTCTCACCTGAAGACACAAGCACAGACAGCAGCACCCAAAGACTCAGCTTAAACAAGCTCTACCTCAATCGAGGGCCATATACAGTGTCAACACAGGGACTTACAGCCCCTACACCCAGTTATGTGAGGTTGGGTAAAATTTCTCTAAGAAAGAGGAAAGTCTTGAAAGACTGAGATGTTACTCAAAAAAAAAAAAAAAAAAATCGAGTTTACCAAATGGAAACTCCTAAGCTGGGAGAAGCAGTTTACCCAAAAGATACTATTATAAATTGAGAAACATTAATTTACCTCTAATAAACAAGCTGAAAATGTATTATTGTTTTTGCTATGGTGGTTTTTGCTGCTTTATTTCCTGCTTATAAGCAGGGATGGGGATTCCAGAAAAAAAAAGTTACAGAATATTTAAACACTGAGATCTGTTTTATTATGAAGGAGGGAGTGATTCCTGAGTTGCTGTGAATAAATTGCAAACCCACCACAGTCAGAAATTCCTAATATATTTGGCTCATGTCTATACACAGTTACAATTTTTTAAAAAATCATTCATTTATAGGTTAATTTGGGGGATCTCAGGCTCCAGATGAGACTGAGACCTCTAGGTAAACCTGAACAGGACATGGGACTCAGAGTTGAGAACCAAAAAAAACAAAACATCAAAAACAAATACCAGTCTGGCAGGGGGGAAGGTGTTGGTCTACAAAAAAGAGCTAAATAGGTGGGTTAGATGAGGATGATACAGGCATACAAGTCAATACAACAGTAACTTGAAACACCACTATCAGCTATGGGAATGCTATGGATGTCCTGCCCTATAGTAGGTATCCATTAAATATATTTTAAATAAATCACTAATAGGAAGTATAGCGTGGAATGACTACCTGCATTCTGGAACATAAACACTTGGGTTTTTCATAGACTACATGTAAGTTCGTGAATAATTTGAGAGGGAGATAATTAAGGAGGGCACGTACTGCATGGAGCATTGTGTGTTATACGCAAACAATGAATCATGGAACGCTACATCAAAAACTAATGATGTAATATATGATGATTAATGTAACAATAAAATTATAAATAAATAAATGCCATTAGCCATTTGAGCCACCCTTCCTTATCCACATCCATTTTTCCACAGGGGAGCAAGCTTGGTAGAAATTTTGAGATACTACTGATGATGGAAGATAGGCTCCCACCATCAATCCTTTTTGGGTTGTATTTTTCCTGATTTATTTAGTGCCAGGAATCTATTGCTTCCTGATAATGCATTCAAGTTCCAACTCTGCATTCCTGAAGCAGTCACTGGGACAGAGTCTCTATCTCTGTCTAGAGCAGCTGGAGCAGTAAAGAGAATGATGAATCCCCAGAAAAGGAAGCAAGAGGATTCCAAAAGCCACTGGATTATGACTACTCTCACCTTGAAGATATCCACCTGCTTTCAGCACTGGCTGCTACCATGTATACAACTGAAAGAAAGGCAGGGCTATCCCTAAGTCCCCAAGCTGGCAAGTGAATCTCCTATGTCAATCACTGGATGGTGAAGGATAGCTTTATGAAACTTCAAGGCAACCAGAAATTACTTCCTTAGAGGCTTTCTGCCGCTCTTATTGGCCCAAGGAGTTCCAAGAGAGAGAAAAAGATGGAAACCACAGTTGCGGGGTGAGGTTTTTCCTGCTTAACTCTCCATGTCCCTCCTCTCATTTTATCTCAAGAAACCTACTGAAAAATAACAGTTAGTAACTCCATCGGGTTATCCTGCTATCAGGGAAAAAAGTCTACTAGGCTACTAACACAACTGGGCTCCAGAACTCACACAGAGTACTTGATCTCAGATTTGAACTGACAGCTTGTTAATAATTCTCAAATCTTATATTCTGCATGTATGCCATTCCTCCTCCCACAACATATGTGAAAGTTCACAAAGATCCTAGTTAGCACCAACCATATTAATTGTGTATGAAAAGAATTTGTGCACTTTTAAAGCCTTCACATCTTTTGGCCAAAAAAAAAAAAAAAGTATTTAAGTCTGAGGTAAATGATTCTAGGGAAATAAAAGTTTGTAATTAAAGGGACTGATTTTGAATTGGAGATCCTCTGAGGAAGAGAGCTCAGAATGTCTGGGAACATTGAAGAATTGAGTAGCCTGCCCAGTCCAGTCTTTCAAGCAGAACTGACTGTGTGTTAAGGAGACAATTAGAGCTTTGCTTCTGATAAGCAGCTGAGAAAAGGCTGAAGCCAAAGATAAACAGCCAGGAGCTACAAAAAGTGGCCAAGGACAATGCTGTTAGCAGGGAGAGGTCAGCATTTACACAGGCACCGTTGAAGGGGTCAGCAAGGTGGAAAGGTCAGCAGACCAAAATCCAGCAGTCCACGTTCTATTCCAGCCTCTGGCACCCATTCTTAGGGTGACTCATCTGAGACAGTAACAACTTCTGCCTCAATTTTCACACCTGCAAAATGAAGAAACTGAATCACACAGCCTTTGAGGCCTCATCAAGCTTCATCATACTCAGAAGCCATAGAACCTAAGTGCTAAGTGTACCATCTTTAATTTCAGGTACATTCTCACTTTGAAGTTTATGGTACCCTGAGTTATCATTAGAGATTTAATTAATAGTACCATTTTTGACTAGAATTATATTTTGGTAAAAACAAATGCCTTGTTGATTTTTTCTAGTCTCAGTTATCAAAAGCCAAAACAAATAAGAGCTCCTAACTCCTTGTCTCCACCATCTGGGTTTTCTGGAACAATGCCAATTTTATGTATTTTGTTGAATTGCCCATTCCCACTATGATTCAAAATTTCCAGCATTTTGTCACCCAATAGTATCTCCTTGACTATCATTTACTACCCAACGTGGCACAACATTACTGTCAAAGATCTTTTAAGCTGCCTTGGAAAATGTGTTCATGGTACCTCTACAGATACACAGGTTCTGTCCATAGGGGGAGCAATAATCAACTCATGGTAGCAATAATTTATTCCCACAGTAATGTAGAAAATGTAGCACTAGGATTATTTCTATTCACAGTTAAATAAAAAATGTGACCAGAATGTCCCTATGAACCCTTCAATTTGTAGGTGCTAGGCAGTGTACTTCAATATATTCTTCCTAAGTACTTCGGATCAAATCCCCTGTCCGGTTAACTTGCAGGACCCCAGCCCTCCTCCTTACTGTGTAGTTTAGGTTTTCATAAGGAGGAGCACATCTTACAGAGAAGCCCAGCCATGAACTGGCTCACCAGTGCTCTTGCCATCCCTCACTTCCAGTGTCTGCAGTGGTGTGCTCACTATGACTTTGCTGGCCACCGCATTGTTGCAGATCCCCCCAAGTGAGGCAAGTGGCAGCACTGAGTTTGTGATACCTCTTAAGGTGTTTGTATTTTCTGTGACTGCAGATAGAGCTGCAACATTGACTCTGAATTTCCATTGCCCCCTTCTACAGGGGAAAGGTTAATGCCCCTTCTTCTGGCCTGTTCTTAGAAGGTATCCCACAGCAGACCTGGGTGCCTCTCCAGAAATACAGAACCTTTTGTTTTCTCAGCCTAGGGTCTGACAGAAATCGACCTTCTGATATGGGCTCCAGCTAGTAGAATTGACGTACATTTAGAGCACTCCCGCATTTCAGCAGCAGACAGTGAAGCGGAGGTCCTGCAGATGCAATACCACTGGCCTTGGTTTAACCAGGTCTAATCTGCCTCCCTGTGTAGAATATATCCAGTGATATACTGGAGCTGGCTCACAACAGCTCATACATTTTCAGGAAATCTGTGAGCCAGTTAAATACATTATACTAAAACAAATTTATATCAGTTTGCAATTAAACAAATTATATTAAAAACAAAGGTAATAAACACTCAAAACTCATTGCTTCCTAATGATTTTATTACAGCTAATTCACCAGTGTTAAGATAGCATCTCTAAAGGCCCAGAATTTATTTGCTCCGCCCACTATGGGCTTCACATCACCTGACACAGAGACAGAAGCCAATTCCCACATCTCTCAAAGACAGTGTTAGCAATTCATGGACAAATGGATCTGAAACAGACATATTGAATTCGTCTGTAATTTTCTCCTTCAAAGTACTGTTGGAATTTTCCTCTGATCCTAGTATCCAAATTTATAGTCTTTTTGTTATATTTGGAAACACAAAGAGAGCAAGGCAAAGAACCAAGGGGATGGGGGAAGGGTGCAGAACGGAAAATCTTGCCTCTACTGGTGACAAATCCTGTTCATTTCATGCTCCTTCAGCCCTTAAAAGCTTCATTATCACCCATCTGTTAAGCAAGCAGCACCTCTTCTAATTTTCATTTGGCAAGAAAAAAACTTAGGAGCCTTATTCCTAATAAATTAGATGTCATTTTAAATATTTTTATGCAATCCATTTTCACCTGAGGGAATTCAACCTGCCTCTCTGGAGCCAGTTATACCCTTTTAAGAGTAGTCTATTTATATTACACCATTGCAGATGGAATACTCCACTAACTGGGATCCTTACTAGGTAGCTGACTGAAGCACTTAGGGTCATATTTCTTATTGTACTTATGTTGTTATCAAGCTAAACTGTAGGAGATCTTAAGACCTCCTCTGCCCTTCCCCCAACTCATGCTCTCTTTTCCTAATAATATATCAATCTTAGAAAAAGAAAAAAAGGCTTTCAGATTACAAGACATGTGAAGCTATAGAATACAGCATTATACTTGACCACACAAAGTATATTTAGCATGGGACTCCTTCCCTTTGGTTTTAAACAAGCCAACACCCCGCAAAGAATGTTAGTAAAGTAGGTATGTGCACAGAGTAAAACAAGGTAACACCGACAGAACTTGAATACTAATTGAGCTTGTTTCCTTTTGATGATTTTCAATTATATTTAGCCATACATTGAACGGATACCTAAAAATTTAATTACTCAAAATAACAAGGATCTAGCATAAAGTAATCAATAAATGAGGAAGTACACATAGATTCAACCCAATTGGTGATTTGAGGTCCATCAGGATGAAGGTGCCAAGTAGCTTGCAACAGGGCTGTGCTCAGCCCCAACAAAAAAAAAAATGTTTTTTCTGTAGACATTTTCTTATCCTATTTATACTTACATAATTATGACATTGCTCTCCTATAGGCCTCTTATATTGCAAGATCTATTTTTTTCTTCCAGATTGTCTCTCCTACTCAATGTGATTTCTCAGTTTAGCTTAATAACCCACTCATCTTCACTGGGTCAGGGGAGAAGCAGTCAGTGTAGGGTTTATGAACACTGGCTCTGGAGTTAGGCTGCCTGGGTTCCCCACCTCATCGAGTAATGCAAGTTAATGTATTTAAAGTGCTTAGGACAGTATCTGGTACAAAGGAAGTGCTCAGCTAATGTTAATCTTTAACATTATTTGGGAGTGGTTTCAATCTCTCTCTCTCCCCAGAAGGGCTTTCTCAGAATTAATCTGAAACTAGAAACCTATTCCTCAGGAATTCTGAGAAGCAACCATAGGGAACATGGCTACCCCTTACCCCACCATCAACTCTCACACACTTACACATACATACCTCCTCACCCCCTTGTCAATTATTATTAGACTGAGCCCCTTTCACTGTCCATAGTGTTTTCTGTCACAGAAGAGATTATGAATTGGGTTTTAAGCTTCTTCAAGATGTCATTTTGCTTTATTTATTTTTATCCTCAGCACTTAGAGTATTCAATAAATAAAAATTTACTGTATGAATGAGTGAAATCACAATTTGTTTAGCTACTAGCCCACAGTTTGGCCTTTGAGCCATTCCAGTGGGGTTTTTTTGTTTTGTTTGGTTTTGGTTTTGGTACAGAACTGCCTTAGATTTTTTTTTTTTTCCTTTTGTAGTTCTTCTTTGGGACATATTTGTAAAAATAGTGTTACCAAGACAAGTGGTGTCATCTTTAGGATTCTTACTTCACATTGCCCAGGTGCTATCTACAACCACTGGGTCCCTTTATAGCACCTCTAGTAATACACAAGTTTGCCTGTTTCCTGTATTGGCGGTGGATTGATTTTTATCATTACAGTAATTTAAAAGCTGTGCTGTGGTGATGGTTACCAAGTTTGGTAGTAGAATTTCTAAGTGGACTTCTGGGACTATTGGGATAGATTTTTCTTGCCCTCAGAATTGGTTAGGTACATTCAAGGCATTTTGTTAGTAGACTTAGTCGATTTATAGCCATTTGAAACTTGAATTCCTTTCATTGCTAATAAGCCTAGACATTTATCAAGGATGTCCATATATCCACATAAAATATATGAACAATGAATTGCAAAGATATACATTAATTACACTGAAGTGGGAGCATGAGACATAAGTAGATGTTTGCTTCCGAAGGCTACCATAACAAATTACCACAAACTAGCTGATAAAAGCAATTTATTCTCACACAGTTCTGTATATGAAAAATCTAGAAATCAAGTTGTCAGCAGGACCATGCTGTTTTACCAGCACACTAAGATACAATATTAACCACAATTATATTCTGATCTTTACCTATGTTTCTTTGGCTGACATTTAAGCTTTTTGCTTTAAACCTGAAGGTTCAATTTGTTAGCTCATTTATCATCTTTCCTTCTTACTAGATGAAAAGCAATTCTACTAAGTGCCCACAGATACTACTGGGAGGGTCAACCCTATGTATCTTCAACTCCACTGTCAGACTGTACCAAGGATATCTAAATGGATGCCACAACCAATCACTGTATTGAAACCTCTACTTCAGATACAAGCTCAGCTTTCAAACTGCTGCTTCTCAGAGACTATGGATTCTTACTGGAAAACAGACTGTTAGTGTCAATGATCCCAATTAAGTTGGGCACATTTCAGAACTTCTCATTTATCAAAGTTAATGCTGAGGAATAATTTGCATTCACTTATTTAAAGAGTATTACCATATATGCAAGTTAATGGAATAAAAACAATAAACAAGAGAGGTAGGACTTCCAAAAGGGCATAACAAGGAGGTCAAACTCACCCCCAGCAAAACAAAAATTTCACCGGCAAAATTTACTTTTTAAAATCATTTGAAGTCTCTGGAAATTGCCCTAAGAATATATCAAATGGAGGGGCACCTGGGTGGCTCAGTCAGTTGAGCCTCCAACTCTTGGTTTCTGTTATAGGTCATGAGATCAAGCCCCAGGTCAGGTCCATGCTCAGCACGGAGTCTGCTTGAAGATTCTCTCCCTCTGCCCCTCCTCCCCACACATGTACACACTCTCTAAAATAAATCTTTAAAAAAATAAATTAAAAAAAAGAATACATCTAATGGAGAAACATTGATTTATGACAATCCACAAGGTCATGGGAAGAATAATCAGAGTCTGTGGTATTTAAACCAAGACTCCTTGCTTACATATCCTCCCAATCCAGCTCTGTGCTCTAAATATCCCCCTCTGCCAACATTCCTTTCTTTTCCCCAATTATTTAATTTTTTATTTTATTATGTTAATCACCATACATTACATCATTAGTTTTTGATGTAGTGTTCCATGATTCATTGTTTGCGTATAACACCCAGTGCTCCATGCAGTATGTGCCCTCTTTACTACGCATCACCAGGCTAACCCATCCCCCCACCCCCTCCCCTCTAGAACCCTCAGTTTGTTTCTGAGTCCATAGTCTCTCATGGTTCATCTCCCCCTCTGATTTCCCCCCTTCAATTTTCCCTTCCTACTATTGTCTTTTTTTTTTTTTTTAACATATAATGTATGATTTGTCTCAGAGGTACAGGTCTGTGATTCAACAGTCTTACACAATTCACAGCGCTCACCATAGCACATACCCTCCCCAATGTCTATCACGCAGCCACCCCATCCCTCCCACCCCCCACCACTCCAGCAACCCTCAGTTTGTTTCCTGAGATTAAGAATTCCTCGTATCAATGAGGTCATATGATACATGTCTTTCTCTGACTGACTTACTTAGCTCAGCATAATACGCTCTAGTTCCATCCATGTCTTTGCAAATGGCAAGATTTCGGTTTTTTTGATCCTCTGCCAGCATTCTAAGCCAAGAAGGTAGAACCAAGAGTATGGTGAATTTGTTCAGCCAAATTACTAAACACAAACCAGTGACAAAGCAAACCTATGATCAGGCAAACAAAATTGTAATTCCTGAGGGAATCAGTATCAAGAATTGCTACAGTATCTAAAATGTCCAGTTTTCAACTAAAAATTATGAGACATAAAGTAACAGAAAAGTGTGACCCATATGCCAGGGTGGGGGCGAACAGACAATAAGAACTGCCTTTGGAGAGGTCTAGATGGTGGGTTTAGTAGCTAAAGACTTCAGAGCAGGCCTTAAAAAGATGTTTAACAAACTAAATGAAACCATGCTTAAAAAAAAATTAGCATAGCAAGGTCCTTTCAAATAGAGACGATCAATAAAAAGTTACTTAAAAGAACCAAATGGAAGAGATGGAAAAGTACAAAACCAAAATTAAGAATCCACTGAAGTGGCTCCACAGTGCATATAAGTTGGCAGAGAAAGAATAAGCAAACTTGTAGATCAGTATAGATTATATGATCTGAAGAGTGAAGATAAAAAGAGTATAAAGAAAAAAACACCTCAAAGAAATATGGGACATCATGCATACAAACCATGTGTATAATGGGAGAGAAGGGGGAAAAAATTATTCCAAGTAATAATGGCTGGAATCTTCCAAAATAGGATTAAAAAAAACCCATTAATCTGTATTTATTGAGCTACCACTGGATGTCTAAACTGTCTAGGGTTCCCTAGAGACCCCCCCACCCCCACCCCACACACACAATTATTTTAAGCCTGCTGCTAACCCTTGACTCCTTGACTCCCTCCAGCATCTGCACTCCTGAACGCATCCCTTCAATCTCCCCAAGCCAGAGTGTTAACCCTCTGCTCAAAGCCAACTGCTGCCTCTATGCCCTATCACTTCGGGTTTCATGTCACCTATTCTCTTCGCTTCCTGAACCTATGATGACCTGACATTCTACAAACATCAGTTTTCCCTTTATTCTCTATTTCCCAGACTGCTGGAATCAATTCCTTGCCCCTTAAAGGAATCCAGTCCCACCCCTGAAACCCAGCCTCAATCAGAGCTAGGAAGAGTTCACACAGCAAGAACTAAGCATTGAATTATGGGGAAAAGGAAAGGGAAAGGATAGGAAAAAAAAGGAAAAGACAGACCTTTAAAGTATGTAACTTCTGCCCATTTCAGAGATGATAATATTGAAGTTTAGAGAAATTAAGTAATTGCAAAGGGTCACCTTGCCAGTAAACCGCAGAGCAGTAAAATGATCTGTACCTTTCTACTCTACAGACCACCTCAGGTCTCATAACTAAACGTCCTTACTCTTTCTGTGTTTCTGGGTTATAGGGTCTAATAGTTTTCTGTTGAACAGAACAAATTATCCACATTGACATAGCATGAATTTATTGTCCTGCAGTCCTATAAGTCGGAAATGTGTTGCAGGTCTCACTGGGCTAAATTAAGGTGTGCACAGGGCTGCGATCCCTAGAGGTTCTGAGAATCAGTTGCCTCCTGCCTTTTCAGCTTCTAAAGGCTACATTGTATTCTTTGGCTTACAGGCCTGTTTCATCTCCAAACCCACAATAGCTGGTCAAGTCTTTCCCACATTTCACCCCGGACACTGGCTCTTCTGCCGCCCTCTTCTACGTTTTAAAGATTCATTTGATTACATTGAACCTAGATGGATAATGCAGGCTAACATCAAGGCCAGCCAATTAGCAACCTTAATTCCAAATGCAACCTAATTCCTTCTCACCATGTAAGATAACATATTCAAAGGTTCCAGGGATTAGGAAGTAGACCTCTTGGGGGCCATTATCCTGCCTACCATAGAAAGTAAGCATGGCTGTCATTATAATGGTGTGGCACTCCCATTCCCCTCCCCCATACTATTTCTCCACCCTACTTCTACACCACCATCTTCTATTATAAGGTTCTGCCTTTTGACATACTTCATGTTTTGTTTCATGTTTTAACCCTTTCCTATCATCCCTTGTAGCATAATCCACGTGTCGTTTTCCCTCATTCACTTGGATTTCCACACATGCTTGTCTCAATGAATACGCTAAGTTGAACTAAAATGTATGTAATGGATAATAGCTTAAATGTATTACTCCTTTCAGAAAACACTGACCTTTTCATAGTTTCCCCACCCTGTAACTTAATGCAAAAGAATAAACCAAGTCAACTTGATCATAGGCCCTTTAAGGGGTTCTCTGGACATATTCTGGGAGCTCAGGTTTGAGTGGGACTCAAGTTTTATTTAAATTTGTCAACGTGCTCAGGGGCTGTATCAGTTAAGCTTTTTTTGTTCTTGTTCCAAGTGACAGAAATGGGTGTGGTAGTTTTTTAGAGTTTAGTTTTTCTGTGGCCAAGCAAAAGGAAAATTTCTTTAGAGAATACCGTAGCTATGAACCATGATCGGAAATTAAGCAAAAACAAGGGGGAAAAGAAATATTGAAGGATCTTGTTAGGACAGTTTTATAAGAAAAAACTTCAAAATATCAGGGTATTAGTCTTTCACTGGAGGAGAATAATGTAAGGAATAAAAGAAAAACAGTCAAAGTCACCAGCTGGCCAAGCTTAGCTTCATGTCTACCCTCAGGGCTATTGAGGCAGTGAAAGCAGAGATCTGGTGAGGAGGAAACTAAGCACTACTAGACATCCCTTAATGGTCATTTGTAAGAAAGCAGAAAAGGAAAGGTATCCGTCTGGGTTAATCCATAGAAGCAGAACGAATAGGAGATATATATTAAGAGATTTGTTGCAAAGAATTGGTTTACAAGGTCAAGGGGGCTGGCTAGGTAAGTCCAGACTCCTCAGGCCATCAGGAAGTGCAGGGTGAAATTCTCAGGCACTGTCTGAAACTGAAGCTGCTACTCATAAGCAGAGTACTTCTCAAGAGAAGCCTCAACTCTGCTGTTGAAGTCTTTCAACTGATTGAACTGGGCCCACCCAGATGATTAAAAGTAATCTCCTTAAAGTCAACTGATTATGGATTTTAATAACATCTATAAAATATATTCACAGCAACACCTAGGTTAGTGTTTCATTAAATAGCTGGGGACAGTAGGGTAGATAAGTTGACACATCAAAAGACCAACACACCAGAGTAGCAAAACAGAGTACCTCTATTTTGACAAGTAAATATTACCCACCATGTACGAGAGAGAAGTCACCTGAAGACAATGATGGGGGGATATCAAGAGGAGTAAGAGGCACCTGGGTGGCTCTGTTGGCTGAAGGTCTGACTCTTGATTTCCACTCTGGCTGTGATCTCAGAGTTGTGAGATAGAGCCCTACCTAGAGGTCTGCACTCAGCAGAGAATCTGCTTGAGATTCTCTCTCTCTCTCCCCCTCTGCCCCTCCTCCACCCCATGCTTGCTTGTGCACTCTCTAAATAAATCTTAAAACAACAACAACAACAAAAAGAGTGAGTAGATTCTATACCGCCAAAAACCAATGCCCACTATAGAGGCTGGAGAAGAGGCTGCAGTGAGTGAACAGACAGCTCATGGTGGCAAGGGGAAGGGAGGCAGTTCTTCTGCCAACCTGGATCTTCCTATCAAATCTCCTTCTATCATGTGGCCATCCCATAAGCTACAATATCTATAAGACTATCCATAGTCTTGTCATTTTTAATTACTAGAATACAGAGCAATTTTCATGTGGTAAGTAATTTAGTGTTATCAGGTACATGGTGAGTTTAGTTGTAAAAATTGTTTTGAGGGTATAAATGCCTGTGGAAACCCTCAAATGAAAACGTATTGGAAGTTTCTGTTTCAGCTTAAAGTCAAGTGCTAACTTGAGTTGGTGTATCATCAAGGTGTATCAGTCTTTCTCTTTATAGCATACCCACACCAACTGAGAAAAATTCACCACATTCAAGGAGAACTACTCCATGTTATCGGCACAAAACAAGTATGGATAAAGAGATGATAAACTTCAAGTCTTCAAGAAGTAGGTCTGTCAAATAATAAATCCAGTTGACATCTAAATTCCTCAGGATTTCTGAAAATGCGGAGGATAAACTAAAGCTGGAGCCTAACCTTTGTCTGTTTCATCACCTGAACTGTTGGTTTTTGCTTCCCCTATCATTCCTTTTGCAAGTTTGGATAAACTCTTCCTTTCTTGGTTGCCTATCATCTTTCCCACTTTCATCCTGTATAAACACCATTTCTGCTGCATCTTCAAAAGCTTATCTCCTCTCCACAGCTGTCTGTTCAAAGTTGAGAGCCTGACACTGATTTAAACAGCTTGAATTGCTCTGAAATAAATTCCACAGGGCAGAGACCAATTTCTTATGCATTGTCAATAGCTAAATACAGCACTGGTGCTTCATAAACACAGTATGAATATAAAGAACAAAGAGGCCAAAAATAGGGTAGCAATTTCTATATATTATACAATTAAAATCTGATGTTTTGGATTGAACTTTGAGCACACACACAGGAAAAAAAAGAACTTATAAGGTAGATGCTCTCATCTACTATGTGGGAGATAGATTTATAAATGGAAAATTGTCAAACCTTTCAGCATTTTATGAATGCCCAGGAAAACAATTCTTATTCTACTCTGCCTAGACTCTCTGTGGTAGAGAGTATTACTTGTTCACAATTACTCCTTTGTGCCATGGCCTCCCTGTAGGTAGAATCCAGTTCCCAGCTCTGTTGACTTTGGGCTTACCCATGTGGTTTGACTTATCTAATGGAATTTAAGCAGACATGGCATGAACAGAGGTCTGAGATGTTCTTGCATGTTCTTTTTTTTTTGGCCTCTAAAACTCCTAAATTTTATCCTAAGTTCAGAACGGAACTGTACCCTGGTTCCAGAATGAGAACACAAGTGGAACATACCTGGACCCACCCACAGCCTGAAGCTTAGTCCAGCTGACTCCAAATAATCTCAGCCAAGCCCAGAAGAGCCACAGCTCATACCCAGCCAACCCCTGCCCAAAGTCTTTCACAAAATCATGAATATAAAATGATTTTTGTTTTAAACCTATAGGTTTGGTATAGTTACACATCAATAAATAACCAGAACATTCATTTACATGATTTACCAAAGTGACATAACTAGTTATAACAATATTTTCTAAATGTTATTATATGGATGCTATGTACCATGCATCATTATTTAATTTATTCCACGCATTAAAATAAGTACTATAATAATTTAACATCATCATTGCTGTTTGCTAAGCGAGAAAATTTAGATATGATAGTATTAAATGGCCCCAAGTCACATGGCACCTGGGTGGTTCAGTCAGTTAACTGTTGGGACTTTTGATTTCAGCTCAGGTCATGATCTCAAGGGTTATGAGATCGATCCCCACCTTGGGCTCTGTGCTCAGCATGGAGTCTGCTTGGGATTCTTTCCCTCTTCATCTCCCTCTCCGACTGCCTCTCCCCCCTTGTTCGCTCATTTTCTTTCTCTAATAAAATCTTTAAATTTTTTTTAAATGCCCAAAATCAGATGGATGTTAAAGTAGTAGAACCAAGGTCTTATCTAGGAAATATCACAGGTCCTGATGTCTAACCACACTAATTGAAAAGTTGGGAAAAAACCCAGGGTTCTGGTTTCCTGGACCAGTGCTTATTTCACTTAGCCTGTCCATAGCAACTAGGCAATCAGTTTATAAGCCTTTTGGTAAACTTTATAATGTTAGCATTTTGCAAAGAAAAAGGCAGGAAATTAAATTACATGTCTTAAAGACTGGTTTAGACCAGTTGAAAATCTGCCTGACAGTCTTTGAGATGTTGAAAGAATGGCAGAAAGTCAAAAGAATTTACACAGAATAAAACACTGTTGTCAGCTGACCAAATAACAGTGTTTACAACAAAAACAACCACTACCTGCGAATTCAAAAAAAAAAATCAGAATTAAGTAAAAGTACAAAACCAACTACTTTCCCTTTCTACTTCTCCAACTTGTCATCAGGGCCTGATTAAGCTGGGTATAAAATTTCATTACAAAGTTGACTAAGGTTTTCATGAGTATTATCTCATATATAATCACCCTTATGGCCAACAAGTAGGCAAAAGTCATTCTAGTCATTTATAAACAATGTGAATCTACGAAGAGTACAGGGAATCTAAAATTTCCAAGCAATATGGAAATGATAGGTTTTCTTCTATTGGCTGTGGCTGATAACAGGGAGTTTGTCATTATCAAGTGGCTTTGAATGATAAGCCCCTGAACCAGAGGTCCATCAGACCATTGCCACAGAACAGCCTCAAACCTGTAGAATAGGCCACTGTTTGAAAGTCATTATAGAATACATCAATCAAAAGCATGGTTAAGAATGTCTTTAGTTATGTCAAATCAAACTGAGGGACAGTCTACAGAATAACTTCTATACTCTTCAAAAACATCAGGGTTATAAAAGCCAAAGATTTTTTAATTAGAATTGCCTGAAGAGTTAAGACTGAGGAATTCTCCCAGACTAATGTAAACTAGAGAGACAGGAAAACCAAGTATGACAGGATATCCTGAAATGGATCCTGGACTAGAAAGACTTACTATCCCTTTAACATTAGTGGGACAATTGGTAAAATTTGAATTTCCTAGTATCATAGATGATATTGCATTAATTGTAATTTCCTGATTTTAACTGTGATTTTGATTGCAGTCATTGTTTCTAGGAGATACACACTGAAGTATTTAGGGGTAAGAAAACATCTTGTCTGCTACTTTCTCTCAAATGGTTCAGGAAAAACAAACCTTTATTTAATCGATCTGGAACTTTTTTTTGTATATAATGTAGGATTAGAATCTAGTGTTATTTCTTCCATTTGCATAGGGCATGGAGTCAGCTCAGTTTAATAATTTATCCTTTCCCACTAAATTATTACCTTTGTCATACATTATATTCTTACATATAACTAAGATCTATTTCTAGAATCTCTTTTGTTTCATGCATTTACTTTCCATTCCTATGCCAATATCATAATGAGACTTTATGATGTACTTTAATATCTTGGAAGTCAAGGTCCATCTCACTTTTCTGTGTATCTTTTCACATATATACAATATATGTGTATAAATGTATAAATATGTATATCCATATATATGAATATATACACATGTATATCCATATACATGAAGTATATGTGTATATACATATGTACATTTATGTATACATATTTGTTTAGATAGTTATGTATATGCATTTGTGTGTTCATGCATGTGTGCATACTCTGTATACATATGTGTATACATACATTGCATACATATGAAATAATGTGGATGACTGTACTTGGGCATTTCCCCAAAACACCGTTGTTGGAATTCTAATTGTAAATGCATTGAATATATGTATTCATTTGAGAGAATTACAATTCATATTATTTTATTTTTATCATCCAAGAAAATATTTTGCCATTTAGCTCAATTTATATCCTCACATTAGTTTTTATGATTTTCTTCATGGAAATCCTTTGTGTATTCTCTTAAATTCATTCCTAATATGATAGGATTTGTCACCGTAAAGAGTATCCCAAGACCATTTCTAGATGCTAACTGCTAGTAGAAAATGGACTTACTGTCACCTTACCAATTTCATATATTTGTTCTAGTTATTTTATACTCTTTGGTTTTCTAAAAATGCAATTAAATCTTAGCAAAGGCTATAGCGTTGTATCAATCAAATCTTGGCATATTATCTTTTTCAGTGTTTTCATCAAATCATTTCTTGTCTTGCTTCATTTTCTAAAACCTCTACTATTGAGTTAAAATAAACAAGTTTCCCTATCTAAGCCTAATTATTTTAATGTTCTGTTTAATGGTTTTAACATTTAGGATAATATTTGCTATTGATTCTTGGTAAATAGATTTTCACTACATTTGGTTTCCTTCTAATACTCTTGCAATTAATTTTAATAGAAATGGCTGCTGGATATCAAATATTTGTTCAGCAGTTTTTTATATAATTATGTATTTAATAGGATTATGATGGCAACTTTCCTAAAATTGGAAACCACTATTTTCATATATTAACACTACCTGGCAATGATACTTGAAACTCACATATATTATTAGATTCTATGCACAGATATTTTATTCAGAAGCTTTACCTTTATGTTTGTGAAGATAAGTTTTCTTCTTTAGAATAGTTTCCTTATCAGGTTTCACTTCTAATATGAAGCTATCTTCATCAATGAAATGGGATAATTTCTGTCTTATACTAGGGTATTACCTTAAATAAAATTGGAACAAACTCTTTTTAAAGATTAGATACAACTTATCTTTGAAATCTATCAAGACTAGTGGTTTTTTTCAATGCTTCATCTCACACCTTCTCTCACCTTTCACCATTTTTTTTAAAGATTTTATTTATTTATTTGACAGAGAGAGAGACAGCAAGAGAGGGAACACAAGCAGGGGGAGTGGGAGAGGGAGAAGCAGGCTTCCCACTGAGCAGGGAGCCCAATGCGGGGCTCAATCCCAGGACCCTGGGAACATGACCTGAGCCGAAGGCAGACACTTAACGACCCAGCCACCCAGGCGCCCCTCACCAACTATTTAGTTCTCTACTTTTTCTTGGGATCATTTGGTAATTTATAATTTTCTAGGAAGGGACATTATTGTCTATTTTATCAAAACTGCTACTAAAAACTCGGAAGATTTTTCCAGTTGCTCTCTGCATCTTTATTCCTTTGTTTCATGTTTTTCTATTTTTGCTTTCTCAATTTTTCCTGTAAACTTATGATTGGTTTAACTAGTTGGTCACTTCAAAAATTAGCAATGAGATTTACTTATCCTTCCCTGTATTGTAGTTTTTCCCCTCATACTTTCATTTTGACCTTTGTTCCCTTTTTCTTTTGATTTTTTTTATCTTTTAAAATTGATAATAAGTTAACTTTCTTTAATTTTCATCTTTCTTCTTTAAAATTAAAGGCATTCAAGGCCACACTTTTTTGCTCAGAGTACAACTTTGGCTGTATCATGTGTTTACAATATCATTGCTCTCTATATGCAGTTTTGATTCCTAGTTCCATCCAACTCTTGTGTAGAAAAGCATTTTTAGTTACTACATATTTAATATTTGGGGATTACCTTCATGTCATTTATTCCTAATTTTTAGTAATTGTTTTGCTTTCTACTATTTGTTGTGTTATGATCAGCAAATGTAGCCTATATATACTTCATAGAAAAATTTCTTTGAGCCAAGTACATGATCAGTTTTTGCAAATATTTTATGAATATGTAGAACAGAATACATTCTTTTTAAAATAAAAGGAGATCTTTTTATACTTTTCTATGGTATTACCCTTTTTGTGTGTAAGATATGCACAATTCAAAAGGAGATATATTGAAATAACCCACTATATTTATATTTTCATCAATTTTTTCTTATATCAAGTTTTGCTTTATCTGTTTTAAAAGCTATTCAGTTGTTCAAATGCCACTTCCTGGTTGGCATAGGTCTTTCATAAGCTGTGCCTTTAATTATTGCCCCTCATAACTTTTTAAGTGCTTTTAATCTTAAATTCTACATTGCCTAATATTCCTTTTGCTTTTTATGCTTTCCTTTTTCTTCCTATTTTCATATTGCTATTTTTAAATCATTTATGTTTTTCTTATAAATAGCAGTTAACTGTATTTTAAGTCAGTTTGACACCCAGACAATTCACTTTTCATATTTAGAGAAGTCACTGACAAAATGAAAATAAAGGAGGAATAAAATTATGTTTTATTAGTTTTGTGTTGTTTTGTTATTTGCTCTTTTCCTATGTTTGTTTGAAAATTTTACTAATAGATTTTTCCAATTCCTTAATGATTGCCTTATCTTTTCCTTATTACCAGAAACCCATTCTTCTACATTTTAAATAAAAATAAGCATCTCCCCCCAAAAAATGCTTTATCATTTTCTACTTTTCCATAAAATTACCCATTTAACATAAATACATTTCTCTCCCTGACCACCCCCATCAAAATTGAGGAAAATTTTGAATGCTTTTGCTTTACTTATCCTTTCCTCCTGCTTCAAATCCTAGGATTTAATAAGAACTAATAATTAATAAGTTTCCATTGCAGTGTGTCACCTTTATTCAGTATCTTTATCACACAATGCTAAATATCATGTATTATCGTCCAGCGTCCGGTTAAATAAACATACAAGCACATATTCTCAGATTCATTGTTCACAATTTTCACTTCATTTCACATTTTCTTGGCTTAAGTACTCATTTCTCCTTCCCTTGTCCACTTAGAATCTCTTCTAGACCATTTTGTTTTTCTTAGAGATATAGCCTGGAATTTTTTTTTTTTTAAATCTTAATTGAACTGTTGACCTTCCAGGTGAATTATAATTTCAGGGGTAAGAAATTCTCAGGTTGAAATTCTATACCCTCTGTGTCTAGGAACCATAGTACTGTTTTCAAGATTCCAGTATTGTAGGTTAGAAATAGGGAAATTAATTTAGAATGTTACTCTATGTGTAACTTGATCTTTCCAACAGAAAGTTCATCAGAATTCTTTATCCTTCAAGTTCAGGAATTTTTCAGGTTAACCGGTGTATGTTTTTCTCATCAATATTCCCTTGACCCCAATATGCCCTTTCACTGAGGGAGTCAGACCTTTCAGAGAAATCTTCTTAAATTATATGTGCATTTAGAGGTCCAGGTTGTGTCATCCATGTCTCTAATCTTTTTCATCCTAATTTCTCTCTTTATGTTTTTGTTCTGTGCTTTAAGGTATTTATCCCAATTGATTTCCTAGATCACAAATTCAGGCTCAACTCCGACCTTCCTCTCCTTCAATTAAACCAAGAACTTGGGCACAGAAATTCATCTCCACAAAACTTATACTGCCTGGAATGCTTAAGTTTTTCAAGTTGGCATTTGTCTCCTCTAGTCTCTATATCACTGGATGTGCATTTGGTTTGATCTGACAGACCCTCATCTTTCTAGCTTCTGGGCATGTTTAATTTTATTTTTCCATGGAGTCTAAGGTTTGATTCCTGGAGTACTCTAAGCCCTGTAAACAGTAGACAGCTAAGTATTCTCAGAGACTCATGGAGTAGAAGGGGCATTAAAAGGAACCCTTTCCCCTGGTACCTGGCTTGCACTCACTCTCTTAGCTTCAGGGGCACAGAGGACTCCATCCATCCAGTTGGTTCTCTTCTGGCGTCCTGAGCACCAGAGAGCAGCTACATGCACACTGCTACTGCTGACCTCCTACCAGAGGTGTACGTGAGGTCCATGATTCTCCCAAGACTTCACACATCTGATCCTCACTACAGTTCCCTCTGAGGCTGGTCTTCAGGATCTCACCTACCCATGAAGGCAAAGAAACTCCCTATTCCTCTGACCTACCACAACCCCCACAGAATTAAAGTGTCACTTGCAGCCCCAGTGGTCACTGGGCTTACCTGAGAAAGACAGATTGGAAATAGAATCATAAGAAAAGGAACAGTCATCTTCCAAGAACATGCCCCTTTATTTTCCCATTTTATCTTGTTTGATCCTTACAAAAACACTATGAGGTAGAGGTTCAAACCCAGAAATTACAGGCACAATGCTACTTCTCCTTAAAAAAAAAAAAAAAAAAGAGGTAGTAAATAAAGATCAAAAGTTTGGCTCTTCTTAGGTGTGCATACTTACATTCCAACATAAATATACTCAAGTTTCAAGGCCTACAACCAGCCATTATATCCTTGCATTTTTTCGAGAAGACAATCTCTCCAAAGGGATAAAAATCTGAGGTGTGGGTAAGTGATGAATAGAACAGCTCACAGAGATTGGGACTGTGGGTTCAGTACCATTATGATATGCTCTCCTGGCAGGACTGCACCAGCTGGTCACAGGTAACTTGGCATCTTGCACCCGCAAAGCTGGCAGTACATATACAGGTCCATGGGCACTCTCTGGGCAGAGGAAAGACAGGTACTGATAAAGATTCTTTCCTCTGGATGTTAAAGCGGGGATGTATAGCCTTCCCCAAACTCCACACACCATCTAATGAACCTTCAATCAACACAATGTACATAAAAACATATGTCGGTTTTCTCATTTTTTTTTTCAGTTAGGGTCTACATGTTAAAATCTGAACATAAAAGTAACTCATGTATGCACTGCTATAAAGTAATTAACAGAAACTGCTTCCTCTACACAATAAAACCTCAGCCATTTTTTGCAGTGCTCTAATGTTTGAACAAGTGTGGGAACTATACTAGACATCCCTTTCTTTTTGAGATATAACTTTCACTGGTGACTTGAATGGTGTAATAACTCTTGGTGACCTTGCAAGTTTCTTTTACCCCCCTCTTTTCCTGAACTCCAGCTCAGAGTTATCACCCTGGAGAATTGACATTGCATGCCCAAGATTATAATTTGCATGTTGGTAACAGCTTAAGAGAGAATGCCTCTTAGCAATATTCTAAAATGTCCTCCCCTTTCTTCTTACGGGAAACCTCCTTTACCACACTCCTGTAGGCAGCACAGCATCCTTCAGGTTTATGAGCAGAATACTACAAGTTGCTGCCTTCACCAAGTAGCCCTCCCTACTCTCATATAACTTACTGTCTCATCAGAAAAGAAAACCGAAGATGAACTGCAACCTCAGACAGCCTTACAACAGACCCAGGGTGCAAAAGCATTCAGTTTTTCTCAGGGAGTTCTCTAATGCAAGCTATCATTCATCACCTTCTTGGACTTTTTTCCTGTTCCACTCCTTTTTAAGTAATGGATACAGTTGCAGATTTGGCTCAAGAATATCCAAGTTTTCTGTTTCGATTTCAATTCTCTCAACTAGAGTTTCTTATAATTGTTGTCTACCTGCTGAGTGATCAGGCATGCAGAGAGCTCAACACAGTGTCTGACATACAGTAGGTGTTCAATCAACAGTGGGAGTCAGAAGGCTCAAGTTGAGGGAGTAGAAGGCTGTGATCCCAGGGTCTCCCTGGAGTGAAGCATGTATGTATGTATCTTTGAAGAGAGGGAGAACCCTAATGAAAATGAGGCTGCTGTTTATGAAAATTTGCAGTTCTATAGTGATTTTTCCCAACATTCTTTGAACCCCACTCAGGATCACTTCAATAGATAAAGAGTCAGAGTAAACGCCTTTGGGATATGTAAAAAAAAAAAAAAAAAACTTGTCTATTTTCTGTATAGACAACTTGTTTCTGACAGATTGAATTGGTGTATAATTATATGACATCAAGGGTTACCAAGGCACATTTTCCTTCTGAGCTAGTCATGACGTGAAATATTCTCTCCTGAGCTAGGCCTGGTGTTACAACCCATCTCTTACAACCCAAACAGAAATCCTCTTATAGACATTCTTCCACAACCAAAATAACTCTCTTCCCTCCTCCCCATTAAAGACCAACAAGCAGTGGAAAATGGTAGTGACAGTAAGAATATTCCTCTAGCACTTAAGAGTTCTTTCTCTACCATAAATTTGAGGCCTGGCACATAGAACTCAGAAGTAACAATTCAATGGGTCAATGGATGGATGGATGGATGAATTGATGGATGTATGGATGGCCTAGAAGTGCTTAATATCATTTGAGATAGAGATCTTTCAGGGCTGCTTCCATAGTGGCCATACTCTCTTGGATTGCCCTGTATTTTCATCAGGGTCTTAAGGACCCACCTAATTTTTTTTTCCAATCTTTTTTTGTTTCTACTTTCTGTACAATTTCTTTCTTTCTTTTTTTTATTTTATTATGTTATGTTAATCACCATACATTACATCATTAGTTTTTGATGTAGTGGTCCATGATTCATTGTTTGCGTGTAACACCCAGTGCTCCATGCAGTACGTGCCCTCTTTAATACCCATCACCAGGCTAACCCATCCCCCCACCCACTCCCCTCTAGAATCCTCAGTTTGTTTCTCAGAGTCCATAGTCTCTCATGGTTCATCTCCCCCTCAATTTTTTATTTAAATTCAATTTAGTTAAAATATAGTGTATTATTAGTTTCAGGGGTAGAATTTAGTGGTTCATCAGTAGCATATAATACCCACTGCTCATTCCACCAAGTGCCCTCCTTAATGCCCACCACCCAGTTACCCCATCTCCCACCCACCACCCCTCTCCAGCAACCCTCAGTTTGTTTCCTGAGTTAAAAGTCTCTTATGGTTTGTCTCCCTCTGTTTTCATGTTATTTTTCCTTCCCTTCCCCTATGTTCATCTGTTTTGTTTCTTAAATTCCACATATGAAGAACCCACCTAATCGTCAGTGAAAACAAACTCAATTACATAATATCATATACTCTGAACACTACAGGAACATACATGTGCAACTAAAACTTACTGCAAACAATATAGAAGTCACTTTCTTAACTCCTTTACTTAGGAAAACACTTATTTAATGCTTTCTTATTCCCTTTTCTTATGGTTGGGGAAGTAGAAGTCCTGAGATAATTAAAGAACTTGCCCAAGGTACCCAGCAAGAAAATATATGGAATTTTTTTTAATGTTTTATTTATTTATTCATCAGAGTCAGAGAGAGAGAGAGAGGCAGAGGGAGAAGCAGGCTCCCCACCTAGCAGGGAGCCCAATGCAGGACTCAATCCCAGGACCCTGGGGTCATGACCTGAGCCGAAGGCAGACTTTTAACCATCAGAGCCACCGAGGCGCCCAAGAAAATATGGAATTTGAAACTAAATCACTCTGACAATGGAGTCCATGCTCATATTCACGTAGTCACTTAGTACTTGTCACAATTTATCAGCCCACAACTTCTTGATGCTCTGACAGCCTTCACTAAATGTAAGTAATAGGACTTGTATTTGCTAGTAATAGCTAACTTAATTTTTTTTTCTGCTTCTACTGGCAATTAGCTCCAGGCCGAGACCCAGCTTCTGAGCCTGAATGTGCCCCTGTATAAAACAGCAAAAATTGGTACATGATCTCCAAAGCTCCTTTCTGCCTTTCACACACTATGTCATCAAGGACCAATGTGGTAAGTCTACACTGATGAATCATGATATTAAACACAATTTTGACCATAAGCAAGGAAAAATATGGAAAATATGGAAAACAAAAAGCTTTCTTTCTTAGGAAATGTGAACACAATATACAATGTATTGTACATATATTTCCTAGATTTTAACTATCCTTGCCATGCTTTATTTATGAGCCAGGAAGCTATAATCTAAAAGTGTAAGAATATAACACTCATGGTGAAGTTCAATATGGTATTCAAACTATTAAAATCAGATGCCACTTTGTTGTCATGCTGGAGTACACTATGATCAAAGAGGGGAGATTTCTAGGCAGAATTACAAAAAGCTCTCAGTGAGAGAATGAAAATCACAATCAGATCAACTTTAATAATAATTAAAAATCTTTAGAGAGGCGCCTGGGTGGCTCAGTCGTTGGGTGTCTGCCTTCTGCTCAAGTCATGGTCCCGGGGTCCTGGGATCGAGCCCCGCATCGGGCTCCCTGCTCGGCGAGGAAACTGCTTCTCCCTCTCCCACTCCCCCTGCTTGTGTTCCCTCTCTCGCTGTGTCTCTCTCTGTCAAATAAATAAATAAAGTCTTTTTAAAAAAAAATCTTTAGAGACTCTGCTTATTCATTGAAAGGAGCCACTATGCTCCATCATTTATTTTTCACTAAGAACTCCTGACAAAATTTAAAGGAAAAGGATAAAAGGAGTGATAAACTGGAGGATAAAGAAGGGGAAGAGGAAGAAAGAGGGGGGATAAGGAGGATAAATCAAGCAGAAAGAAAAAGGAAGGAGGATAAAGGGGGAGGAAGGGAGAGGAGAGGGAGTAGAGAGAGCAGGAGGGAAAACCTCTGGTCATGGATATTAAATTGCCATTTACAACTTCCCCCAGCTCCAGATGTTCTTGCAAGCAGATTGGTCCTAGATCGAAGATAAAATTGTCTGCCGCTGTCCCAAATTTTTACACATGTCAACATACCAATTAAGAGAGCTTTGCTTTTTTAAAAAGATGTATGTATTTATTTGAGAGAGAGAAGGAGCATGTGTGAGTGAGGGGAGGGGCGAAAGGAGATCATCTTCAAGCAGACTCCCTGCTGAGCACAGAGCCCCACAGGAGGCTTGATGCCAAACCCCGTGAGACGGCGACCTGAGCCTAGATCAAGAGTCAGATGCTTAACTGACTGAGCCTCGTAGCTGAGAAAGCTATACTATTTAACACTTAGAGAAAAGGGAAAAAAGTCTATATTAAAATACACAAGCATAAAACATACATTTAATGTGTATTTGACAAGAATAGGACTTCCAGAACTGTATTTCAAGCTGTCATCACTAGGAAATTATCCATCATCCATGGAGTAATGGAAAAAGGCAGAGATTGTCAAAATTCCTCATTTCAGGTCTTTTCTTCAGATGTCAGCTTTGTAACCTAGAGCTTACCCATGACTGTAAATTAAGACATGTGTCAGTAGCACCCAAAACAAATGTGAAGTATCTGTTTTTGAGATGTCTCTTCCCATTTCAAGAAAAGAATGAAAAGTCCTTTCTCTGTGTGTCTCACTGCTCCAGGAAGACATGGAAAGACTCCCTTGTGGGGGGGGGGGGGCGGGGAACAGCAACAGTGTCATTATTTATTTAGGAATAAGCACATTCATCTTCTTTTATGGGACTGACGCTAGCAGGGGTTAGCTCAAAATGGGTAAGAAGTAAGTTCTGAGAGCAAGAGGCAGAAAGCACAGCAAGAGGTCAATTTGGGACCTTAAATATTTAAAGGTATATGGATTGAAAACACTAGGTGTTTTAAAGGAAGTATACAGGAAGTATACTTACACTTATACAGGAAGTATATCCAAGCACAATCATCTACTTCTCTTTCCCTGAGGAGCCTGGGAAGCTAAGTATGTTCATGTATTTATCCATTCAGCAGCCATGATTTGGGAATTTGCAACACAGATCAAAGCCAGAGGTATGATAAATCAAACCCAGATCTTCTCCTAGAGAATTCACATACAAAAGAAGGAGAGTGCTTAGCTAACCACATATTTAGAATACTAAGAGTGTTTATAATATGTCAGCCAAGTAGGTATTATTTTCCTCATTGTAAAAATGAGAAAATGAATACTAAGAGAAAGTAATTGTTCCTGAGTTTGTACATCTAGTAAAAACCCAGCATATCAACTTTAACCTTTAACCCCCACTTTAATTGCTCTGCTACAATCCATTAGTGTAAATGATTTATATGGTCAGAATACCACCAAGCATTATGTAAATTTAGATGTAAGAGAATTTTGGAGCTGGGAAGATCAGGAAAGATTTCGTGGAGGAATAGCAGTTAGCCAGGTAAGGTTTGATTTCTTTGATGAAAGGGTTCTAGGAGATCATTCCAGGGAAAGTAATTCTATCTACCTATGTTATCTGCCGGTACAGAAATTCCTTTTATTTCCTCCTCAGGGATGTGTCAGAACCATCTATACTTTTCATGTTCTCTTAGAAATTGGGGGCTCATGGCTCCCCATCTACTCTCTTCCCCTGCCAACATCCCTGAATGGGAATTGCATCTCATTATGAGTCACAGCTGTGGTAGCGATGCTCAGGGGTGCCAGGCCGGAGAAGAGGAACAACTTGCTATCACAGTGATATGCAGAATGGACCACAGCAGGGAGGTAAGTGAGGCTGAGGAAACCACGGCAGGGCAGCAGGCCAAGTATAGTGACAGAAGACCTCCCAGCTATGAAGTGCCCAGCAGCAGTGCCAAGTACATAGTAAGACACTTAATCACCCCATCATCCATCAGCAGGTGTTTTTCTCATGACATGGGAGGAAATGCAGATTCCTATACAGTAAGTAACTTTATGAGGCTCACACAGAGAGTGAAACGATTTGAATCAAGATCAGTGTGACACATAGGGGCGCCTGGGTGGCTCAGTCGTTAAGCATCTGCCTTCGGCTCAGGTCATGGTCCCAGGGTCCTGGGATCGAGCCCCACCTTGGGCTCCCTGCTCAGCGGGAAGCCTGCTTCTCCCTCTCCCACTCCCTTTGCTTGTGTTCCCTCTCTCGCGGTGTCTCTCTCTGTCAAATAAATAAAATCTTAAAAAAAAAAAAAATCAGTGCGACACCAACAACCAAGGCTTGTACTTCACCCACACTAGACCCTCCATCAGGCCTTAGAAGGAGAAGGGAAAAAGCAAACGCATGTTGGCTGTTGTCAAGAGTGTGTCCATCTCACTTGATAAATGACTTGGCAAAATTCTTTTATCAAATTTCCTACCCATTCCATCTTTAGATCAGATATAGAATAATAATGAAAATTAAAATAAAGTCCAAAGATAAAATAAGCAATAATGACCTAGAGGAGATAAGAAGAAATGGAAATGTATTCAGTGTGAGAAATGCTTAGTAGAAAGGGCTGAGGACTAACCTAAGAAAACCTTGTACCTTTCTGGACTTCATCCTTTAAGAACAGCCCAATCAGGAAAGCACTGTGAGTTCAATGAAATAAGAAATTCAGTACAGGTGTTGGACCTTAGACAAGTATTGCAAGCTCTGGAAAAGGAAAATTCCAAAGAAAAGAGAAAATCCCTCACCAGCCATTGCACAGATGAACAAGTTTCTGTTTTCAGAGAAACCCGGAATCCTGGAATGAGTGAGGTTGCTTCTATTTAAAGTGTTAGTTTTCGGGGCACCTGGGTGGCTCCGTCAGTTGGGCAGCTGCCTTCGGCTCAGGTCATGATCCCAGAGTCCTGAGATCAAGCCCCACCTGCTCAGCAGAGAGCCTACTTCCCCTCTCCCTCTGCTTGCTTCTCCCTCTCCCTCTGCCTGCCGCTCTGCCTACTTATGTTCTCTTTGTCAAATAAATAAAATCTTTAAAAAAAATAAAAATAAAAAAATAAAGTGTTGGTTTTCTTTGAGTTCACAGTCAAGTGTCTCATAGTGAGTCAGGGTGGGACAAAGAGCTGGTCATTAAAAAGAGCTGGATACTCAGCAGGATGAACTGGACCCCACCTGCACCTCTCTCCATCTCTCACCACTAATGCCCTTCAGAGCTTGATAGATGCAGCTTTATTTTTACCTCCCAAAATCTCATGCCAACTCTAGCCTCACACCATCCTGGGATAGTTTTGTGAGAAATGCATTTCTCATGAAAGCCAAACTGACAGCAGGAAAGAGGTAAGAAAATTATGGCCTATAGGCTAAATCCAGCCCACCTCCTGTTTTTGTAAGTATTGTTTGCTGGACCACAGTCACACTCCCTCATTCACATGATGTCTTCGGCTTCTTTTGATCTACAGTGGCAGAACCGAATATCTGAAATGAAACCATAAGCCCACAAAGCCTAAAATATTTACTCTCTGGCCCTTGAAAAATAACTTTGTTGACGCAGCAAAAAACAATCCAGAAGAAGAACCCTCATAACACTCAATCATTTATTCAATCAATCATTTATACTTTCCTGCTAAATAGTAAACGGAGAACTCCTCATGGGCAGGGTTTGTGTGTGTCTTGTTCCCACTGAAAATCCAGCTCTGAGTCCAGAGCTTGCATCATGGGACACTCAAATAAGGTTTCCTTGGGCAACAAGTCAGTTGAGCCCTCCAGGTGTGACTTGGGGTCTGAATTGAGGTGTTAGAAACCTGAATAGGACCCTCGAGGCACAGGAATGCTGTAAGTCAAGGCAGGTTAACAATATGGGGGAACTCTGCCCAGAAAGAAGTGCCCAACCAGTAGTCAGGGCCCAGGAATGGGACTCTAGCCCTTTACTGGGGGCAAGAGGTGGTGGCAAAATAGGGCTCCAATCATGTAGCGATCCAGATGCAGCAATTCCCAGGGCAAAAAGTTCCAGCTGACAGGAGAAAGGCAGATGTAACATAAGACCTGGGCCAGATCAGGGCCTGATAGGCAACAGTAGCACAGCCTTTGCAATAACTTAGGGTGGAACCACAGCTTCACAGCTACTACTTGTGTGAAGGTTGGTGATTGCTTCACCTCTCTCTGGGCCTATTTCCTCTCTAAAAAACTGAAATACTACTGCTTCCTAGGGTTGTTTTGAAAATAACATGAGATAATGCTTCCTAAATAATCAAAATAAGTTAAAACATTGGGCTCTCAATAGATGGTCATTCACTAACTTGTTCGTTTACTCAAATAGTGATTGAGCATGCACTTTGTACCCAGGCACTGCACTGAGTGCTGGGAATACAAATTATATTCAGTGCTTGTTCTCATGAAGGTTTCTAATGGGAAGAAACCAAAAATAAATATACAAACAAGTGAACATTTGGTATTTTGGAAAATTGTAAGTGCCCCAGAGGAAAAAGAAACCAGGTTAAAGGTCTAGGGAATGCATCTGTGAGAGCATGAGCATGAGCATGGAAGGGGTTGTTCTTTTACCTAAGGTAGGTGGGAAAGGTCTCAGTGATAAGTCATACTTGATCAGAGACTCAAAGTCAGCATGCAAATACTTAGAGGTGACGTGTTCTCAGCAGAGGGATGAGCACATGCAAATAACACGAGGTCAACTTTTTGGCAAGTTCAAGAAACAGCTCTGTAATTTTAAATGTTGGTGGTAGGCCCTAGCTTTGAGATAGATGTATTTTTTTCTACCTGCCTAAAGTTAGAATTATGCCTCGATTTGGAAGAGAGGGTGAAGGGATGTTGGTCAAATGATTACAAGCTTGGGAAGATGGCAATGCGCAATATGGTGAAAACAGAATTTTTTGCCTGGAATTTCTAAAATGCAAGTTGTTTATTTACCTGAAATATCAGCTCTAGCTACTTTATTGCTTTTTTAAAAAAATAATTTATTGAGTGTTTATAATATATCAAGCAATTTCCAGTGGCAAAGTCAGGAGAAGGTTGTTTTAAGCTCCTTGAAGGCAGGAAACCATAGACCCATGAATATTTCCAAGTAAGGAAATCGACATTTTCCATTAAAATAAAAATATCCCTTTTCCTACAGTCCCTAAAGACTACATAAGTTAGTCTCATCTGTATTTATTCTGCAGTGAGGAAAACCTCTAACAATATTTTTCAACTTTGGCCCCAGAACATTGTCCCTTGACTATTATACTAATGTTTCCAGATTCTTCTGAGATAGGCAAAATATGCATCCTGGCAGTGGGATAGGAGTTTATGACCTCCTTTAATGATCCATTAAATTATATCACTTGCAGTCAAAACTGCACTACAAACACTGTCTAGCAATGCTCTTAAGCCCTATCCCATCCTTGGGGAGCTCTAGAAGAAAAGATTCTAGACTTTTTTTTAAAGATTCTATTTATTTATTTGAGAGAGAATGAGAGATAGAGAGAACACGAGAGGGAAGAGGGTCAGAGGGAGAAGCAGACTCCCTGCTGAGCAGAGAGCCCGATGCGGGACTCGATCCCGGGACTCCAGGATAATGACCTGGGCCGAAGACAGTCGCCCAACCAACCGAGCCACCCAGGCACCCTCCAGACTTTTTTAATATACCAGCACCATGTGGTCAAAGGTATTTTCAATAGTTCTGACCTGCCCTTGCAAAGCACAATGGACTACAAATGGTCTTTGGTCCCTTCAGAAACTCCAAAGGAAAGAAAGCAATACCCTTGAAACATTACAACATAACTTTTAAACTATTTGTCATTGCCATCTCAACTCTTTTACAGTATATTTGGTGTATTCAATAAATACAGAGCACCCAAAATAAACTTGGCTCTATTTTATGTGCTTTAAAATGTTAGCTTAATCCTTATAGCAACCGTGTGATATAAGAATTATTAGACATAAAAACAAAGAATTATTAGACATTTGACAGATGAGGAAATTGAGGCAAAGGAAGGCTAAGTACTTGCTCAAGCTCATATAGCTAGGAAGTATCTGAATTGGAACTTGAACTCAAGTAGCCTGGCTCTTGATTTAGATCCTGTAATATCAGTCACTTGGTCACTATTCTTTGTATTTATTCTTCTGACTCCAGTTCTTGAAGTTTGAGAGGGTATTATCCAGAGGGGTAAACTCCAAGGGGAAGAGGAGGAAAGGATGTTAAAATAAGTATTTTTCTAGTTGTAAAAAAAATCATTTTTATTCATGGAAGAAATTTCTAATTATAGAAAAAAAACAAGTCATTATTCTAAAAAATTGCTATCAACATTTGGTTATATAATCATTTTTCCTGTGTATCTGTAAATAAATAGGAGTTTTAGAGAGGTGGGATCACACTACCTTTGACCATTTTATAACGTATCTTGGACTTTGACACCATCACTGAACATTCTTTTAAACATTTCCAGTGGCTGCACAGCTCCAATTTGTAAGGATATACCATGGTTTATTGGATTGTTAAATATTTACATTGTGTCTATGTTTTAGTTTTTGCAATTAATCAGTACCATCACAATAAATGTTTGATCCCATCTTTCCTTATTTCTTCAAAATATGTTTCTAAGAATGCAATTACAGGGTTAAAGTATATACAAATTTTTAAGGCCTTTTATAAACTCCTTAATAAACTGCCTTCCAGAAAGACTGTAGCAACTTAGAGAAGATATTTTCTCCTGCCACAAGCTTCTTTAGTTGGGGTCACATCCAATCTAAGAGACATCCCAAGACAGCCCTAGGAAATACACCTCTACAGAATCCTCTTTTCAACATCCCCTCTCTAGAGTAAGTCAAACTATTTATGGTAGCAAACTGAAAAAGCAAACAGAACATAGCAGGAGGTGGAGGAAAAATGCACATAAGGCTCAGTTCTGCATATTTAGGGCTTATGGTTTAGAAAAAGAATTGATTCTGATTAGCCATCTCCACTTTATGAAAAAATTTGTGGGTTCTCAACTAAAATTTCTATAGGTTCCAGGCAAATAAAGCAGACCAGCAGCATCGACTAGGGGTAAAGAAAAAAGAAAAAGAGAAAACACACCATTAATGGTAACTTTTTGCCTTTGTCAAGACTTAACCCTTCTAAAAGGGTAGAGTCTGTTAGTAACAGCTAGTTATGGTCATGAACACATCCAGCTCCAGAATGACAAATTCTTAAAGGAAATTTGAGAATCTGGGATTTTTTGTGTGCCATCTTCCAATTTAAGATATTTACAATTGATTCAATTTTGAAAAATACCCACTAGGTAGAGAGCATATTGTTTCCAATTTAACTTTTTAGTGTTTATTCTATTTTGCCATACATCTTTTGTTTTATACCAGAATCTTCAACATAGCCAAGGAAATGCTACAGAAAAGCAGCTTTTGTAATCAGCACTCTGCCTAAGGAGCAACTGATAGAGATACTTAAGAGGCACGACTACCTGTCTTCCTCCCAGATGCTTATTATTAAGATGAAATGTGCTATAAAGAGGGTGGCAAACTAGACCGAGTAGGAAGAGAAACTGACTTACAAGAAATCAGTTACCACCTACAGGTTTATGAATGACTGACACTTTTAACCTACCTAGTTAGAGCTGAAACTTCCTCCGAAGAAGACCCATATTATCCATGACATGCTGCTGTCTTATCCGTGACAGTCACTGGAAACTGCCTCACCATGATCTATTTTAATAGGTCTCTTGACCTATTTTTATATTCCAGCACTGAAAAGTTAAACTGCTAACTTACAGAGCCTGGGCATGTTATTTTCCAATAAAATATATTTAAGTATCTTTCCATCCCAGTTTCCTTTTTACAGGATAGTTTCCATTGTACAGAGGTACCAATTGATCTGCAGCAAGGTGAGAGAGAGAAAAAGTCTTTAACGCATTGTCGCCCAGAGGTGATCCTTAGCTTCTGTCAGAAGCTTGGAAATCACTTACATTCACCGTGCATGCATGTACTCTGATCTTAGCATTTCCCCCCTTTCGTGGGAATAGTATTATGTTGGTTTTAGAAACAAACAACACTCAACAGAGCTCCTAACATTAGTGCTCAGGAAAATGTGAGCACATCCACTTCAATTGTTTGCCATAAGAAGTCTTTCCTTAGCATCCATCCAGATCATCATTCACTCCACTTGCACCTCCACTACAAGAATACCCTTCAGATACTGAGCTGTCTTGCTTCCAAAAAATGAAGGGTAGTAGGATTTTAACTGTCCTAGTTCCTACACCATCTCACTCATTTATATAGCCTTGCCTAAAAACCTCACAATCTTGATTGAGGCAAGAGTAAAACTGACCTAATGTAACACAAAATTAGCTGATCAAAATGGAAAGCTATTGAAATCAAATTTTCTGGTGTTGGTTCCTTTACACAAAATGATTCAACTCATTGAAAAAGCTAGGGTTTATACATTCCTTAGTCTTTGCTAATAAAAATCAAGTAAATGAAAAATTTAAGTCTTCCTTGAGGCTTTAACCATACTTTGCTTTCCAAAGGCTTAAGTAGTTGATAGCATGTCCCAGTGCTATCACAGGAAAGATCAGTAGGAAAGTCATAAGTAATGGCAACAGGTAAAGAGGAGTCCCTCAGCAAAACCATAGCACAACAAAAGAGCCATCAGAATCATCCTGAAATTTCAAAACCTTCACATTGCCGTCAAGTGAATTTCCAAAGCAAAGGGTACATTTAAAAAAGGTTTTCCCTGGGCGCCTGGGTGGCTCAGTCGTTAAGCGTTTGCCTTTGGCTCAGATCATGATCCCAGGATCCAGGGATCAAGCCCCACATCGGGCTCCCTGCTCAGCGGGAAGCCTGCTTCTCCCTCTCCCACTCCCCCTGCTTGTGTTCCCTCTCTTGCTGTCTATGTCAAATAAATAAAATCTTTAAAAAAAATAAAAAAAGGTTTTACTCATTGCAGGCAGCAATAAAACCTCTAATGATTAAGCCACAGTCTCCTTATATCCAAAAGGGGCAGGAGAAGAAACACTACTAAGATACACCTTCTGTTTCCTCTTCTACTAACAGTAACACTCAGGAGAAACCACCAACAACAAAATAGGCAACTGTCAGAACAAAGAAACCAAGTTGCTTTTTTTTAGGTCATCCAAGATTCTGACCAACCATGTGGTCATTAATCCCATGAGATATACCAGGGCCCACAGAAATGGAAGTTGCCGACTGGGTATACAATGTTCTTAGACTCCCATTTACAAATGACCCATTGCACCGGCTTCCATCTGGCTCTTCAAACCTCCTCTTCCACATTCATTTCATCCCCAAGAAATGAGATTTCCCATTTCCACCACCAGAGCCCAAGCTACCCGTACCTCTTCCCCAGACTAATGCAATCATCTACCGGGTTCCTCGCTTCAGTCTTCTCTCTCCAGACAAGCCAGAAAGAGCCTTTTCTTTTAATTGAGGTGAAATTCACACAACCTAGAGTTAACCATTTGAACTTTAGTGACATTTAGTACATTCGTATGTTGTACAACCATCAACTCCAACAAAACATTTTTCTTAGCCCAAAAGAAAACTCCACATTCACTGATGGTCAGTCTGCATTCTCCACACCAGACCACCACTAACCTGCTTTCAGTCTGTATGGATTTACTATTCTGATAAGGCCTTTTATAAACTCCTACATAAAATATAAACTCTATATAAAATACAAAATATAGACTCTATATAAAATATAAAATATAAACTCTATATAAAATATAAACTCCTATATAAAATAGGTTACCTTTTGTACCCGGTTTCTTTCACTTAGAAGTTTTCAAGGTTCATACACCTAGCATGTATCAGGGCTTCTTATGGCTAAGTAATATTCCATTGTATGTATATACTACATTTTCTTTATCCATTCTTCAGTTGATGGACATTTCAGTTGTTTCTGCAGTTGCCAATTATGAATAATTCTGCCCCAAACATGTGAACAAGAGTTTTGTATGTTTGATTTTGTTTTCAATTTTGGGTGGGGGTGGGGTATACATGTAGGAGTGGAATTGCTAAGTCTTAGGATTTAAACTTTGAGAAACTACCCAACTATTCTTTATATAGCAGCTACGTCATTTTACATTCCCACCAACAATCTACCAAGGAATCTACAATTCTTTTCATGATCTAAAAAAGAAGTCTACAATTTCACCACATCCTTACCAACATATGCTACTATTCATTTTGTTTTAATTTTAGCCAGAAAAATCTTTTTATAACTGCAGCTCAGGTGATAGAACCCTCCCTCCACTGCCTCCCCATTATTTAGAATAACATTTAGAATCTACCATGCATCTAAGGCCCCCAGTGACTGGGGATATGATTTCCTTTCTCATCTCATCTCATCTCCCAGCACTTACTTTATTTTGTATGTCATGTCAGTTACATTATCCTTCTTGACAATCCTCAAAAATGCCGACCTTGCTCCCACCTTAGCACCCTGCACTTGCTGTTGATCTGGAATGCACTTCTCGAAAATCTCTCTATTCAACTTCCTATCCAAGCTTCAGCTCACACAGAATCTCTCCTAAAATGCTGCCCTGAACAAATATCTACAGTAGTACAAACCCACATGCCTGAGAATGGGTTCCCTAGGAAATAAGATTTAACAGTCAAATGCAAAAAGTTGTCAAGTTGTGGGTGGGGGAGTTTGCAATTCTAAGGAAAAAAGAGTGAGCATAAAAGAGAAGTGAGATCATGAGTAAGAGACAGCATATGTCAGGGGAGTGTATTATTCCACTGGCCACAATTTCTCAAACAAAACAAAACAAAAAATACAAAACAGAACAGCTGGTTACTTTTTCTCACATTCTCCAGAAGGGCTATGTGAAGTTACAGAGTCTCCAAACTATCACTGGAAGGGAGAGAAAGTGTGCAATTTATCTTCTAGCTCCTTTCAATCTTCTGTGATTATTTGAAGTCTACCTCCTAAGTTGTGGAGTTTTCTTTAATTGTGGTTAAAGACACATAAAAGTTACCACCTTGGCCATTTTTAAATGTACGGTTTCATGTTAAGTACATTCACATTACTATGCAACCAATCTCCAGAACACTTATCTTCTTGCAAAACTGAAACTCTATACCCTATAAGCAACAAATCCCCATTCCTCTGTCCTCCATCTCCTGGCAACAACCACTCTACTTTCTGTCTCTATGAAATTGACAATTGCAGGTACCTCAGATAAATACATATCCTTCTGTGACTAGCCGATTTCACTTAGCATAATGTCCTCAAGGTTCAACCATGTTTTAGCATGTGACAGAATTTCCTTCCTTGTTAAAATGGAGTAATATTCCATTGTATGTATATACCACATTTTGTTTATCCATTCATCTGTCAATGAACCCTTGGGTTGCTTCCGCATCTTGGCTATTGTGCATAATGCTTCTATGCGTATGGGTGTACAAACTCCTCTTTCAAGACCCTCCTTTGAATTATTTTGGATGTACACATGAAGTTGAACAGTTGAATATGTTAATTCTATTTTTATTTAATGAACTGCCATATTATTTTCCACAATGACTACACCATTTTACATTCTCACCAATCATGCACAAGGTTTTCAGTTTTCTCAATATCCTTGCCAACACTTTTCTGATTTTATTTTATTTTTTTCAAAAGAACCATTCTAATGGATGTGAGGACCTTCAAGGTTTTAACTTATTTCCAGGTTATATAAAGTGACTCTTCCAGAAAGCCACTGAACAAGCCATAGACATCAAGCTTCTATTCCAGGTAGGGAATGGATAGGGGACTCTCTTTTCTGGTTGGCAACATGGATGAGGCCTCCTTACACTGTGGTGGTGGCCGGGGTAGCTTAATGACTGCAGAAACGATATAACCAATTGCTAGGTCCAATCCATCCAAAGTCAACACCCTGGGTGAATACATAGGTAGGTAAAGGCCAGGCAAATCCAAGATAGTGCATAAACTGGGTCTAATATATCTGGCTAACATATCTAGCAAACTATATTTGCTATTATCTAAAACTACATGTTTGAACATATTTCCTTTGGTTCACATCCCCTAAAATATGTAGGTTCTATGGGGATAGGGAATTTATCTTGCTCATCCCTCTATTCCCAATACCTACAACAGTTCCTGACACATACTAAGGAGAGTCAGAACTATTTGTTGAATAGAAAAAATAATTTATCTAGCTTCCTTTTGCTTAAATACAAACTCACCTAAGCTTTCTTCTACCAGTTAGGTCTCCTATTTGGATGTAAGACTTCCACTTCCAATTAGAATATAAAGAACCACAAGAAACCTCCCCGCTTATCCTGACAATAAGAACAAATCTGAAAAAGCTACAAAATCATAGTTCTGAAGAACTGAGAATGCAAAGAATCAAAAGGGAACTCAATTTAAGGAAGTAAAGATCCCTTAGGCAGAGAGAAGACAGCCACATTTGCTTTTATCCCTGGAGGAGCAGTGGGAGAAGGAATTCACCATAGGACTAAGAAGAAACCAATGGCACTTTTAATGGCTGTGCATGGACAAGCATGACAAACTAGCATGCTCAAAGCCTTGCAACAGAACAAATCTCTTCAGCTTCTTGCCTTGGCTCTTCACCAAGTACACAGGGGTGGTATGCCAAAGTCTAGAGCAGAATTTCTGAGATCTCCCTGAGGTGTATGATGCCGTCTCCAAATGCAAAGTAAAAGTAGGGCCTGCTGAAGGTTTAACATGGCAGAAGAGCCAAGACAAATCTCTGGGCACAACAGGGTTTCACAAGGGTCAGGCAACAGTAGCAAAACACTGGGGTTGAGGCAGGAGAGCTAAAAGACATTTATCCAAAGCACAGTGCATCCCTCTGAAGGCACAGGGCAGAGCATCAGGGCAAAGAGATAGTGTCTAAGATACAAAAGTTGGAGGCAGGACTGAAGAGCAAAAGAAATGAACCAGTTCCCAATAAAACTACCAGTCTGGATATAAAGCATAAGGGAATTTTTAAGTTTCCACAGGTGCTCAGATTCCACAACCCGCTGAAGAGACAGTCCTGATTCTAGCCTCAGAACTGAGAGTAATGGTGAGTTTAATCTAACCAAAACTTCAAAGTTCAAACTCGAATCATTTATATATTAGATTAACTCAGCATGTCAGATATCTGACAAAGAAGAGGTATGCCCTTTTATGGTGGTAATATTTATTTTATTCTCCACTGTACTTTACACAAGATAGACAGCATACAAAAAAAGATTATGAGACATGTAAAGAAGGAAGATAGTTTCCTGTCTTGGCTATGGACCACACTATCAATAAAAGCAGACCTAAAATTGGTCCAAGATAAATTTGTTGAAGGATATAGTGGAGAAGATGATCAATGTGCATGAATACATGTAGAATTTCAACAGGAAGAATTATAAAAAGTAGGAAATGGAAGTAAGGAAATACACCACCACAAATAATTCCATGGGCTTATTCACAGGCTGGACACAACAGAAAAAGCAATCAGTCTTCTATATTTCTATACTTGCTCTTCCTTATGTTCAGAATGTTCCTCTCCTCTATACCATTTGACTCATTCACTCTCTTCAGTTCTTGTCTCAAATGTCATTTCAACATTGAGGTCTAGTCTCCAAACCTACCTCTTTATTTTTCTCTGTAACATTTGTTATCTGAGTTTATATATACAGATATGAAAACAAGCACATATGTGTGTACCTTATGATACAGAATCACTTTAAATTTGTCTGGTTCTCCCTGTCAGAAGGTAAACTTTTGAGATAAGGGACTTTGTGTTGTGCCTTTAAACCTAAATTCTCTATTGAAAGTATAGTGGCTGCTCAGTTGGTATGTGTGAATTACTGAATTAATGAATATTTGAATGAAGCCAGGGAGCTTCTCTAACTGGAATCTACTGTTAATAAGGTGTTTGCAGTATGATGAACTTGAAGGGTGAAAAGAAACAAAGTTGTACCTCAATAGCTTGCAATGGTCAAACTTTGAAAATAGTTAAGAACATTTTTATGTAAAGACACAATTGAGAAATTCTGTTACAAAAGGATAATTCTTACAGCAGAGTAAAAAGAAATGGGCAAGAATGAAATGGGTAAAGAACCAATTAAGAGGCTAATATCTGCATAGCAAAGGAAACCATCAGCAAAATGAAAAATGCAACCTATGGGAACAGTATTTGTAAATCATATCCGATAAAGGGTTAATATCTCAAATATATAAAGGACTCATACAACTCAATAGCAAAAAAAAAAAAAAACCCAAACAATCTAATTTAAAAATTGGCAAAGGCCCTGAATACACATTTTTCCTAAAATGATATACATACGGTCAATAGGCATGTGAAAAGATATTCAGCATCACTAATCAGGGAAATGCAAATCAAAACCACAATGAGGTATCACTTCACCTGTCAGAATGGCTACTATCCAAAAGTCAAAAAATAAGTGTTGGTAAGGATGTGGAGAAAAAGGAACCCTCATGCATTGTTGGTGGGAAAGTAAACTGATGCACTCACTATGGAAAACATTAGGGAGACACCTCAAAAAATTAAAAATAGAACTACCATATGATCCAGCAATTCTACTTCTGAGCATTTATCTGAAGGGAAAAAAAACAGGAATTCAAGAGGGTATATGCACCCCATGTTCATTACAGCCTATTTACAATAGCCAGGATACGTAAATAACCTAAGTGTTCATCAATGGATGAATGAATTAAGAAGATGAAGTATATTCACACAATATAGTATTATTCATCCAAAAAAATGTAAATACTGCTTTTGGACAACACGATGGATCTTAAAAGCATTATGCTAAGTAAAATAAGTGAGACAGAAAGATAATTACCATATGAACTCTCTTATATGTGGAATTTAGGAACAAGAACAAAAACAGAATAAGAAAGCCCAAACCCACAGATTCAGAGAACAGATTGGTGGTTGCCAGAGTAAGGGGTTGAGCAATAGATGAATGGGTAAAGATGGTCAAAGGGTACAAACTTCCAGTTATAAAATAAGCAATGGGGATATAATACACAGCATGGTGACTACAGTTAATAACTGTACCACATATTTGAAAGTGATTAAAAGAGTAATCTTAAAAGTTTTCATAAGAAATTGGTAACTATGTGTGGTGATGGAGGTTAACTAGACTTACTGTAGTAATGATTTCACAACGTATACATAAACCAAATCAGTATGTTGTATACCTGAAACCAATCTAATGTCGTACGTCAATTAAAATATTTAAAAATGAACTTTGACCTTCCCTCAGATATATGCAAGAGTTAACAAAAAATAGATTGTAAACCTAAGTGTAGGGCGCCTGGGTGGCTCAGCTGGTTAAGCGACTGCCTTCGGCTCAGGTCATGATCCTGGAGTCCCAGGATTGAGTCCCGCATCGGGCTCCCTGCTCAGCGGGGAGTCTGCTTCTCCCTCTGACCCTCCCCCCTCTGTGCTCTCTCTCTTTCATTCTCTCTCAAATAAATAAAATCTTAAAAAAAAAACCTAAGTGTATAAAGTAAAACTATAAAACATCTGGAAAAAAGAAAACAGGAGCCAAACAGGAGAAAGTCTTCATGACATGAAGTTAAGAAAGTATTTCTTAGATATAACACACAAAGCAAGAAACATAAAAGAAAGTGAAGTCCAATTTATCAATGTAACATTAAAAACTCTGCTCTTCAATGATACTGTAAGAGAACTGAAAGGCAAGTCATAGTAAACCTATAAATTTAGAAAACAGAAAAACAAAGTTTATTGCTATAACCAAGACACAAGTTGATGGGGGCCTGAACCCACATTGAAGCACAAAATAAAGCACTGGCTTTTAAAGGTATATTGGATCAAGAACCATCAGGTCTTTGTGATAGTCCCGTGGGGTAATTAGTCAAACAAGCTTTCTAAGACAACTTTGAGATTCATAGTTTTGACAACTATGAGAAATGCAATGACATCACAAAGATAAATGAAGAGGTCAGATAAAAGGTCTAACAGGTAGCTGAAAATAGACAAAACATGAAAATGAACTCAAGGCTGAAAATAGTAACTTAGGAATCCTCCCATTCTGGGTAGTGTTTGAACCTGTGAGAAGGGGGTAGAATCCTCAGCATTTACCATCTGTGCCTATCCTTGGGCTCTTAGCATGTCCCATGTGCATGTTAGTTTTCCACAAATAAGGCTTTTGAGATAAAACTTTCATTTCCTTGAGAGTAGAAATTGGGTCTTAAACTTTGTGTATTCTTCTCTATCCCAAAGATTTCCTTGACAATAGCAGGATTCAACAAATGTGGTAATTCATCTGTTGAGTTATTTATATCTTATAGCCTAAAGTAATTCTATGCTCTAGATTCTGAACATTTTTAAATAGCTAGAAATGAAATTTATCTTACAATGGATATGGGCAGTCAGTGTGGATTTAAGTTTTTTCCCAATAATGATTTTTCTGTTTTTCTGATGCATCTCATTTATGCTCATCTCAAAGCAGAAAACACACACACACAGGACTGGAACTTGAGAGATTAGCATTTGAACTCAAGACTCTCCTAAGCTACTTAGATGGTTTAAAATAAATAACCTAGATATCAACACTTTTCTCATGTAAAACAAGCCAAAATATCCTTCATCTCATATTTAAACAGAGAATAAAATGAGTCTTGAGGTATTTAAAAGCTAGGTAATATTTCAGATCATAATATTGCAATTCACACACAACTTATTGTTTTAAGTTACCTGCTCAGCCATTTTTCTTGAAATCAGGATTCTTAATGATTTCACCTTTCCAAAAAAATGCTATAGTTAATAGTATGTGGAAAATCCAAGATCAAAATCCTAGCTTTTTAAACAAGTTTCTTTAGATTGGAACCGCATGTATTTGAATGACCATTTTAGCCCCCAGTGACTTGCTCCAATATTTAATATAAAATTATGTAAACTATAGTGCAAAATTAGTCTTTTTTTCAATCATGTTAGTTCCTAAGTGTTAGAACAGAAGCAATTGTAAGATGTATTATATAATATTATGGAAACATTTTTGAAAGAAAAAATTTCAAAAAAAATTTTGAAAGGAAAAAATTAAATAAATGCATTAATTTTAAATATGTAAAAAAAAACTAGCGCAACTTAGAATCAAAGAAAAGTATCATTTGGAGACTAGAGAGGCTGTGTTCTCTATTCAATTGTAAGCCTTTATGAACATAATCAGTAGGTTGAACAAACATGGCCCATGGGTGTGTGCTCATAGGATCTACTCTACCATCTCTTTAAACCTGCTGATGGAGTAATTCACCGCTGCTTGATCCTACAGAAGGTATGAGCATAGGTCACTTTGAGTCCCAAGCATTATCTTACTTCTATAGCTAAAAACGTCCAACCACTTATCATAATCTACCTGCAGTTTGGAATGTCTCCCTGAGCTAGCCCTTCTAGAGGTGGATTTCCTGCAGAAAAACTTCCAGTCACTGATCCTGAAACCGTGAGGGTACAAGCAGTGGGAAAGGAAAGAGAAATACCAAAGTTCTTACTCAATTGGCCACATTTTAAGCTAGCTTCACGTTGTGAGCCTGGCAGATGTTCAAATTCCTTTGCTCTTAAGTGATGTTTTGCCTTCTTCAGAGATTTCCCAAATGAGAACACTTTGTTTTTTTTTCTTTCCCAAGATCCAGAAGATCAATTTTCCCCGCTGCTCCCACTTAGGCCATTGATTTTTAGCTGTGCACCACACACACTCTCCTTAGAGAGTCCATTGAACTTCTCAGAGACCTTTTTGGCTGGATTTCAAAACCCCTCCAGGCTGATTCTTCCTTGTGGCCATCCTCTGATCCACAGGTAAAATTCATTCACCCTTTGCCCAGAGAAACTCTAGAAGCACACACCAGTCCAAACCCAGGCACAGCAACTCCACTAGCAAAGCAGCTAGTTACCATCCCCTAGCTCTCTATGCCTGTAACTCAGGAATATCCTATCAAAATCTCCATAGTCCTGATGAAGTAATTTCCACTATCATGCTCCCAACCCCTTACTAAGGTCAAGGCCAAGAATCACCACACACCTTACACCTAAGAAATCCTTTTCACCAAATCCTAAAAGATCTCCAACAATCCAATTCTTCTAGCACACTTTTTTTGGGTGAACTTACCTTACAGCTCTGAAACTACTTCATTTCTTTCCTTTGAAAATTTGCATCTTGATTTTCTAATTCACGTTAGAAATTTTATGTTATACCTTAATTTCTCTGCTGAAACTTCCAGTTGCAGAAAAATGAATGTAAAGTTATATATTACCCTAGTATTTGCTTAAATATTTCATTAGAGGAATTTGTTTTCTTATGCCTTTGGTTAATAAGCAACAGAAACTTACTGTTTCCTTGATATTCTGCTGCTGCAAAGGGAAAGAATCCCTGAAGAAAGGAGATATATACAGCTTATAAATCAATATAACTTATGATCTCAACATAAGAGAAGAGCTTGGAAGATTGTACATCTTGGTCTCTGAGGTATTGCTCATTTAGCAATTGCTCACTAAAGCACATAACCTTTTCATTCAGACTTAAGCCAAATGCAAGTTTGGAAGGAAGACTGTTTAGCTACTGAGGCTGTATGCAGGGGGTAAAAATTACTGTCTTCTGATAAATTGTATTTAGTTTTATAAAAGGCTAAATGGAGTCAATGACAAATGTTTTAGGAATACATAGAGCAGTTGATCACCAAAACTTCTATGTATATTTAACATGAAAATTAAAGAGGTGATAAGAACAAATGCAGAAATAAACATTACCAATATTTGCCTCAGTACTTGACCCATACAATAGTTCTAAGAATGAACGAATGTTTAGCTGATAAAGAATTTACATACTTTTAGGTTCATCAGGATGAATTAGATGATGGTGCAGTGACAACCCCAAAATCTGACTTATAACTGAAGATTATTTACTTATATACCCATCGGGATCCAACAGGGAGACCCTGATCACAGTAATAACTCAGGAATAATTCAGACATGGAAACAAGCACCATTTCAAATGTGGTCAAGTGCTGTGCTAAAGGGAAAGCACTCTGGAGGGACTCACATCAGTAAGTAAATCCTCCACCCAGAAGTGATACATGATTTTCTCTTGTGATTTACTGTGCAGATAGTCACACGATGCCACAAAGTCACATGATACCACAAAGAAGCCTGGAAATACAAACCTACTGTGTGTTTAATAATATTCACTAAAGAGCATTAAAGAGGACCATAGCTTTATAGATAGACTGGATCTATATGGAAACAAGATGGCCCCTGGCTCTCCATGCTTACATCCTACCAATTTAGCATATCAGAAAAAGATATGGTTTCCTGGTAAGTCTGCCCAAAAAAAAGAGGCTTCATAAGATAACCCAATATTTGTCAAGTGTCTCGCCAGATCTCAATCAGGTGGCCATCCCCTCATATGTTATTTTTAATCACATGGCTCTATTTTCATCACAAGGGTAGGCACCATGACCCATGCTGGCCACTCAGATCTCTCCATTACAGACCACAGTAATTCAGTCTGAGATAGTGACAGGAATCAAGCCAGAACAGTCAAAAATTATTTGTAGGACTTTCCTGATGCTATCTAAGAAGATTTGTTTCTCTGACATCCTACCAGCTATAAAGGTAATATTAATCTTGAACTGATGGCACCTATTTTTGATTTACATTGAAAAAGCCTGTCTGACTGATGAATCACAGACCTGTACCTCTGGTACAAATAATACATTGTTTAAAAAATTGTACATATTATACTATGTACAAATAATACCTTATATGTTTAAAAAAAAAAGGAGAAGAAGATAGTAGGAAGGGAAAAATGAAGGAGGGGGAATCAGAGAAGGAGATGAACCATGAGAGACGGTGGACTCTGAGAAACAAACTGAGGGTTCTAGAGGGGAAGTGGGTGGGGGGATGAGTTAGCCTGGTGATGGGTATTAAAGAGGGCACATATTGAATGGAGCACTGGGTGTTATACGCAAACAATGAATCATGAAACGCTACATCAAAAACTAATGATGTAATGTATGGTGACTAACAAAACATAATAAAATTAAATTTAAAAAAAGAAAAAGAAAGAGCCTGTCTGAGCATAAAACCAACCAATCAGGATGAAGAGCTTACAAAATAAAAAAATACAATCTTGATGACTAAGCCTTTATAACCAGTTGCATCTAAAGTGAGCTCCACTCTGGATTGTCTCGTTTACATTTCCTATGCTTTGCCTTAAGAACAAAAACAGAAGGCTCCCTTTATGCTGTTCACTAAAGAAATATTTCTTTGATCTACATAAATCCCAATCAAAATATACTCCTTGGAAACTACTTTGAGACATTATATTGATCATTCCTGTAGAGCTTAGGGACTTTAAGATAGTAAGATGTTCCAAGTTATTAGGAACAGATTATTGCAGATCACTTTTCCTCAATCATTCCTGGTAACAGAATCCTTCCTAATGGCAGCAATGACTTGACCTTGATCAAAAATTCTAGTTCTTGTGTAACCTAAGCCTACAAACTTGCAAAATACTTCCTCCTAGAAAAATCAACCCCAATAGAACTTAATGTATTCCCACACACCAGCATTTTCTTAGACTTCACTTTTACAAATAAGTCTATGTTATACACAACATTCAAAACATTTTACGATACTACCATCTAACTTTTTGAGACCTAAGTCAACAGGGAAGTATTTTATTTTATCCCCAGTTTATGCTTAAGGACACCAGTAAGTTCTAGTTTACCACCCACTATATAACATACAACTAACATTATAAAACTGAAACCAAATGGCCCCATGTTGGGTGCAGAGATTACTTACACAGAGAAACCAAATGAAGGAGTCTTCAGTTACATTTTTTTTCTTTCAGTCCCTTTCTCTTTAAATGACAGAGTATTTTATCTTCAGCATGTTAACACCAAAGATTAATCATAAATAATGGGTAGTTGTTGATTGTTTCCCACTTATTCCCAAGTCTTTGCCTAAAATCTCAAATTTCTTCTCTATTATAGATCATTGATGATTTTATTGTTAATCACATTTCTTTGCATAATGTCTAAGCATGTGCTCTCTGAAACAAGATATTGAGTTTAAATTCAGGATCCACCTCATGCAAATTACTATACTTTTTGTGCCTCTGCTTTCTCTTCTAGGAAATGGGTATAGCAGCTTACTCACAGATGGTTGGAAAATAATGGTTCTAAATGTTTTAATAGATTATTTTCCAACCAATTCTCATTATTATACTTTCAGGAAGTTCTCATATAACCCATGCCTGATTTCCAAATTACCCCCCAAAAAGACTTACACCTATATCTTCTATTTCCTTAGAAATCATACCACTAAATTCATGGCAGTCATGACTGAGACATTTTTAGAGATTTTTAAAGCTTTGTGGATTCTAAATAATACAATAAAGATATCAGGAAATCAGATATGCAATTAACCATAGTATATGTTGACTCTTTAATTTCCTCCACGCCCCCTTCCCATTTAACCCTATCTTCCTCTACAGAGCCAAAAGTTTTGCTGATAATGTATCTGCATTAAATCAGGATGCATTTAAGAAACTATACCTATTACCTTATATAGCCAGTTAAAAAAGAAAACCTGTGTGTGTGAGTGTGTGTGTGTGTGTGTGTGTGTGTGTGTGTGTGTGTGTGTAGACTCTTGGTGTTGACTTTATTATGTTACTTGCATATACAGAAAAATATTAGTATAAACTAATTATAACTATTGTTCTCATTCAACAATAAAACCAAGTTAAAACTCAAGAAGTTACTAAACGAATAAAAACAGTTAATTAGCAACAGTAATTTAACATACCTGATGATGTTTTTTGCTGAAACTAATCCAGGAGTCGCAACCCAACTATGCTAACTGCTATGGCAAGCACAAAATTTTGAGTTCTACATTCTTCACTACTTTTACTTTGCTATAATTCAATTTTCACAACTCTCTTATCTAATGGAAGGACTGGAAAAGCCTTGTTGGAACGACCTGCAAGAAAGGCATTTGGCCTCCACTTGGTATCTACTGTTAAGACTGATTTTGCCTTTTACTTTTTAGAAACTTACAGCTGAAGCAGTGCTGCTTGGTGTTCAACAGCCAAAATTTCAAACATTGAAATTTTTAGGCACTATCCTATTCTAAGGTAGATATTCTCAGATTCTTAAAAAAGAAAAAAACCTTACATTTAATTTTATTGTATTTGAAGGAACAATACTAATTCCACAGGGAATTGTGAAAACATGTTACGCTAACTCACAGACCTCAATATGAGAAACCCTAGATTTCCATATTGATCATGCATTCCTATGTGTGGGGCATTCCAATAACATTGCTTTTGTCTTCTCATCTAGCTAGGCAAGTCAAGAGAGAATATTTTTACTGGGAGAAGTAGGTGACTTTGAAGTAGGCTGACCAACTTGTCCCAGTTTGTCCAGCCCTTTCCCACTTTTTAACACCAAATATCCCATTTCCTGGGAACCTCTTCAGTCCAGAGCTAATCAGGATGGTTAGTCACTCTGCTGTGGATCATGGAGCATTTGATGTGTTAAAGCAAGCCTGTGTCTGTCCCCACAGTGGAAGACAGATGGGGATTAAGTGGGCCTGAATATCACTAACCACTTCCTCCTTTCTCAGGGAAGTCTCCAGACACTCCTACCCATCTCCTGGAACCAAGAATTTAGCCCTCCCCCAGCAAGACAGCAAAGTTTGGAAATAATCTTGGAGTACTCCATATACTACCAATAGTTCCTCCAACCACTTTTTGAGGAGGTCACCTGATCTGCTTTTACCTGCAACCTTTGGATCTCCAGGTTTTCTTAATTTAGGCTGGATCTCCAGTTTTCCTCCTTTCAGCCCAAGGGAGAGAGATTTTCTGGTACCTTATAGCTCAGTGGGGGTTGCTTTCAGGCTTCACACATTACAAGAAAAGAAACTACACATCTTTCATGAATATAGATGCAAAAATCCTTAAAATATCATAAATCTACCAACATGTCAAGAGAATTATTATACATCATGACGACATGATTTACCCCAGGAATGCAAAATTGGTTCAACATCCAAAAATCAACTCATGTAATACACCACATTAATAGAAAATTCTAAGGAATCTGCTAAAATAAAGAAAAAACCTATTTTTTTATAGAGGAGTTCAGCAGCAGGCTTTCAGGATGTAAAATCAACATATTAAATCCACTGTTTTTCTATACAGTAACAATAAGCAAAAAAATAGAAATTTTTAAAAATTCCATTTAAATAGTCTCAAGAAGAATACAAAAGAATAAATTAAACAACAGAAGTACAAAGCTCACACTCTGAAAACTACAAAACACTTTTGGAAGAAATTAGAAAAGACCTCAACAAAGGAGAAGACATCAGAAGACTTATTATTGTTAGATATTGGATGTTGGTTTGGTCTACAGATTAAACTCAATCCTTATCGATATTCCATCAGATTTCACTGCATATATTGCTAAACTAATTCCAAAATTTATATGAAAGTGCATGGGACACAGCACAGTGTAAACAATCTTGGGGAAAAAAAAGTTTTTCAACCCATTTAACCCCATTTTCCAGTTTTTCTTAAAATACTTCAAAGCAACAAACATAATTTTATAGGTTTAAGTATTTCTGCAAAACTCAAAGAAAACCCTTGCCAAACATCTCATAACAAAACTGCTAAAAATGAAAACTACCAGAAAACGGAGAAAATAACATTACATAAAAAGGAGCAATTCAGATAACGGAAGATTTCTCAACACAAACCATAAATAGAAACCAGAGAACAGTTGTGTTCCTTTGCGTTCCTTTTCTACTGCTGCTGTAACAAATTACCATAAATTCGGTGGCTTTAAAAAAACATAAATTTCTTAGAGTTTTGTAAATAGAAGTCTAATGTGGGTCTCATGAGACTAAAATCAAAGCATCTATAAGGCTGCATTCCTTTCTGGAGGCTCAAGGACAGAATCTGGTTCTGTACCTTTCCAGCTTCTAGAAACTGCCCATGTTCTTTGTTTTCGTGACACTTCTCCACCATTTTCAAACCCAGCAACACTGCATGTCTCTGACAACAGCTGAACAGTTTCTCTGCCTTTAAAGGCTTAAACGGAGCCCCGCCCCCCCAATAATCCTGGATTTTCTCTCCCTGTCAAAGTCCTTAACTTAATTACAACTATGTTGCAAAATTCTAAGTAAGGCAAGCTATCCCCAGGTTCCAGGCATTAGAACATGAACATCTTTGAGGGTCTATTTTTCTGTCTCCCACAACATGGAACACCAGTATTTATTTTTTTAAGATTTTAATTATTTATTTTTAGAGAGACAGAAAGAGAATGGAGGGAGGGCCTGAGGGAGAAAGAGAGAGAGAGAGAAAATCTCAAGTAGACTCTGCACTGAGCAAGGAGCCTGACACAGGGCTGTCTCACAACCCTGAGATCATGACCTGAGCCAAAATCCAGAGTCTAAGCTTAACCTGACTGAGCCACCCAGGTGCCCCGGGAACAACAGTTTTAAGGCTCTGGGAGGAAAGAACTGTTAACCCAGAATTCTGTATCCACCAAAAAATAGCATTCAGAAGTAAAAAAATAAAAACAATATGATTGAAAAGAAAGAAATAAAATTGTCTCTATTTACAGATGACATGCTTGCTACAAAAAGCTTATAAATGAATTTTCACAGTATAAAAAATCAATTTACAAAAATCAATCATATGTCTATATGGCATCAATGAACAATTTGAAAAAGAAATTTTTTTAAAGTATAATTTACAACAGCTACAAAAATGAGATACATAGTTCCAAGTGTAAACATGTGTGAGATCTATATGCTAAAAACTATAAAACGCTGATAAAAAAAAAATCAAAGACCTACATTAGAGAATGTTCCATATGCATACATTGGAAGACTCAACATTGTTAAGATAGCAATTATCCCCCAATTGATCTATAGACTTAATGATTTGCCAGTCAAAACCTCAGCAAGATTTTTTTGTAGGTACTGACAAGCTGATTCTACAATTAACGTGTAAAAGCAAAAGAGTTCAAAGCCAAAACAATTTTGAAAATGAAGACAAAAAAGGATTATACAACTTGATTCCATTGTTTACTGTAAAGCTACAGAACTTTCAAAACAGTATTGTATTGGTGAAAGGATAGATGCATAGATAAATAAATGGGACTGACTAGAGAACCCAGAAATAAACCCACACAAATACAGTCAATTGATTTTTCTGAACCGTGGAAAGTCAATTCAGCAAAGAAAGAACAATCTTTTCCACAAACAATGCTGGAATAATTGGACATCTACATGTCTTTACATGAAAATTAACTCAAATGAATCCTAAATCTAAATGTAAAACATAAAACTGTAAAGCTTTAGGAAAAAACGAAAACAAAAAACAAAAAAGATCATGACATTGGGTTAGGAAAGTATTCTTAAATACAAACTAAAAGCACGATCCATAAAGAGAAAATTAATAAATTAGAATTCTTCAGAATTAAAAACTTTGATCTGGGAGAGATACTGTTAAAAGAATGAAGAGGCAAGCTATGGTCTAAGAAAGACTACCTGCAAACCTGACAGAAGCCTCTGTTTTCATCTCTGCTGTATTCCCAGGAACTAGCATAGTATCTGGCTTATAGTAGAAACTCAATAAAAAATGTGTTAAATGAATGAATAAATTAAAGATTTAGCCAATATTTATTATCTTATAGGCTCATAAGCCTGTGTTCACAGATGGTAGAGGGTTTCATATATGGAGCCAAAAGCAAGTTAAAATGTTCTTTTCAAGTGAAATATAGATGCCTAATCTCAAAAACTGGCATGCTGTAACACCAGCCATTCTCCAACTTCTTGGTCTCAGGGTCTCCTTACACTCTTAAAAATCAATGAAGAACTAGATAGATGAATGGATAAAGAAGATGTGGTATATTTATACAATAGAATATTTTTCAGCCATCAAAAAGGATGAACTCTTGCTATCTGCAATGACGTGGTTGGAGCTAGAGGGTATAATGCTAAGCAAAATAAGTCAGTCAGAGAATGACAAATACCATATGATTTCACTCATATGTGGAATTTAAGGGAAAAAATGAGCAAAGGGGGTAAAAAGAGAGAGGCAAACCAAGAAACAGACCCTTAACTGTAGAGAACCCACTGATGGTAACCCGAGGGGAGGGGGTGGAAGGATGATGGGTGACATAGGTGTAGGGGATTAAGGAGTGCACTTATCTTGATGGAAAAAAAAATTAAAATAACAGGCAAAAATAAGCAATTGTGAAAAAATTATTGAAAAATTCAAAGAACTTTTATGTAGGTTATACCTATAACTGGTGTAATTAGAAATTATAGCTGATTTTATTAGTTTTTTATTTTTTAAAAAATGGTAAAACTATATGTGTAACATAAATAACATTTTATTTAAAAATATTTACATTGTTTTAAATTTTTGCAAATCCCTTTAACATCTGACTTAATAGAAAACAACTAGATTCTCTATCTGCTTCTGTACTCAACCTGTTGTATCAACTCCATTGCACACACATGAATGAATGAGTGGAAAAGACAACATCTTAGAAATCCCATGAAAATAGTCTTGACTCAAAGAATCCTTGAAAGAATCTCTGCACCACATTTTGAAAATCATTGGGATAAACAAATCCCAAAGAAATGCTTTATCTAGGAAAAATATATATAATTAAAATATCATTATGTCTATTAATGGAGCACTTATTTATACCCAAATGGTAATTTGATATGAAAACACCATCTGAAGCTAAACTTAAAGAAAAGTCAAGACCAGGCTCAAACAGAGGCCACATCTTTCCAACTTCAATTATATTTCCCTAATCCTCTGGAGAACTCCTTGCTTTATTAAAATCCTGAATTAATTTTGTTCCTTACCTTTTTCCTTAGAATACAAAAGCAAGACATCAACTTCTCTTCAGAGGTGACTAAAACTCCAACAATTTCCAACTGCAAAGGAAAAAAAAACAAATTACAGGAATAGTTCACGGACCAGTCTACAAATAAGTATCACCTTGAAAGCTGTTAAAGCTACATTGGTCCGAGGACAAACCAATTAAGTCAGAAGGGGTGCCGTGAGGTGCACTGAGGTGAGGAGCACCTCACGGCACCCCTTCTGATGTAATTGGGTTTTGTTTAAAGCTTCCCAGGACATTCTAATTAGCAGTCAACCCTGAGAATCACTGCCTTAATGACTCAAAGGCCCCAACCTCTGAGTTTATTTCATCCCTTCTTAATGCCTCTACCTTCTTATAAAAAGCCCCAGAAAGGAATAAAAAGTTTGGACAACAGCAGCTCTCTCTGTCCTAAGACATTATGGCAAAATACGTATTTTACTTAAGACTTTTCATCTTGGTAACTTGGACTTGCTTATATTGTTTAAAATTGGTGGCATCTCTTCCCTATATCCTGGGATTTCAGGTACAGCCAATTCCACAGGCACGCAAACTGCAGGTGTTCAGAAGCTTGGCCCTCAGAGGGGCCCTGTATTTGGTTTATGGCTCTGCTATTGCCCTCTTGTAATGATTAAGAATTGTTTAACAAGTATCTCTGCATTTTCATTTTTCACAGAGCCCCATAAATTATGTAGGTGGTCCTGATTTCAGGCTACATCAGGAACTATAAAAATTTGAAGAAGAACGAATTGACACTATTCTGACAAGACAGCCATAGAATGGGCCAGCTATACAAGAAGAGATTCCAGCTATCCAATAAATAAGTCCTGGAGGTGTAATGTGTAGCATGGTGACTATAGTTAACAGTACTTTTTGTGTATTTGGAAGTTGCTAAGTGAGTAGATCTTGAAAGTCCCATCACAGGAAAAGAAAATTGCAACTAAATGTGTTGATGGATGTTAACTAGATTTATTGTGGTGATTATTTCACAATATATACAAAGATTGAACCATTATGAAGTATACCTGAAACTAATATCACATGTTAATTATATCTCAATTTTTTTAAGTGTATAATAAAAAAGAAAGAAAGAAAAGCCAACCTACCAAATGGGAAAATATATTTGGAAGAAAAGAAAAGAGATGTACAATGATTCCCTATATTCTTAATCCCTAACTCTCCCACTCCTTCTAAAAGCCCCAAGCCACAGTTCATAGCCTCTTCTCCACCTCAAACTCTTATTCATGGCCTAGGTTCTTTTTTACTAACAGGAGTTATAAAAGGGATTATGTCAGTGCAGTTCCTAACTAAAAGCAGACGATCAGCCAAGTTAGGATAATTTGAGAAGGGGCTTACAAACGTGTGTAGGCTCTACAAAAACCAGAAGGTGCTAGAGAACTAATCCAGAATAAAGGCAATGACCCACAGGCTTAGAGGGAATCATGCAGAGAAGGCTATTTTGAGTGAAATATTGAACTTTAGTCAAAGAAGCCAGTCAGTGGCAACTTGAGCCAGAAAAGTAAATGCTTAGATCTCATTCTTCTCCATCCTGCTGACCTACAGCCTTGGCACCCTATTGGCTAAACCCAACCAGAAGAGGGAGGGCAAAAAAGACCATGCACTTAAGTGTTATAACTTGGTTGCCTGGCGCAGAAAAAGGTTAGAAAGTGGGTCTTGAGGGAGAGTGAAATTACATACCAAATTCAACCCCTTTACTCTATCAGCATCCTTCCTGCCCTTTGTTCAGGTGAAATGTATCCCCAACACAGGGAATATCTGAAGTCCTATTGGACTTCCCTGTAAAATAGGGTGATGTCAACTCAAGTCACACTCCCATCCCAAACCTAATATGCTAGCCAAAATGGTGGTTCTTCACAGAAAGTAAAAGGAAAAAGTGAAAAAACAAGCAATAGGTAACATAAATCATAGTTGCTTCAGTTGTTCTTTCTGTACCTGGTTCCTAAGACCTAAGTTTATAATTAGACTTCCTTCTACTCCACAAACTTCATTCCTGTGGGTGGTGAGTCAGCAGTCTTGTCTTTAATAGGTTATCATATTTTCTATTAGCCAAGACTATTGGGAAAGGAAGTATCAAAAGTTCCTCCAGCAAATTCCCTGGATCCCAGAATTGTCTTCCTTGCCCCCACCATGGAATGGAAAAGCAATTCAATTTCTCTCTGGTAATTGGGATCTATTTCCCCTGCCAAAACGATGACACGATTCTCTACCTATCGGTTCAGTGGCCAAAAAAAAGCCTCATATTATATAGAAAGAGAGTAGTTCTAGCTTCCAATTCATGGGAGCTAAAATTGTGTTACCTGGTGGGAGCATTCCTCGCTTAAACACTAGGACCTCCAAACTCACTGGGCCCAGGGACCCAGCAGAGAGCAAACAAAAATGTGTATAGTGGATGAATAGATGTAATAATAAAGGGTGCTACTTTCCACCTCCACCCCTTATTCTTGACCCATGCATTTTGAATATAGGGTAGAAATCATGACAAATATGTATATGTGCATGTGTGCATGTATAATCGTTTATTTAAGCATATGTCTGTATATGTGTGTTCCAATTCCCTTTCTTCTTATCTATCTGGGTGAGGAATCTTAATAAAAGGATCTTGTAAGAACTTTGACAACTATTGTATTTTTTGATGTGTGTGTTTGTGTATGTGTGTGTTAGACAAATGAAGTACCCAAACTCATCAAGCCTATTCAAGATTAATGAATTCACTTAAAGATGTTTAAGGTTGTAATTAGCTCACAAATTTTTAAGTCCAAAACACTGCACAACCAACAATGGGTTTTATAAAATCTATTTTATAAAGAAAGAAAAAATGAGTAAATTGAGCAAGGAAAATGAAAATACAACAGAGAATGCACAGACTCCATTAAATGATTATAAGTTTATTAAAATTTTAAATAGAGGAAATTCATCAAGTCACTAAGGTAGTAAAACTGTTAAAATATCAGCTCTTGACATGTGTGTCTACAGAAGCCCACAACTTACATAATACTCCTTTCTTTCAATATTAAATATTTGGTTATTTACGAGAGTTAACAATGATTAAAATATACTTATGCCTGTTTCTCCACTTTCTTACTAAAGTTTGCTAAATTTGCTTTCCTAGGGCCTTTAGCCTTACTTTGCATATCAGCCTGGTTTCAGTATATTTAAATGAAAATGTCTGATTTTTAAAAAAGAACATTAATAACTCTGTTAAATGTTGTTTTAAGAATAGTATCTCTTAAGAAAGGCAAATGAACAGAAGTATGTTTGGCTTCATATTATAATTTTATGTCTATTGGACCAATGAAATGTCAGAAATAGGGTGCAAGTATCCAAGAAGGTTCACTCACTCATATATTCATTTAGCCAATATTTTACAACACCTACTATACAACATCCACTGTGGTAGACACTATTATGTGCCCTGGAGGGAGCAAGGAGGATGAGCAAGGTTAATAAATAAAATACAGAAAACACCCTTAGCCCTCAAGGGACAATAATCCAATATGAAGGATTCAACACATACATGATGAATGATTAATTAATTCCAAGTACGGGATAGTACTAATTTCAGAGGAAGAGTGCACTAGTGCACTATCAGAGTTCAAAGCAGGAGGAGGTTCATTCTGTGGGCTTAAGGAAACCCACCTTTGGGGAAAAGTTTCCCTCTGAGAACAAATAGCCCCTGGCAGCTGAAAAATGGGCCATGAGTGAAGGGATTGATGAGGCAGAAATATTGATTTAAATGGCACTTGCTTTAAATTACTACTTAAAACTAGAAGTATATAAAGTCATCCATGGAAAGAAAATAAAAATAAAAGAGGCTTATGCCTTAACTTCAGACATATGGGCATTTGCTGGTTGGGGGACTGGGAGGGTCACTTAGGATTAAATGATTAAGTGAAGGGCACTGAGAAAGAGAGGTTTAAAAATAATGAAGGTAATATCTATTGTGAAAGCAAAAGTTTCAGTGATAATTTCAACTGGTCAGCCCCAACTTGGTGCCTTTAGCAGAAAACAACACCCCCAGCATGCAGCTGGGGCTAGCTAGGCCTGAACAGCACAGCTTTACTCATGGAAAACACCCCGGATTCTCTAAACTCCTTTCCACATTGCTGTTTCTCTCACACTCTTTGGCACTCATTATTTCCAGGCTTCTGACTCCACTTCCCTTTTGGCCCTACATCCAGCCCTTAAACCTGACTTGTTCTCTAGTTCAGTGTTTTTGAGCATTTCAGCATCTGCAGACCATTCATTTGGGATCTGGTGCACAGATAAACCACCAATTTTAGATTATTTTTAAATCCTGTCCAAAACAATAAAGCAATATTGTAAACTAGTATTTACTACTACTACTAGTTTAATAGTGATGAAGAGTGAAGTTTTCTTTCAGCGAAGTTTCTATAGCAACTATTTGTGATGCAGTGCTGAACAGCTTGGAGCATAGATCTGATTTTCTATTCAGACAGTTTCATCTTATTTTCCTTTTTTTTATTTCTGTTAAATGTAAAACTTCAAATTTACATATGCCATCATCAGTGGAAGCATGGCCCAAACAGGAGCCTAAAAATTATGGAGACATATCTTCTTGCTATACTACTTTAAAAGCACCATCAGATGCTAAAATAATAAGTATACTATAACCAAAAAGGAAAAAATGGCCTATTTCTACTTGTGAAATAATGGAAACTTGTTTGCTAGTTTGTGTTTTGATTGCATTCAGCTTTTTTTTCTTTTTAATTTTTTATCGTTATGTTAATCACCATATATTACATCATTAGTTTTTGGTGCAGTGTTCCATGATTCATTGTTTGTGCATAACACCCAGTGCTCCACGCAGAACGTGCCCTCCTCAATGCCCATCACCAGGCTAACCCATCCCCCTACCCCCCTCCCCTCTAGAACCCTCAGTTTGTTTTTCAGAGTCCATCGTCTCTCATGGTTCGTCTCCCCCTCTGACATACTCCCCTTTTCTTCCTTTCCTGTTATCTTCTTCTTTTTCTTTTAAAAGGGTTTTTTTTTAGAGTTATAATCTATAGCAAGCTTTAGATATGGTTTATAAAAATCTCCAATATGTCATTGTTGTGTTTCTTCAATAAAAAGTAAAAATCATGAAATATAAAAGAACATCAACTCTGAACAATCATTTTGGGTTGTGGAATCACAATATGGTATTCATTTAAATTCTGGTATTTTATCAGGTCTTCTACACATTGACATTAAAGAACACTAACATGGTTTTACTGGCATTACTATTATTATGAAAATTTTAGAAAATCATCCTTCATTGTAAAACCTCATGTGCGCTCCAGGGTGGAATATCTATATACTCACATTGGATGCTAAATGAACTTACTAAAAAATGTCCATTTCCTTCAAGGCTGACTTGAGATTAGAATAAGTATTTTCATTGCCAGACGTTCTGGGTAAGCAAACCGGTCTATCGATGGACATCATGATATCTGCCTTTATTTATGTAGTAACGCCCATCGTTCTCTGCACATAGCTAGCACTCCTTATCTACCACTCTCAAAACAAATTCCTTATTTACAACATAACTTACAAAGAAAAACGACATTAACTTCTGGGAGCACGGGGTTTCACTGAAAAACAGAACAAAAAGGCATCAGTGTGCTTCAGAAACTGATCCATACTACCCACAGCTGTGGCTTCAGCTCCCTGTAAATATCTATTAATACATATACAAGAGTAACTGCACCTTCATGCTAACTGCATTTTATATTATGTAATAGCTCACAGTGTCATTTGAAAGAGGAATTTTTCCAATGCCTCTTCTACTTTTACTTTGAACATGATTTTAATCATTTACTTCCAGTCTGGTTTTATTATCATCTCCAAAATTGATGTACTGATGTTTACCTGATGTTGACTGATTACCTGATGTTATGAGGAGTGCCACTATGATTATGCCACTATAGTTTCACATATTATCCATATCAAATAACTAAGTTCATTAATTTTATATTAAAAAGAATTATTTTGCTCTTGTTTGGGGGAAAAATATCAATTGTTTTAACAAAGACATTTAAAGACAAGGGCTTCATTTACAAGGTATGTTAAATACACATGGCTTTTTGTCACTGACTGACAAATTCTCATACAAAAAGGAAATTGTTACCAGTCCAATAAAATATACTGTATACATGTTCATTATCACATTTTCTATTTATAGCTCATATTTTGGGAAATAAATTCATCCTCAGTTAATTCCTCTTTTTCCATCCAGTACTTGGCTAAATCCACTTCACTGTTTTCATCCTGTAATTTTTCTACCTTTCCTTAATTCTTGCCTTTGGTTCCTTACCCTAGATTGTGTCTTCCTAAACTAACCCCAATTTCTCTGACTCTGAAGTTCAGCACACTCTCTCTTAACAAATTTTGAAGTCAGTCCCTGTCCCCAGAGCTTCATAGAGAAGGTGAGAAGTGTAGCACCCCATGGGGGGAGGCATTACAACCAGGTCAGCCTGTGAGCTCCTCCTACTAAGGAAAGAGGATCAGGTAGCTTCTTTTAGAGTTTTGGCTCATCTACATTCACAGCTTTGCTGCACTATTTAAAGAGGTCCTTTTACGTATTAAGTCTAAGCTGGATATAATGGCAGCATTTTAGTTAGCAAGGTAACTACTACTTGCTACATCTTCGGGACAACCTTCCTGCATATGTTAGTCCATTTGAATTATGTCAGTGCAAAGCCCTTCCTCTATGCTGATAACCCATCTATGTCCAATTTCTTTCCCCCCCTCAAAGTTTGTGGGATTTTTAAAATTGTAATAACTGATCATCAAGAAAAAATTTACAGAATGCATAATGGTTTTAAAAATGCACTGAATTCCTATTCTCTTAAAAAAGTTGAATTGGAAGTTAGTTTCTTTATGTCATCCTTCATACTGATACATCTATGTTGCATCAGAAAAAAATTCACAAATATTACCATTCACTATATTTTCTTCTCTCTGGACATTTCTCTTGTTTTATAGGATGACGTTGATGTATTCTCTCTTAAAGCCAACATCTTTCCCCTAAAAGTTGGACTTAATTTATTTAAAGCCCCGTGGGCAGAATAATCAATAGAGGGTTCAATTGAAAAAGTTGTCAAGAACATGAGTCAGACAATATTTCTATATTGGTCTACTTAATCATCTGTTTTGATTGAGTAGACCAATTAGTTGGTTGAAGAATTAATCAATTCACTGAATTAAATTATTTTAGCACATGAGTAGACCAGGCAAGAAATTCAAATGAGTGAAGTGACTCACCCAGAAGAATGAAGTAAGTGTAGAGGAAGGAGAAACTAGCAAATTAAAGAAGGAAGGTGTCATACAAAGGAGACAGCCACCATTCTAGTCCTCCTGTGAAACGGGAGACTAACTTTGCAATAAATTTAGATTTATCACAAGCTGGAAATCTGATTTTAAAGAAAAATCTCCAAACTTTTAAAAGTTGTCAGTCAATGCATTTGTAATTTCTAAAACCATGACACTGTTTACTAAATCAGTGACTTATAGGTTAGATATGCCTTTTAGGCCACTGTTTTTTACCTCCTTTTTAGAATCAGATGGATATAATAAAAGGAGCAATCATAAGTGTCTTTGCCGATGCATAATGTGAACACATATACTTTCAACAATACCTACCTCCACAGACACACACAAAATAAGTCATCATAAATTATTTCTTATGAAGAATAATTATACATGCATGCATATATGTGTGTATATGAATAGAGGTACACAATCTTTTCCCTAGTCTTAGCCAGAATTGAGAGTTGCTCCCAATAAAACTAAATCCGGTTCTTACCACATCATTAATTAACCTCCCAAAAGCTCTTCATTTTAAGAGAGTTCATAGGATGTATCATGTTCCCAAAATTTCCGATCGCAATCTTTTTTTTTTTGGTTTCAGAGATAGAATTCAGTGATTCATCAGTTGTACATAACACCCAGTGCTCGTTACATCAAGTGCCCTCCTTAATGCCCATCACCAAATTATCCCTTCTCCCCACCCACTTCCCCTCCAGCAACCCTCAGTTTGTTTCCTAGAGTTCAGTATCTCTTACGGTTTGCTCCCTCTCAATTTTCATCTTACTTTATTTTTCCTTCCCTTCCCCCATATTCACGTTTTGTTTCTGAAATTCTACATGTGAGTGAAATAATATGTTATTTGTCTTTCTCTATTTACTTATTTCACTTAGCATAATACCTTCTAGTTCCATTCATGTCATTGCAAATGGTAAGATTTCATTCTTTTTGATGGCTGAGTAATATTCCATTGTATATATGTACCACCTCTTCTTTACCCATTCATCTGTCAATGGACATCTGGGCTCTTTGCATAGTTTGGCTCTTGTAGACACTGCTGCTATAAACATTGGGATACACTTCGAATCACTATGTCTGTACCTTTGGATAAATACCTAGTAGTGCAATTGCTGTATCATAGGGTAGCTCTATTTTTAACTTTTTAAAAAAGATTTTATTTATTTGAGAGAGAGAGTGAGAGAGAGAGCACGAGAAGGGGGAGGGGAAGAGTGAGATGCAAACTCCCCACTGAGCAGGAAGTCCAATGTAGGGCTTGATCCCTGGACTCTGGGATCATGAACTGAGCTGAAGGCAGATGCTTAACTGACTGAGCTCCCCAGGCGCCCCTATTTTTAACTTTTTGAGGAACCTCCATACTGTTTTTCAGAGTGGCTGCACCAGTTTACACTCCTACCAGCAATATAAGGTTCCCCGTTCTCCACATCCTCACCAACATCTGTTGGTTCCTAAGTTGTTCATTTTAGCCATTCTGACTGCTGTGAGATGGTATCTCATTGTGGTTTTGATTTGTATTTCCCTGATGCCAAGTGATGTCGAACATTTTTTCACCTGTCTGTGGGCCATTTGTATGTCTTCTTTGGAGAAAAGTCTGTTCATGTCTTCTGCCCATTTCTTAACTGGATTTTTTGTTTTTTAGGTGTTGAATTTGGTAAGTTCTATATAGATTTTGGATACTAGCCCTTTATCTGATAATACATTTGCAAATATCTTCTCCCATTCTGTTGGTTGTCTTCTAGTATTGTGGACTGTTTCCTTTGCTGTACAAAAGCTTTTTATTTTGATGAAGTCCCAGTAGTTCATTTGTGCTTTTGTTTCTCTTGCCTTTAGAGATGTGTTTAGCAAGAAGCTACTGTAACCAAGGACACAGAGGTTGCTGTCTGTGTTCTTCTCCAGGGATTTGATGGATTCCTGTCTCACATTTAGGTCTTTCATGCATTCAGAGGGGTTTTTTTGTGTGTATATTGTAAGAAAGTGGTCCACTTTCAATCTTCTGGAAGAGGCTGTCCAATTTTCCCAGTACCATTTATTTAAGAGACTTTCTTTTTTCCATTGGGTATTCTTTCCTGCTTTGTCGAAGATTAGTTGACCATAGAGTTGAAGGTCTGTTTCTGGGTTCTCTATTCTGTTCCATTGATCCACGTGTCTGTTTTTGTGCCAGTACCATATTGTCTAGATGACTGTAGCTTTGTAATATAGCTTGAAGTCTGGAATTCTGATGCCTCTAGATTTGGTTTTCTTTTTCAACATTCTTTTGGCTATTCAGGGTCTTTTGTAGTTCCATACAAATTTTAGGATTGTTTATTCCAGCTCTATGAAAAAACCTGATGGTATTTTTTTTATTTTATTATGTTATGTTAATCACCATATATTACATCATTAGTTTTTGATGTAGCATTCCATGATTCATTCTTTGCATATAACATCCAGTGCTCTATTCAATACATGCCCTCTTTAATACCCATCACCAGGCTAACGCATCCTCCCACCCACCTCCCCTCTAGAACCCTCAGTTTGTTTCTCAAGTCCATCATCTCTCAGGGTTCGTCTCCCCCTCCAATTCCCCCCCCTTCATTTTTCCCTTCCTACTATCTTCTTTTTTTTTTTTAACATATAATGTAGTACTTGTTTCAGAGGTACAGGTCTGTGATTCAACAGTCTTACACACTTCACAGCACTCACCATAGCACATACCCTCCCCAATGTCTATCACCCAGCCACCCCATCCCTCCCACCCCCCACCACTCCAGCAACCCTCAGTTTGTTTCCTGAGATTAAGAATTCCTCATATCAGTGAGGTCATATGATACATATCTTTCTCTGATTGACATATTTCGCTCAGCATAACACCCTCCAGTCCCATCTATGTCATTGCAAATGGCAAGATTTCATTTCTTTTGATGGCTACATGATATTCCATATATATATATATATATATATATATATATATATATATATATATATACCACATCTTCTTTATCCATTCATCTGTCAATGGACATCTTGGCTCTTTCCATAGTTTGGCTATTGTGGACATTGCTGTTATAAACATCAGGGTGCAAGTACCCCTTCAGATCACTACATTTGTATCTTTGGGGTAAATACCCAGTAATGCAATTGTTGGGTTGTAGGGTAGCTCTATTTTCAACTGTTTGAGGAAGCTCCATACTGTTTTCCAGAGTGGCTGCACCAGCTTGCATTCCCACCAACAGTGTAGGAGGGTTCCCCTTTCTCCTCATGCCTGCCAACATCTGTCGTTTCCTGACTTGTTAATTTTAGCCATTCTGACTGGTGCGCAGTGGTATCTCATTGAGGTTTTGATTTGGATTTCCCTGATGCCGGGTGATGTTGAACACTTTTTCATGTGTCTGTTGGCCATTTGGATGTCTTCTTTGGAAAAATGTCTGTTCATGTCTTCTGTCCATTTCTTGATTAGATTATTTGTTCTTTGGGTGTTGAGTTTGATAAGTTCTTTATAGATTTTGGATACTAGCCCTTTATCTGATATGTCATTTGCTAATATCTTCTCCCATTCTGTGGGTTGTCTTTTGGTTTTGTTGACTGTTTCCTTTGTTGTGCAAAAGCTTTTTACCTTGATGAAGTCCCAGTAGTTCATTTCCTTAGTGGTTATAGGTCTGTTCAAGTTTTCTATTTCTTCCTGGTTCAGTTTTGGTAGTTGATACATCTCTAGGAATGCATCCATTTCTTCCAGATTATCTAATTTGCTGGCATAAAGTTGATCATTATATGTTCTTATAATTGTTTGTATTTCTTTGGTGTTGGTTGTGATCTCTCCTCTTTCATTCATGATTTTAATTATTTGGGTCCCTTCTCTTTTCTTTTGGATAAGTCTGTCCAGGGATTTATCAATCTTGTTAATTCTTTCAAAGAACCAGCTCCTAGTTTCGTTGATCTGTTCTACTGTTCTTTTGGTTTCTATGTCATAGATTTCTGCTCTGATCTTTATTATTTCTCTCCTGCTGGGTTTAGGCTTTATTTGCTGTTTTTCTCTAGCTCCTTTAGGTGTAGGGTTAGGTTGTGTATTTGAGACCTTTCTTGTTTCTTGAGAAAAGCTTGTATTGCTATATACTTTCTTCTTAGGACTGCCTTTGCTGCATCCCAAAGATTTTGAACAGTTGTGTTTTCATTTTCATTTGTTTCCATGAATTTTTTTAATTCTTCTTTAATATCCTGGTTGACCCATTCATTCTTTAGCAGGATGCTCTTTAGCCTCCATGTATTTGAGTTCTTTCTGACTTTCCTCTTGTGATTGAGTTCTAGTTTCAAAGCACTGTGGTCCAAAAATACACAGGGAATGATCCCAATCTTTTGGCACCAGTTGAGACCTGATTTGTGACCTAGAATGTGATCTATTCTGGAGAATGTTCCATGGGCACTAGAGAAGAATGTGTATTCCGTTGCTTTGGGATGGAATGTTCTGAATATATCTGTGAAGTCCATTTGGTCCAGTGTGTCATTTAAAGTCTTTATTTCCTTGTTGATCTTTTGCTTAGATGATCTGTCCATTTCAGTGAGGGGGGTGTGAAAGTTCCCTAATATTATTGTATTGTTGTTGATGTGTTTCTTTGCTTTTGTTATTAATTGGCTTATATCATTAGGTGCTCCCATGTTAGGGGAATAGATATTTAAAATTGTTAGATCTTCTTATTGGATAGACCCTTTAAGTATGATATGATGTCCTTCCTCATCTCGTTAAGTTTTTTTTAATTTTATTTATTTGAGAGAGAGAATGAGATAGAGAGAGCATGAGAGGGGGGAGGGCCAGAGGGAGAAGCAGACTCCCTGCTGAGCAGGGAGCCCGATGCGGGACTTGATCCCAGGACTCCAGGATCATGACCTGAGCCGAAGGCAGTCGCCCAACCAAATGAGCCACCCAGGTGCCCCTTCATCTTTTATTATAGTCTTTGGTTTAAAATCTAATTTGTCTGATATAAGGATTGCCACCCCAGCTTTCTTTTGGTGTCCATTAGCATGGTAAATGTTTTCCACCCCCTCACTTTAGATCTGGAGGTGTCTTTGGGTCTAAAATGAGTCTCTTGCAGGCAGCACATCAATGGGTCTTGTTTTTTTATCCAATCTGATAGCCTGTGTCTTTTGATTGGGGCATTCAGCCCATTTACATTCAGGGTAACTACTGAAAGATAGGAATTTAGTGCCATTGTATTGCCTGTAAGGTGACTGTTACTGTAGATTGTCTGTGTTCCTTTCTGGTCTATGTTACTTTTAGGCTCTCTCTTTGGTTAGAGGACCCCTTTCAATATTTCTTGGAGGGCTGGTTTCATGTTTACAAATTCCTTTAGTTTTTGTTTGTCCTGGAAGCTTTTTATCTCTCCTTCTATTTTCAATGACAGCCTAGCTGGATATAGTACTCTTGGCTGCATATTTTTCTCATTTAGTGCTCTGAATATATCATGCCAGTCCTTTCTGACCTGCCGGGTCTCTGTGGATAGGTCTGTTGCCAATCTAATGTTTCTGCCATTATAGGTTACAGATCTCTTCTCCTGAGCTGCTTTCAGGATTTTCTCTTTGTCTCTGAGACTAGAGTTTTCCTATTAGATGTCAGGGTGTTGACCTATTTTTATTGATTTTGAGGGGGGTTCTCTGTGCCCCCTAGATTTTAATGCCTGTTTCCTTCCCAAAATTAGGGAAGGTCTCTGCTATAATTTGCTCCAATATACCTTCTGCCCCTCTCTCTCTTTCTTCTTCTTCTGGGATCCCAATTATTCTAATATTGTTTTGTCTTATGGTATCACTTATCTCTTGAATTCTGCCCTCATGATCCAGTAGTTGTTTCTCTCTCTTTTTCTCAGCTTCTTTATTTTTTTTTTTTTGGTCTTCTATATCACTAATTCTCTCTTCTGCCTCATTTATCCTAGCAGTTAGAGCCTCCATTTTTTATCGCACCTCATTGATAGCCTTTTTGATTTTGACTTGGTTAGATTTTAGTTCTTTTATTTCTCCAGAAAGGGTTTCTCTAATATCTTCCATGCTTTTTTCAAGCCCAGCTAGTATCTTTATAATCATCATTCTGAACTCTAGTTCCAACACCTTACTAATGTCCATGTTGATTAGGTCCCTGGCAGTCAGTACTGCCTCTTGTTCTTTTTATTGAGGTAATTTTTTCCATCTTGTCATTTTGCCCAGAGGACAATAGATGAATGGGAGAACAAAATGCTAACAGGGTAACAATGAACTCAGAAAAATATACACTAAACAAATCAGAAGAGACCTGAAACCAGGGCAAAAGAAAGGGAAAGAAAGAATACAAGGGAAAAAAAAGGAAAAGAAAAAGATAAAAAAAAAAGAATATGATCAAATATGATCAGGCTGGTGCATAGATCAGTGCCACACACTAGATTTGGGGTATATTTTGGTCTGTTAAAAGAAAGTGCCTCCCAAAATTTTAAAGAAAGAAAAGCTTATATATGTACAAAAATAAGGGTAAATACAATGAGGGGATGGAATAGGACTGTAAAGATGAAAATTATAAAAGATTATCTGTAAGGGATGATAAGATAAGAAGTTGGTTGAAAAAAGAAAGAAGAGAAATTTTAAAAAAGGGGGTAGGGAGAGAACGTGATCAGGCAGGAGACTAGAACAAAGCCATACACTAGAGATTTAGGGTATATTTTGGTCTGCTAGAAGAAACTATATCCCAAAATTTTAAAGACAGAACAACTTATATATATATACCAAAAATAAGGTTAACTACTATGAAGGGATAGAATATGACTCTTCCAGAAAGTGGCTGCTTTTCTGTTCAGAGTTGCTGCTATTCTTTTCTTCAATCTCCTGTTGAGTTCATAAGTGTTCAATATGGTTTGATCCCTATCTAGCTGAATTCCTGGGACCAGAAGAAATTTACGTCTCCCACTCCTCCACCATCTTGCTCCTCCCCCCAAAGCTGATGGTATTTTGATAGGGATTGCATTGAACATGTAGACTGCTTTATGTAGCGTAGACATTTTAACAATATTTGTTCTCCCAATCTATGAGCATGAAATGTTTTTCCCTCTCTTTGTGTCTTCCTCAGTTTCTTTCATAAGTGTTCAATCTTTTAACACCTGGTTGTGTCCATTGTGCCTTTTCCTTTTATCCTTCTCCTTATGAAATGGCTATCAGGTGATCCATCATGAAGCTACCATAGCAGCTCAGAATTTCTCCCCATTCATTCTAATTTGATAAACTGTGGTGAGCATAGGATTCTACACTTTTAATAAACAGTCTGCATTATTCTGAAAGAAATGGGTCTTTGATTATTTGACAAACATAAATGTCTATTACTTTAATTTCTAGTCCTCTGTCTTATTTATGTCACTCAGAACTCTATATGTTCCTTCAATATGAGGACTGTTTTTTCCTCAATTCAGAAAAACTCTCATCCATGAATCTATGTCTCTCTTACATGTTTTTACTGCTGAAAACTAGAGCCTTGATTCTGACCCTCAGCAATATGGCTTAGGCCCCACCTGCATCAGGAACTTCCTGACCCAAACCTGCCTGAATTGCCCATTTCCCCTGTTCATGCTGTGATCTCCCTATAATCAAAGACATTTCTGATTGCCTGTTTCTAGATCTCTTAGATGAACTATCTTTGTGAGCTTCTTCTTACCAACTACTTCTTGGTCCTATCCCAACCCCTGCTCTGTTCACTGGGTCCACCCAATCTCTGGGGCCAATCATCCCCAGCATAACACTTTAATAATGATAACAATAAAAAAAACCTCCCATCTAACCCTTATAAGCTCTAGAGCCCAGCAATGCAGCCGATCCTAGGGACCAGAATTAATAATCAGAGAAAGACTCTGGAAAATGAAAGTCATGAGGTTATGCTTAATCATCACACACATAAAAAAAAAGTTCACTCTCACTTAATCTCATTCATTCTACAGATATGGATTTAATACTTTCTATAAATGAAATGCTACACTAGGCCTAAGGATAGAGCAATGATCAAAAGAGACAAAGTTCCCCGTCCTCAAGAAGTTTGCATTCTAATGAGAGAAACAGACAATAAACAATTAAATGAGGGGTGCCTGGATGGCTCAGTAGGTTAAGGCTCCTACTCTTGGTTTCAGCTCAGGTCATGATCTCAGGGTAGTGACACCGAGCCCTGCATCAGGCTCCATGCTCAGCCCAGAGTCTGCTTGAGATTCTTTACCTCTTCCTCACCCTCTGCCCCTCCCCCCACTCATGTGTGCGTATATATGCTTTCTCTGTCTCTCCCAAATAAATAAATAAGTAAAATCTTTAAAAATAAATAAATAATTAAATGAGCAAACATTTAATTTGATGGTGCTATGAAAAAAAGAAAGTATAAAGAATGGCAAGGGAAAGAGTGGGAATATGAAAAGGGTTGAATTTCACATAGGATATTAAAGAAGGCTCCATGGTGAGAGGACATGTGCACAAGCCCTTGTTGGACATGAGGGAGCAAACCATGTAGACATTGCCAGAAAGAGTTTCCAGGCAGAGGAAAGAGCAAGTACAAAGGTCTTGAAGAAATCACGTGTTTGTGACTGAGGAACAACAAAGGAGGCCAATGTGAGCAGAGTGGAGTAAGCAAAGGAGAAACTAGATGGAGATAGGGTCAGAGGGGCAGCAGGGGCCAGATCATACAGAACCCCATTGGCAATTGAAAGGATTTAGGATTTTATTCTGAGTGGGATAGGGAGTCACTGGAAGGTTTTTAGCCAGAGGGTGACATAATCTGACATATTTGAGCAGGATTACTCTGGCAGAAGTGTAGGATATAAGACTAAATGTGAGTTTAAGACAGAAGTGGAAAAACTAATTAGAAGGATATGGCAAAAAATCCAGTGGAGAGATGGAGGTGATGTGAGCCAGAGTGGTAGTGAAATTGGTAGAACTCTCAGTATATTTTTAAGGTAGAGTCAGCTAGATTTGCCAATGGATTTAATGTGGGGTATGAGAAGAGAAAAGTCAAGATGACTCCAAATGTTGGCTTATGTAATTGGCAGGCTAAAGTTGCACTTAAGTATTTGAGAAGTTTGGAGGAAAAGTGGATTTGAGTAGAAGAAAAGCATTCAGTTTGGATATATTAAATTTGAGACTATTAGACAGATGAAGATGTTCATGAGCAATTGGGTTTTGAATCCACATATCGGAGAGATTCAAGCTGAATACATAAATTGGATGCTATCATCATATCAATCATATTAAAAATCAAAAGAATTATATGAGATTACCTGATGATTGAAAAGAAAAACAGTTCAAAGAATGAGCCTTTAGTTGGTCTAACATTAAGAAGAGGAGAAAATGGAAGGGGTAATGAAGAAGAAGAGTAACAAAAGAGAGTGAGAATAAGCCAGCACTGAGATAAAAGGAAAACTATGAGAGAGTTGGTCACCAAAACCAAAGAGAGAACATGTTGCAAGGAAGTCATCAACTAGATCAAATGGTGTTGAGAAGTCAAATAAGATAAGGACCATGAATGGGCCCTTGGATTTATCAATATTGCAGTCATTAGATTTTGATCAGAGAAAGGGATTGGAGAATAAAACCTTGTATTCAAAAGAGAATAGAAAACTTAGGCAATACTTTAAGAACTGATTTCCACTTCTTCATAATTACAGTTTTGTTACCACACAACCACCTTGAAATTTTTCTGCATTCACTAACTGTTTAAAGCTCTGTCTGAGAAATGGTGTTTTGGGCATCATATTAACCATAGAGATTATACACACACACACACACACACACACACACACACACACACACACATACACAAATATCCCATCCTTGCTTTTATGGAACTTAACTGGGTGAAACACAGAGCTTCAAAATAACTATGGCCATTAATGCCATGAATACTGTGTATCTTTTAAGGACTTGAATTAAATTTAGTACCTCCTGTGACTGCATTAGCTGCAGGAGAGAGGGCAGTCCATAACTACCACTTACTTTAATGAAATTAACTATAACCTGATTTTTTTGCTAAAAGTAGCAGGAAATTGCTCGATAATCCAAATGTATCTTAGGTAACAGTAGGAGAAAATTACTACATGATGTTCGCCTTGGTAACTTGAAGCCAATGAAAGCTTATTATCCTCATAAAGTGTATAGACTTAGTATAGTACGTGAAGCAATGATACATTGACATACAGCTCTTTTTCTCATTAAGTCTCCAAATGTCGAATTTCACTCTTCAACTCTTAAAGTGCCATAGAGAGTAAAATAGGGATACCTGCAGATATAAAATGTGTTCTTTCATTAAGAACACGAAAGAAGTCATTACTGCTTCCTATTAAATAACCATATTCTTTGTGGCTAACAGAAAAGAATGGTGGGCTTCTTGTGTTCTCCCTTCTCCCTGAGAGCTTGAGTCCCTTCAAAGAGTCATTAGCTTAGTGGAGAAAGTCATCCATTAAACCCCTAAGAAGAGAGAGTATTATAAAAATTGATTATTTCTATCATGAGTACCTTTCTCTCTTTCTGATCGCTCCATAAAACTGAACTTGAACATAAAGTCTTTGATCCTAAGGATACTTAAGACCCACCCTTCTATTTTCCCACCCCCAAAAAGACATACAGAAGGAAATGGCTTTGAGGAGACTTCAGCTATATTTGCTAAATAGCAAACCTTTTAAAGGTAGGAAAGTGCTAATTGGACAACAGATGCAGCATTGGTTACTTTGTGTTTGCAATTTCTTTATATTCCTCCCCAAATTTTATCAGTAAATGATAGACCCTATTCTAAAACCCTATCCTGAAAACAAGGAGACTAAAGATCAGAGGGATTCAATGATAACCCAGTAACATATAGCTACTAAGCCAGAAGGGCAGGATTTTTAATATATAAGTAAGGAAGCTTATGTGGCTACCTCCATGCGTGTAGGAAAGGATTTTTTTAATTGAGTTTATCATAGCACTATGGAATTTTATATCATCATGGACCAGAGAAGATGTATTAGCTCTAATTTGAAAAGCATACATTTCCTTAAGCAAAAAGACATTATCAAAATACTGAATCATTCTACTCTGTTAAACTATGACCATATTTTCTTTCTCTAATTTCGGTTAAGTAAAGGTCTAGGATTAGGAAGGGAGGAAGAGATAACATAAACCTCCCTGCAAAATGAAAACAAATTTATCAAGGCAGGATTCCTATTTTCATTAGTACACCTGAAGATGAAAGTCATGACCTTATCTTTCCCCAGAAAGTTAATTCTGGAGCCTTTCATCCATGTGTGTGCTGCGCATACTTGCTCCTGACTCAGTATCCTGCTTCCTCCCACCTTCCAAGCTCTCCACTCTGCCCCTTTCAACACCACCCATATGTTCAACCTCTTTTTTGATTCTCAACTGAAACTTGGCTCTCTCCTGACCATATGACTTCTTCCATAGCTCTCATAAACAGTGCGGTTCATTCTGTGTACTGCATACACTTCAGTGTCCAGAAGGGCATTAATATCCTCCCTCCTCCCAACTGTTGCTCCACACCATTACTCATACTCTTGTTGAAAATTCTGTCCCTCTGAGACTCATTCTTTCATTCACTCATGCCTTAACTCAATCAGCAAATACTTACAGAGCTTCTGTTTTATGCCAAGACATGTTTAAGCTCTGGGGATATGAAGGACATCATGTGACTTGATCACCTACTTATTCTAGCTGCAGTTATTACACACTTTCGGTTCATTGTCCATCATTCAGAGAGGATTCTGATATCTGTTACAGTCCTACTCTCTACCTTATATTTGCTTACAGGACAAGGGTTCTTGGTAAGTGAACTGGTAAAAGAAGGCAAGTTAACTGGCCTAAATTTCTCTCAACTGGACTTCTCAGTAAATAGGCTAATTTTATTTTGTTAGAATGAGTCCTTATGTATACAGTAGCCTCAGCAGGATTATTAAAGATTACTTACAGTAAATAAATCTAAAATCAATGTATCTATGAAGCACAGCTGTCTTGAAAATGTCAAATAACTTGTATAAATATCAGCATTATAAAATAATCAACATTATACCATATTTACACCATATTTACTTCTCTGTTGTGTGATGTAATAACTCTCAGAAACTCACTTGGTGCCTTCTTCTATCACTCTGAACCAGAGAACACATGGAAGAAAGTGCCAGTGTAACTATGCAGGATGTCACAGACTTTCTGATTTGTTTGCCTCTTGATTGTCTATATTCTTGAAATATTTGAAAAGATGGATACTAGTATTATATCTGATATGTATGAATCTCATTTGACAATTGAATCCTGGTGTTAGCTAAGGCTTCCTCCCACGTGATTCCACAACAACAACAACAAAAAGTCCTCCTTAAATTGATTAGTTACCACCTTGTTGCTAAATCCAACAGGCATCTGCAGTCATCTTACTTGTCCTTCTTAATTTTGTTCAACAATGATGACCACTCCCTTCTGTCTAAAACGCACTCTTCCCTTGACCTCTCTGCCACCAAATGTGAAAGGTTGAATTATTGCCTCCATTACATTACCCTAAATGCACAGGACAATGTCCCATGACAAAGACTTATCCAGCCCAAAATGTTGATAGTTCGAAGACGGTATTACCCTGCACTATGCAATCACATCTGAATTCTAGGTTCCATGCCATTGACACCAGATTTGCATATCTCGCCCTCATGTGAGTTTCTGACACATAATGCACATATATCAAATTTGACTTTTCCTACTTGAGTACTTCAGGGGTACTTCAAATTCAGATTATCCTAACACAAACTTGTGATTTTTCCTCCAGACTTGGTTCTCTCACTTGGTATTTTATGTTGCTCATCCAGAAACTCAGGAGCCATCCCCAATCCCTCTCTTTCCTTCAATCTATGCAGTCCATCACCACCAGCTAATGATTTGAATTTCTGAATAAATATTTGGTTCATTCATGTCGTGTCATCTCCATTAACAGTATCTTCTCTCTTCCAAGATTTCATCTATCTCTCCTTTGGAATGCTATCATCCATGTTGCCAATTAACAAGCAACTGATTCCTCTTCAAATTATCGATCATTTCCTTTATAAAACACAAATATAAACATAACACCCCCTTGCTTCAAAACAAAGAAAGAGAACATTTACTTCTTAAAGACTAAAATCCTCAATGTGAATTTTAAGTAAAATGTTCTTAAAATATATGGCCAAAACCAGGATACTTTTAAGAGGTGTGTGTGCTCATGCATGCATGTCCATGGATGTGCTCGTGTGTGTGTGTGTGTGTGTGTGTGTGTGTGTGTTTGGGGAAAGGAGGTATTAAAAATTATTATAGGGCAAATATAAACAGGACTGTCCCAGGCCAGTTGGATACCTTGTCAATTAGGCTTTCACTGCTCTGGCTCCTACCTGGTTCTCAAAGTTCATCTCATATTGTCTTACCCTCTCTTTTGTCTTACCAGACCAGTTGTACTTTGTGTCACACTGCCTTCTACCACAGTGGCTTTGCATGTTTTTCACTCTGTATAGAAGTCCCCACCCAAACTCCTTCAAAACTAGTAAATCCCTCTTTCTTTGGTTTTCATCTGAATTATTTCCTCAGAAATATTTGTTCTTGACTTCAAAAAAAAAAAAAAAACAAGCCTCCCTTTTATACACTCTCACATTATCACGTATACTTCCTTCAAAACACAAACACAGCCCTAATTATGGATTTTGTTTTGTCATTTGGATTTTTTGTTTGTTTGTATTGTTTTTTAGAAATACTTGGACTATTAGGTTCATGAGGTATATCCTCCTGTGTCCCACAGACACTTGGTGGGTGATGAAGTAGTTACACTAATTTATTAACTAACTTGGCCAAAGTCAGATAATAAACAAAAAGTCATAAAATAAGTAAAAAAAAAAAAAAAAAAACCCATGTCTTACATTTTGGGAGATCTGTACTTAAATACAACATGTTGCTATTTCTTACATTTACTCAGATATAATAGACTCTTCAATAGAATATGTACTTTCCTTTGAGCACATATATCTGGGAGGTACTATTCCAGTAGGCCCCAACTTCTGTGTACACTTCAAGAATAACATAAATTATGCTCCATTAATGGGATGTAAGCACCTATTCTTAAGAAAAGACCTATAGCCAGTAAGTAGTTTATATTATTTCCTAAGCTGTTAAAGACTTCTAACAATAAAGAGAAGAATCAACTCTTTACAAAAGGAAAACATTTTCTAACGAAGATAAGATCATGATAAAATCCAACAGAATTTTTAATTATCATCAAAATATTGAAGAAATTTGCATGTAACCTACAAACACATAAGCTTTCATCTTAATGAAATCATTTACAATTTGTTTTTTAAAGTTTCTGATATTTCTAGTGGGCTTCACACACCACTTAACTAAACTAGGCCTTCTTCACTTAATATCCATTCAAATACCACACACACATTTCTCTTCTGTAATACTGCAATTATTTTGGCATTCACCATGGCTCTAATGGAGAAAGAACTTCCACAGGGGAATTTCTCCTTTGTCTTTAATAATGAGAAACAGATTGTTGATCAAGTAACATAATTAAAGCTTTTATTAGGGCAGCCTAATACAAGTTTGTTTTTCTTCCAAGACCTAATAATTAGATTCAATTAAAAAAACATACCATTTTCACAGTTCTTCCCTCTAGCTTCTCATTCTTGTATTGCTGATGTTTGGAAATACCAAGTAGAGACATTTGCTGTTTCTAAAAATATGTGTAAATTTCTTGATTTTTTTTAATGTAGAAAATCTGTTCATTTTTATCTTCACTAAGTCCATTTCCAAGTAGAAAAGTGTGCTAGTCTGCAGTTATGTCTAAATAATTGTGTTCCAGTCACTAAACATCAGTAGGTGGTCCATTTAGTATCAGCCGTGCACTGTACAGCTGTTGAAAACTTTGAGGCAGTGACTTAAAATGCATAGAAAATAGCAGTGAAGGCAGACACTGACAGTGAGTACCAAGAGCCTTCTCATTCTATACTGTCCACGCAACTAACATTTACTTCTTGTAAGCATTTTTGTTCATCTTTCAAAATGCCGAAAGTGTGCCTTTTAATTTAGAGTAATTTAATTTAATTTCTAACATTTGAACACAAATGGCTTTAAAAATAAAAAAGGAACAAAGTAATTACATTTAATTTCATGGTTTTAGATTTCTAAAAGCCATCATATTCTCTTGTGTAATTGAAGACTTCCATTAAGAAGGGAAGAAAAAAATCTGTGAAACTTTAACCCTTCTTTAAGACAAAAACAAAAAGAATTTATGTTGCCATTTCATTGAATATTTACTAGGAAAGAGGTCTGTGGTGATTTTATTCTGCCTAGAAATATAGAAACCATACAAAATAGAAGTGGGTCCTAATTCTGCTGAAGGAAGGCCTCATACTTTCTTCCTTAATAACAGTTCAAGTTGAAAAAATTTTCAGAAAAAGGAATAGTCTATTTTTGGATGACTTCTTACATCTCATGGAATATAGTACTAGATTCTTAATTTAAAAGAATAAGCCTGGAAGTAGATTAATAGTTCATTGACTAGAAACCTTAAAAGATTATCTAACAACCTTTGTTCCTTCTATTCCATTTCCATAGGAAAGCCCAAGAACACTTTAAAGGTCAATATAGCTTTCAAAAGAAACTCATTTATTAGTAGTAACCAGGGAGGGCCCCTCCTCAACCTGAAATACACTTTCCTTTTAGGACTCTCTATTTTACCCTGGAAATATTCCTGATCATTTTTCAAGGCTTAACTAAAATTCGTAACCTCCAAGAAGGCTTCTCCCTTTGTTCCAGTTGGAATTAATCACCACTTTCCAAGTTCCCATAGTAATTTTATACTTTACATATATATTCATAAAATTATAAATATATTATTTATATACACATATCTAAGTAAAGGATAAATGTAACATTTTATTATGTTTTATGGATATATTTGATCTTGAACTAAATTTCTAGGTGGGTTCCTTAGAAACCTGATAAAAATAGAATGTCAGATTTGTCACCAGTTAATATTGGTTATGGCAGAAATGGCTCCCTCTTGATATCATATTTAATTACTTATAAGATTTTTTAAAAACTATAAATACTTAGTGAGAAGCCCTGACTCTGGACTTCCTTGAGTGAAGTGATTCAACTGAACATATCCTTTGCCCAGCGACATGCCTAGTATTTTTGACAACCAGAGTGTATTGATTTTCAAACATTCACCTCTCCTAAATGAAAGTTCTTTTTACTAATAATCATGAAACAATAAGCAATAATACTTGTATTTACTCCTCAGTTTGAAAAGAATAATTTAAATATACTAAATTTAAATTTTACTGGTCAAACGAGTAAAATTTATGAACTAAATTTTGCTCTTGCCAAGCAAAAATGATTCCTTACAGTTCCTACTCTGTTTGAATCTTCTAAATTCTAAACACAGATAAAAATTCCCAGTTACCATGTAAAATGACATAATTGAAATAACTCAAGTTCTGCTTCTTCATCCTTGTGATCTCTGTGCTATCATTTTTTATTTTCAATCTATTGTTTAAATACAGAAATATGTACTAGCACAGAACTTGGAGTTTCAGCTGTACCTAAAGCAAGCTTGAATGGTTTCAAATCATTGTGACCTTACTCTTGAAATAAACACATATTTGAGTCTATGTGTGTCAGAAACTTACGTGTAACTAGGAGTCTCTAAAATTCATTTCCATATAGAAGATAAAGTTTACTAAGGTGTAGGAAATAAAAATGTGTTAATTTGAAGCTAATCTATATTCTTAACAAACTTCCACTTCTACCCAAGCTGAAGTAACAGGTATTGGATTTATTTTTCTACCTAAAAGAATTTCTAAAAGCATACCAGAAAAAATATATACACAACAGTTCCCAGACACAGGACATCAAGCAACAAAGGATACTGGTATCCAGAGATGAGAAGTTAAAAATATTTGGCCTAAAACTGCCCCAGCTTATCAGCTGGAAAGTTTTCACTCTGTAGTGTATATTGGGAAGCACAGAGCAAAAACTAAAACAATTTTTAAGGAAGTGTAATTCATATGCTAAGAGACAAAATGAAGTCCCATAAAATGCTCCATTAAACCTAAAGCAAAAGATAAGAACTAATTGAAATTAAGTGGGGAAAAAAATGAAGTCAAAAACAACAGAGAAAATCGCTTCCAGGCAGCCTAACCAAGAAATAAAGAGAGAAGACACCAAGAATAGAGATTTACACATAAGAAATTTAAAAATGGTCATCACTGTTGATCCAATGAACATTAAATGATAATGAATACTATGAATAATTCTATGCCCACAAATTTGATAACTTGAATGAAAGATACACACTACTAAAACACATGGAGAAATAAGTTATCTGAATAGGTGTATCTAAGAAACTAAATAAAAAATCAATAACTTCCAAAACAAGAAAGCCACCTGTATTTTAAAAAGAAGTAAAAACTATTCTTATTCTCAGATAACATGATATTGTACATAGAAATTCCTAAAGAACTCACTAAAAAGCAAGGTTGCAGAACATAACATCAATGAACAAAAATTTATTGTTTCTATGCACTAGCCATGAACAATCAAAAAATGAAATTAAAAAAGCAATTCTATTTATAATAGCATCAAAATATAAAATGTGTAGGAATAAATTAACATGAGATTTATGATATTTATAGCAAATTTTATCAATATCTTTGAAAAAAGCTAGTCTTTGGGAAGTGATTTGGTTATGAGGGTAGAATCATGATGAATGGAATTTGTACCTTACACAAAAGACCCCAGAAAACTCCCTTGTCCCTTCTGCCTCTATCCCATACCACCACTAACACCTGACATTATAACCCAGAAAAATTGGATATTTTCTCTTTTTTTCAGATTGAAAAAGAATCTTTCACTTTAAAATTATTAGACATTAAATCTATAGTTTAAAAAAAGTACCCATAAAATATTCTTGCCCAGTTTTTACAGGTAAGTTCTACCAAAAATTAAGAAACCGATAAGTGTAGGGCACCTGGGTGGCTCAGTCGGTTAAGTGACTGCCTTCGGCTCAGGTCATGATCCTGGAGTCCCGGGATCGAGTCCCAGCATCGGGCTCCCTGCTCAGTGGGGGGGTCTGCTTCTCCCTCTGACCCTCCTCCCTCTCGTGCTCTCTATCTCTCATTCTCTCTCTCAAATAAATAAATAAAATCTTTAAAAAAAAAAAAAACTTATTCCTCTGCCTTTCACAAAAAAAAGAAACAGATAAGTGTAATCTTACATAAACTCTTCCCTATAAAGATTTTTAATTTTTTTCATTTTTCAACTCATTTAATAAGTCTAGTATAATTTTGATATTCAAACCAGGCAAAGGTAGCAAAAGTAAAATTACAGTCTAATCTCATGTATTAACATGCGATAAAATTACAGTCTAATCTCATGTATTAGCATATATGAGCATGACCAAACTACAGATGCAGGATGGACCCCTACTCAAAATTTGTTGCAAATATAAATATTGATGCTGCCCCACATATACTAACAGAGTATGAGAAGGTTTATTGAGGCACCTGGGTGGCTCAGTCAGTTAAGTTTCTGCCTTCAGCTCAAGTCATGGTCCGGTGGTCCTGGGATCAAGCCCCATGCCTCATGTTGGGCTCCCTGCTCAGCAGGGGAGTCCACTTCTCCCTCTGCCTCTGCCCCTCCCCCGACTCATGCTCTCTCTTTCTTTCTCTCTCTCTCAAATAAATAAATAAAATCTTTTTTAAAAAAAGGTTTATTATTCACATATGAAGCTTTTGGAGGAGGGCAAGGCAGGCTTCCCCAGCTGGTCCAAAAATGGCTTTAAGGAGCTAGGAAAGGAGACCAGCTTGGGGCTTTTACTGTGGCTAGGGAGTGATTCCAGAATGAGAGTCTCTACGCAGAAGCAAAGCCTTGAGAGGTTTGAATTTCCTACCTGCTCCAAAGGAAGGAACACTCAGGCTTTATTACCAGGTAACCCATACATAGAGCAGAAAGGGAAGAAGAAGAGGTGAGACTTAAAAGCTATCACAAGTCAAACAACAAACATCAAAAGATGGATTCAAATTCTTTATTATAATTCACTCCTGATTGATATCTGAAACTTGCCATCATTAGTCTTTGCTGCTCAACCAAATTTCAGTGAGAGTCCATGCTATTTCTGCAGGTGGCTTCAAAGCACACATATAAAGAAAACCTAAGCTAAATTTAGCAACAATGTTTATAAAAAGACAATTTATCATGACCAAATTGGGCTTATTCCAGGAATTCAAAGTTGGTCTGACATCAGACAAATCTATTAATGATAATTTATTGCTTTAGCCAATAAAAGAAGAAAACCAAATAATTATTTAAAAATAGCTACTAAAAAAGCCTTTGATAAAATTTCAACATCCATTAGAGCTATAATCTCCTACTGATTTATAAGTAGAGGGAATTTTCTTACTGTGTTAAACAATATGTAGGAAAAAAATCCTTAAAAATACCTACTTAATGGAAAGATATTCAAGGCATCTCCCTTAAAATCAGAAACAAAACTAAAGTGCAAATTATCACTTCTTTTTTTTTTTTTTTTTTAAGAGCGAGAGCACGCATGCATGCATGAGTGTATGGGGGAGAGAGAATCTTAAGCAGGTTCCATGCTCAGGGCAGAGCCCTACATGTGGCTCAATCTCTTGACCCTAAGATCATGACCTGTGCCAAAATCAAGAGTCTGAAGCTTAACTGACTGAGACACCTAGGTTCCTCCATTATCACCACTTCTATAAATATTGTACTGGAATTATCTCATGTAAAAGAATAAGAAAGATAAGTAAAAAGATAGAAGAAAAAAAACTGATGGTATTCACAAATAAGAGTCTTGTGTATTAAAAAAAAAAAAAAAGAGGCATGCCTGACTGGCTCATTCGGAAGAGCATGTGACTCTTGATCTCAGGGTCATGAGTTCAAGCCCCACATTAGGTGTAGAGATTACTATAAAAAATAAACTTAAAAAATAAAAAAGGCCAGAAAGGAATACACAATAATTGCAGTGTTAAAAGAACAAAAATTTAAAATTTAAAAAAGACCCTATAGAAATACTATGAAAATTAATAATGAGTTCAGCAAGGTAAATATAAAATCAATAGTTTTATTGCTAGACATCAGTAAAAAAAATAAAAGAATAAGATAATAAACATAATCATTTATAGTAACTCAAAAATATAAATAACAAAAGAACAAATCCAACAAATGTACAGGATTTTTAAGAAGAAAATTATAGAGCTGATTAAAAGACATTTATAGAAGACCTAAATAATTAAAGAGACATATGACGTGAATTAACAGAAGACAACATTATAAAGTTGCCAATTCTCTCCAAAATTGAGGTCTAAATTCCTGTCAAATCCAATAGAATTTTTATTTATTTATTTATTTATTTTAAGATTTTATTTACTTATCTGACAGAGAGAGAGATAGCGAGAGCAGGAACACAAGCACGGGGAGTGGGTGAGGGAGAAGCAGGCTTCCCGCTGAGCAGGGAGCCCTATGCTCCCTGAGCCAAAGGCAGACGCTTAACGACTGAGCCACCCAAGCGCCCCTCCCAATAGAATTTTTAATGGAACTTGACCTGCTCATTGTAAATTTTATTTGTAAGTGCAAAGACTTAACAATAGTCAAGAAACTACTGAAGAATGAAAAAGAGGGGCCAATTCACCTACTCCACAACAAGGCTAATTCAAAGCTGTAATAGTTAAGACAGTGTGATGTTAGAATAGAGATAGACATAACAGGTCAATGAGAAAAACTCCCACAAAACCCAAAAGAGACTCACACTTCTATGGACACTTGATTTACAATGGAGGCAGCCTTGCCTTTCAGTTAGACAATGAATAAGACTGGAATAACTCATTATCCATATGGAACATAAAAAGAAATGAATTCTCACCTTACACTATACAAAATCAATTCCACATGGATTAAAAGTAAAACTTTAAAATTTTATAACTAAGTATGGGAGTATCCTTATAATCTTGGAAAGTGGAGTATTTATTAATCAAAGACTAACCTTAAAAACCTTTACACCTCATACCTAGCAGTCCCTGGAAGTGGACCACCCTAAAAATGGAGCCAGTACTTGGATGAGGCAGCTCTGTACAGCTGAGTCCATCTCTCAAAGAGGCTGATTGCTGAGGGAAGTCTTGTGGCAGCACTCCTAACAAACGGAAAACAGTCCATTCCCAGGGCAGGTGGGGGGTTCAAAGGGTATATCACTTAGGGTCCCCCTCAGAACAGTGGGCACAGCTGTTAGATATAGGTAAATTTATTACCTATATCCCCTATGGTCTTGGGACTGGAATTATTTTGATTTTAATACCCTCAATATGACCACTCACTATTTGACATTTCTGCAGTATAATCTGGGGCTGGACCTATGCCATTTATCAGTTGCTTATATCTGCTTCCTCCTCTCCTAGACCTACACTAGAATTGTCACATTGCCATCTGGCTACACTTGGGACTTGGTGGGAGTCAAAATTTAGAACTTGACTTGTGGAAATTTTGAATTTGAATTTGGCAGGCTTTAATAACAGCTTCAGTAACTGATGTTACTTCTGGTCACACCCAACAAGTCTCCACTACCACTCAACCACCACTTGTAGAATTAACCCAGCTGCCCTCTGGAGTCACAGTTCATCTTGCCTCTTGCTTTCTTCCTCACTCTCTGCAGGTTGGGAAATAAAATGAGACAATTTACTAAATGTAGTGGTAGTTCAACAAAGATTTATTTTTCCTGGGATGAATTTAATTCTCTGGGAGGCTTTTAAAATAAGATCTATTCTTATCTAGGAGGTGACATCCTAAGCACATATTTATAGATGTCAGTCTAATGCTAAGAAGTTATATTAAATTACACATGAGAAGTTTATGTCCTAGACAAATTTAGATTTTTAATACTTTCAAACACATGAATTCAGTAACATATAAATTCAGGAATCAGGCTTAGAAGCAGAGAGGAAGTTAAATGACTCTCTCAAGACTTTTCACAATAAACCTGTGACAAATCCAAAATAAAAGACTAGATTGTCTTACTTTCAAGCCATGGAGCCAAAAATTTCAGTGCTAATTTCAAAGTCCCTAGGTCTCAATACTATAAGGTCTCAATTAATTTGTTGTTTATATTTGCATAAGGGTCTCATGCCTGGACCAATTCAGTGTTTCCTAGAAAAATGTCAAGGATTGAAAAAGGAAAAGAAAAAGATGAAAGGATGCCATTCTACTTTAACTGGAAACCATTTTTTTTTATTAGAAAACAAATTAATAGTTTATCCTTCAGCCTAAAGCATCTAGAGAAGCAGATAAGTTCTTCAATTAGTAAAATCAGTCAACAGGATGACTTTTCGTCACTGTTGAGCAGACTTGCTCTCAGCCAGGGACACAGAGAGGAAACGAGCTGCATCCCATTAACAACTCAGGGAGCCACCTCATTCCTCACAAAGAGGATTAATTTAGTAAAACAAAGAAGTGGGAGATATTTGTTCTGCTTGCTCCACAATACACCATTTCAATTGTTCTCCTCTAGAGAAAAAATGATGACTGCTTAGAGTTCTGAATCAACTGCCAAATAGAGCTCTGTTCTCTTGCCCATTGTTAAGCACATTAATCCCATTTGAATACACTGGAATTGTTTAATATGGTACAAAGAAATTAAACAGTGCTGGTTTTCTTGCTGCCAGATTTTAAAGGTATAAATGACACTTGCTTTCTGATCTGGCTAAATATAAAAACTATTTTTTAAGAAAATTATTTTTGTATCAATTTTAGTCCCTTATATTTTTTAAAGATTTATTTATTTATTTGAGAGAAAGGGAGAGAGAGCAGGGGGGAGGGGCAGAGAGGGAGAGAGAGAATCTCAAGTAGACTCCACTGATTGTGGAGCCTGACACAGGGCACATTCCCAGGACCCCAAGATCATGACCTGAGCTGAAATCAAGAGTTGGACGCTCAACCAACTGAGCTACCCAGGTTCCCCTCAATTTTAGCCTCTTAAACTGACATTTGTTAAGACAAAATTTGTTCATTATATTTACATTACTCCAACCTGACCATTTTTTCATCTCCTCTCCTAAACTACTGATTCACTCTGAGATCTTTCCATGACTAAAACCAGACTTCAGAGATTATTACATTGTGCCTACACAGTAGACCACAGTCCAGGGGATTTTCATGTATGTTATCTGAAGCATCCATCCCTTTTCCTGTTGGGCGATGTGCACTTCTAAGTCAAAGTTTCTATATCTTCCATGTTGCCTAGGGCAATTTTGTGTATTCAGCAGACACTCAGTGTTTGCCTTTAAGAGAATAAAATGTTTATTCTCCCTGATTAGTTATAAATTAGTAAATTAAAAAAAAAAGAACCTTAAGATCAAATTACTTAAAAATTATTCTTCCTATGTGACTTCATGTTTATGCATGTTATGCATGGGACAAAAGTGACAACTACTGAACCCTTTCTTCATTTTTGATATTTTGGACACAAGTTGAAGACCCTGATAGTTAAATAGCCTCAAATTTGGGGCACATAGTTTCATAGTTTAGGTGTTCCCAGGATAAGACCCCAAGATAAGAATCTGAGTACAAAGAGTTCATTTGGGAGGTGAGACCAGGAAATGCCAATAGGGAAGTAGAAAAGGAAGGGAGCCAACAGAGTGCCCATTACTGAGCAGGTTATCAATGTAGTTAATTGGAATTTAACCCTCCTGGGCAACTCCAAGAGCCAATATGCAACATGTGCAATAGAGTTATCCTACCTACAGAGTGAGGGAGCAGGGGTATTTACATACCACTCCCACTGGTCTTGAGTGAGAGCTGCTTGGGGCAGCAAGAGGTGTTGATTTCACACACTTCCATCTTGCATGGAAGAAGCAGGATCCCATGGCAGAGAAAGCCATAGGCCCTAAAATTTTTTTAAAAAAGCAAGTGCTGGTCTTTAGAAATTAGGCCTAACTGTAGAGAAGGGACCATCAGTGAGGCATCAAGAGTTCACTAAAAACAGAAGGCCAATCAAAATAATTTGGACTCTAAAAATAGCCTGGCCATCTCCATTGCTTGGTTTCCTGTATATATAGTACTGTATTGCTGTGTAAAGAAAGAACTGAACTTAATATTTTACCTAGGAAAACATCATGCAAAATTAAGGTGTAAAAGAATATAGTAGAAACCAGAAAATAGGATGAAATGAGTTTGTAAAATATAATAGAACCCTAAGCTAAAGAATTCCCGGAAGAAGAATAAAAATAAATATTTTGAGCAAATTCATGAATTGCTCTAAAATAAAATACAAGAAATATGTTTTTTCACTCTAAATTAAATCAAAGCCAAGTTTGGGGTCCTATTCAAAAAGTTAGCATGAAGTTCAAATTTAGTCACTTTTCATGGCTTACTCTCTCATTGTTTTAACAAAACCTCAGGGCTCATACAATGCAACAAAAATGTGGGAGAGACCTGATAATAATCTTATTTTATGTTACAGAAAACTGGCCTTTGTCCAAGCAATATTAGTCCATTTGAAGGCCCCTGCCTAGAATCATCTATTCCTTCTATACCTAACTTTGCCACAGACACCTTTACTAAAAGTCCCAAATCCTAGGCAAAGTTGTTAGACCACAGCCATTCATGAATCACCCTTATTTAAAGATCTAGGGTACTTTGTACTAACAGGTCATAGCTCTCTATCACTCTTGGAATGCGGCATCCTCTCAGTCTATTAGAATCTCTCTACCTCTCCAGTCAGACCAGCCCCTATTCCCCTCAAGCACCAACCCTACCCCCAACTTTTTCAAATGATCCAATCTCTGTTGGTTGAGAACAAATGTTCTCAAACCTCAAGAGCTGTGTTAACACATAGATACTCCAAGTGTTTGAGAAGCAGAGGTTCCATAGAACTTACTCTGCAAGAAGTTTGTAAAAATGTTCTTTGGGTTGCCTCTAAAGTGTGGTTTCTTTTTTCTCTGGAAACACTAAAAACTGCTAACTACCCTTGTACCAAGTAAGCCCAGAAATCAAGAAGTCTACATCCTGGCTGCCTTTTCTGTGAGGAAGAGAGAGTAGATGTTCATTATATGACAAGGCACCCATGCATTTCTTAAGAACTCACTCTGCTAAATAATTATTGTCGTCTTACTAACTATAATCAGAGAAGGAGATGGGAAAAGCTTACAAGAATAGTCAGTTTTGCTCAGTTCATTTTCTCTTCACAGGTAATATCAATTTAACTTACATAACTTTCCTAAGTTTGCAAGATTTAGGGGAGACATCTGCTTTCACAGAACTTGAAATCTAAAACATTTGATTTTCAGGCAACATTTAATTACTAATGCAAATGTGAAAGAACATTAGTAAAGATAATACAAATAGTGAGTAATGCAGAATTTATTGTATTTTATTTACAATGCATTTCATGCATGTTCTGTAGCAGATTTATTTTCCTAAACCTGCTAAATTTCGGCAAGTATTAAACCTGATTTACATTTCACAAGCATGACTCCCCTGGATGATTATGGAAATTGTGCCTGGAGGGTACTGAGGAGTGGAGACTGTGAGCAAATAGTGACAATCCTGTCCATGAATAATCCAGCAGTGGCTGGTACACAGTTGGCACTCAAAATTGTGTTTAAAGGAATGAATGGACATAAGAAATCACACAGGAGTTCACAATAACTTCCTCATAGATCATCTAGGACAGCATTTTTCAAACATTAACTACCTCAGAACTAAGATTCCTGGGCCTCCTCTCCTGAGTCTGATTCAGCAGGTCTGGGTGGAGCCCAAGAGGCTGCATGTCTAACAAGGTCCCAGTAGCTGCTCTTGCTGTTGTTCCAGCAATCACACTACGTGAGCCACCACCGTAGGGCTAGCTTTACATCACAAGTCTGATTTCCCAGATGCCTAGATAGATAGATAGACATAGATATAGATAAAGATATATTCCTCTTCTTTTCTATAACTGAAACATGAGAAAGCAGCTGAGAAACTGCCCAGCTCAGAACATGTCTCAAGGGGCCACCCTCAGTTTGGGATTGGAGTAAGCTGGGCAGACTGGTACCAGACCTGGGTTCCCTGTGATCTGAGCTGTAGTGGGAAATTCTACTAGCTGCCTCCTTGACAGTTCCACTTGGATGCTCAAAGGTACCTGCATCAACCAATGACATTCACTGACATGCACAAGCCAATGATCTGATGGTTGTCCTTGACACCTTCCTCTCCTTGGCTCTTGAGGCCAAAGGAGCCTCAATGGTTGGATGGTAGAGCACACCATCAATCTAAGTGAACTATAATTTGAGTGAGAACAAAGAGTTACTTTGTCAAGACCCCACAATCCTTTTAAATGATAACTGTTTGTCTTTTTTTTTTAACACAACTAGCATGAATATTCCCATTTATACAATCTATAACCTAGGGGAGGTTACAACCTTTCTGCCCAACTCTATCATGGCTCAATCTGCAATGAAAATTTGGGGTATTTATGAATTGTCCCAGATTCCATCCTCTCCCTCTAAGATATGTGTGTGTGTATGTGTGTGTGTGTGTGTGTTTGTATTCTTCACATTTACCTCGTTATTTCCAATTACAAAAGTAATATGTGTTCACTGAAAAAAAATTGAAAATACAGAAGGGTGAAAGTCCAGAGGAGGACTGGCAAAGAAAAGGTAGGATGGGAGCAGGAAAAGAGTGCCTGGCAGGGGGAGACTCCTCAGGGCTCTTGGGAACAAAGTAGCAGAAATGCCATTATGCCTTCCTCCCTGGCAGCATTCACTCATACATGAAGTAATATGTTAATTTATTAGCACATACTCTGTGCCAGACACTGGTCTAGGTGCTGGGGAAAAGTCAATTAAAAAAAAACATATAAAACTGTATATCCTTACAGAGCATACATTTGAAGGTAGCTGGTAGGATCTTAGAAGCTACACAGGGTACTTTTATGTGCTCACAGCCCTTACAAATATTCTCATCCCCGAGCTTAGCAGGAGTTCTGACTTCAGAAAAACTAGGTAGGCTTGGACAATAAGATCACTGGTGAAGCAGATAAATCTAAACCGAGAGAACAATTCTGGAGTCACCTCATAAACTTCCAGTATGCCTGTGCCTAACAGACAAAATTAAAATAAAATTACTCCCACACTAAAACCTGCACATGGATGTTTACAGCAGCTTTATTTATAACTGCCCAAAATTGGAAGCAACTAAAATGTCCTTCGGTAGGTGAATGGATAAATGATGGTATATCCAGACATTGAAATATTATTCAGCACTAAAAAAAAAAAAAAAAAATAGCTATCAATCCATGAGAAGACATGAAGGAAACTGAAGTGCACATTAGTGCACTTTCATAAGTGAAAGAAGCCATTCTGAAAGGGCTACATACTGTATGATTCCAACTATATGACATTCTGGAAAAGGCAAAACTATGGAAATAGTAAAAGATCAGTGGTTGCCTGGGATTGGGGGGAGGGAACAGGGTGTAGGGCAAGATGAATAGGCAGAGCATTGAGGGTTTTTAGGACAGTAAAATTATTCTGTATTATATCATTATATATATATATATATGGATACACATCACTACATATGTGTCCAAACCTATAGAATGTAGAACAAGAGTGAACCGCAACGTAAACCTTAAACCTTGAACTTCCAGTGATTATGATATGCCTGTGTAGGTTCCTCAGTTCTAACAAATGTGCCACTCTGGTGGGGGCTGTTGATAATGGGGGAGGCTGTGTGCCATGTGTGGGGCAGGGAGTATATGGGAAATCTCTGTATCCTTCCCTTGATTTTGATATGAACCTAAAACTGTTCTAAAAAATGGTCTTAATAAAATAAGAATAAAGGAAAGTGCATAGCATACTGTACATAGCATACTCAGATTGTACAATTAAACAAAGCAACAAAAATAAAATAAATGGAATAAAATAAAATAAGACATTGAATTTCCCACCATCCAGGCAACAAAGCTTCTTGCAGTCAGATTTAATTATTTAGAAAAATTGAGTAATATTGCTGCACAGCTAAATTTGTGAAGACTCATGCTAAGTAAGAAAAAAGAAAAAAGATGTAACAGACTTAGATCTCTTCTTTTATGGATTCAGTCCTTCCTAGAATCCTTATGACCAGAACCTTTGAGTAACTTTCCCCTCTTATGACTGCTTTGGAGTTATTCTATTACCGTGCGTGTTTGCGTGAGCGCGTGCATGCGCACACACACAGGCGTTCCTGCATGTGTGTATTTTAAGAAAGGCTCATGGGAGCTATATTATCTGAATGCATTCATATTGGAAAATGTCTACCTATTTCCTCTACATAAGATTATCAACTTGGCTGAGTATGATATTCTTGGGTAAAATCTCTGCCTTATCACTATATAATCTGGCAGTCACATTGTGGACACCTCTCAAAAATGATTCACTGAAAACAGTACATGATTTGGGGAGCAGCAAGGAAATGGGGAATGCACACAATCTTACTGTGTCTCCTTCTAAATTAAACTTTAGGGAAGCGAAATCCTTTTAAATGATAACTGAATGGAAGGACTAAGTCTCTGATATCTCTGAGAGAAAGAACAAAAAGGAAAGGGAGTATTTGGACTTGACATAGGGAATACTCACTAGTGACCTCTTCTATATTCAGCAATATATGCTTTCCATGACCGCATTCTAGAATGTATAGAATGTCTTTGTATAACAATTACCAGAGAAAGAACAGTTTTTAGTACGTATTAAAAAAAAACTTATGTACCCTTGCTCAAGACTCACTTTTCTTGCAGAAATATGGACTAAAGTGAACAGAGTATTCTGAGCATTACATATAGGAAAATTACAATAGATTCATAGTAGGGCATTAATGAATATCTGGTGATTGAATGAGCCTCAGGTGTACATAGTATTCAAGTGTTATCCATTTTATTAGCCATTCATGGACTGAAAAACCCCCAAATCTAGGTCTGGACACCCTAGTGTTGTACCTAAAGACCTAACTGAATCAGAAACTTCCCCATATTTAGCAATCACATTTATCTGGAGTTTCAAAGTCTGTGCTCACTGGAAGATTACTAAGCATCAGTGACATCCTGGAGATCATAGATTTTTTAAAGGCTTTAAGAACCATAAAGATGATGTATGTGTTTCGTTGCGGGATGAAGTGTAAAAGTCTTGTCTTAATTATTTAAAATTGTGGTTAACTTTTAAATTACCATCTTACAATACAGTAATTCTCTACTGACTGCTCAAAGCCATATCCTGTGGATCTAAGTGATGGAGGACAATTTGTAGACTGAAAGACCTGGATCTTTATGTTATTCCTGAAAATAAATAGCTTTTATTGTATTCATTTTAAAAGGCAAGAGAGGCCTACCACTTGCCTTTATTATTTTTTTTTCTTGATGCTTATTGCCTCTTTACGAAATGTTTGATGGATTGATATAGTGATTCACATCCAGCTTTGGTTTTTTTCCACAAATTCCATTTAGGGTTGATTTGCCAGGCCTGGGAAAGTACTTTTTGAAAATCCATAAAGAACGTTCAACTTTTTTCCTGGCTAACAATTCTTTATATTTATTAATCATTATCTGAAAAAGAATACATATTGATAGTAGTGAGTATTGTACAGTGATATCGACTTTGGCTTTTTAAATATGCTGGTGAAGGTCCCAGGGGACAAAAGAGACTATAATAAACAGGTAGCAGGCATTTCAGCAGTTATTGGATGGAACTGCTTTTTTCAAAAAAGACCATTAAATTCATTGTCATTTCTGCAAGCATGGAAGGCTGCATAATCTGACGTCAATACCAGCTCTGCTGTTACCCATTGGATTCATCATCACTCATTATGACAATATTTTATGATGTGTCTAGGCAGGAAAAATGAAGAGCTGTTCTTGTGCTTCCTGGATGGAAACACCGCTGCGTTTTGTTTGGGACATCTATAAATAGCTGCTATTTTTCTATTGAATACATTAGTGGTACTCAATAAATATAAATATACCATTTATGGGATGGCAAACATCCTAGCCTCAAGTAAGCACAACTTAGTCACAGAGTTTGTATATGGTTTGAGTTTGAATGTACGAAATCGATTCAAGGATGCTATGTGGGTTGTCTTTTTTTTTAAGTGATAAAAATTTCTTGTTAGCACATCATGACACTCTTCAGAAGCAGTGATCCACAGCATTCCAAAGTCCTGTACAAACATTTCTGAAAGTCAGAGAGAGAGCCTCAACATCCATGGTCTGCCCAAGAACACTGATGTTAGAATCCCCAATTTCACTCTCCCAACCCACAGTGCTTCAGTCAAAGAAATAAAAATGACTCCAGCAGGAAGGAATTCAATAAGGATGCGTATAAAATTTTGGAAGGGCTAGAAGTGCAGAGTATAGGAAGTCCTCCACACAGCAGGAATTTCAAGCAGAAAGCCTAGAAGGGCAGTAATAATGCTAATTTCCAACAGCGGAGGTTCAGAACATTATTTGCTCTACTTTATTTGACAAAAGTTACCATTTAAAAGGCTTCTTCTGTACAAACCATCACTGCTTTCTGAGGAATTCTTCCTGATAATTCTTTGGAGGTAATCTCTTTCTTGCGATTGAATATCTATCATATGTAACTGACCTATTGTAATGCAGTTACTTGTGTTTATAGCATTTTCTACCATCAATATTGTTAAGGACAGGATCTGTGGACCCAAGTACCTGTTGAAAAATACTACTGGTAATAGAAATAATAGCTATTTTTATTAAATCCCCACCAGTTATCAAGTATTTACTCAATCTCATTTACTATCCATGAAAACACTATGAAAAAAATTATTGCTATTTACAACTAGGAAACAGATCCTCACACAGGCAGCACTTGGTAATGTAGTAGAGCTGAGATTTAACTCTGGTTTCTCAAGCCCAAAACCCATGCCACTCCCATGTTGCTTCACTGCTGTAATGTCAGAGAATTATGGAGTAATTGGAGGTAATGGGGGATCATCTGTCAAATAGTCCATATGATTATGGGAAACTTTATTTCTTAGAAAGTAGTTCCTTACAATGAATATTTTAGAGCATGATATTCTCCATTTGGTGTGTGCTTCAATATGACCACAGAGTACAGAAACTCTGAAAGAGAAAAACTGTCTTTAGCTAAGGATTTTGGAGAGCCCAGCCAATCCACTGCACTATTGCAGGGGGCATCACTCATGGCATGTGAATGGTACCCTGGGGGGGTTGGGCCTTGTGATAACTCTGACTTATGCCAGAAATTAGAACTTGTTGGGTGCTTCACAAACATTGAATGCTGATGCTGATGTGGAAGAGGAAAAGAGAAACTTTTAAAAAAGTTCATTTAATAGTCTGTGAGTCTACTGTGTAAAATAAAGACAATAAGTGTAACTACTTTTAGGGTGGTTATTGAGATTAAATGAGTTATTACATGTAAACACTTAGAAAAATGCTTGGCATATAATAAGCACCCCATAAGTACTAGTTATTTCATTAATAATATTTATGTGATTATTTGTAGGAGATACAATAAAAATTAAAACATTGCATCTAACTCTGAAGAATTTTATAGTGCATTATTCCCCTGAATATTATTGCCTCTATAAGGAATGGACTCTCCCTCACTCACTCCTGAAATCCAGGGAAATTCTGTGTTTGTCAAGAATTCTAGTTCTTCATCCAGAGATGAGCATAGGATGTCCTATTCTATTCCACCATGTTTCAAAGAAGAAGGAGAAAAGATAAATTTTTCTTACCAGACTACTATGTTTATTAGGTATAAGGCCAGATTTGACACCTGTCTCATGGTCATTTCTTCTAAAGCTGCACCATTCCATATTATAGCAACCAGACACATGGCCATTTCAATGCAGATTTTCACCAATTAAATATAAAAATCAGTTCCTCAGTTGTACTAGCCACATTCAAGTGCTGAAGAGCTACATGTAACAAAAGACTACCTTATGGGACAGTGCAGACATACAATGTTTCTATTATCATAGAGAGTTCTATTGCACAACATTCCCTAAAGTGATAGCAGCTAGTCTACCAAAAGTTTGAAGTGACTCTGGGACGCTATATCTCTAGAATATCAGCTCAACACTGCAAATGACTAAAAATAAGCAGTGAGCTCTGGGTTCAGGCAGCTTTGGTGATAAAGATGAATGTCCATAAATATTTCTTAAGAGCTAATGATTTTCACTGCCTCTCCCAAAAAGAGACCCTCACCCTGTTGTCCTTGCTGAGCCTACCCATCACAGAAGCATACTCAGTGATAGGATGGCTAGAAAGCAAAACCCTATTAATTCACCAGTTGTATTAGCAATGGAACCTGGGGCAAGGAGGCATCAAAAAAGTACTGATAATGATTTGAACTTTGGGACCAAGGTCATCAACTCTGAGTTCCAAGACTTCGTGTGACATAGACAAGTTATTTACTCTCACAAGGGTACAGCTTTTGTGCTAATAAAAAGGAGTGTATCAGTTGTTGGAAGGCTAGAAATAAGCTGTTGTGTGTACAGCAGTCATCGTAGCACCTGGCATATGGCAGGCTCTCCACAAATGTCTGCTAGCACTGCCTAGATGTGGAAAGCCAGCAGAAACAGAGATGGTCATCTGAAACTGTAAGAAAACCATTTCTTTAGCCTGTGCCTTGGTTTTTATTGACATCTACTTCCCTCAGCTTTGTTGCAAGGACTACATAAGGTTATATATATGATGACAGTACTGTATAAATTTTCAAATAATATAAAAATATTTTTACTTGCTTTATCTCTTTAATGAGGCTGATTATTTTCACACCTATCTCCCATGGATTATTGTTATAAAGTAGACAGTATACAAGACAGATTTGTGGAAAAATGAAAAAGAATTATTCTAATGCATGGTTTTGCTATTTCTCATGAGAAAACTTCAGGTTAATACAAACACTTAACCTACCCCTTGATAGGAATGAGCATAAGTTGGATTAAACCAGCATGTTTCTGGAACCCAGAGTGTACAAAAACCCCCTCCCCTCTTCTCAAGAGATTAGAAGCTTTTCCAGAAACAAAGGAAGTCATTAATCCTTAGTCAGCAGTATTTTGCCTTTGTTAAGACAGCAAATTCACTTTGACATTTTCTATTTATTTTTCTAGTAGATTTAGAGAGCTCATGAATGATTTGGAAAATTGTTCCAAAGTGGCATCTGACCCATTTACTGCTGCAAGTAGGGCTCTCAGGGAGACCAGAGAAACGCCACAAGTCAAGGAGATGTCTTCTTAAAATTTTGCTCTTTCTACTTTAAAGAAAATAGATTTTGAATAAATCCTGACTCTAGAATTAAAATGTCATATTGCAAGTCATACATCAATGTTAATTCTTTGGCACTCTATTAGTCCACTGGCTGACTTTACTCACACTCTTGTTCTTATCACAGAGAGAAGAGGGATAAATAAAAGATGAAAGCCTTTCAAAATGAAGAAGTGAAGAAAAGCGCCAGAATTTAGGTCTCAGCCTTTATTAACAGCTCAGAAACTTCATTCCCATGGGGAAAAAATTGCAAGGATTGAAAGTAGCATCGAAATGATCATCTGAATCAAAAAGGTGCACATTTATTGTCCCATTAAAAGATAGAACATTTACTACAAACTGCATAGTCAGATGTGGTTATTCACCTTGGTTGAGAGCAGATGTCTAAATTACCTTGTCATTTGGAATAAAGGATAGGCTGTCAAGAGTGCCAAAATCTTCTAGGTCCTTGTCTATGGAATTTTTATTACAATTACTTTCCCCTGATTTCCTCTGAAATTGGATATTCAATTAAGGAAGGTAGCCTTCATGACATTTTAATGTTCACAGTTTTCTTCCCTGACAGCCTCTCAACACTCCCCGTGGGTGATCTTGTCATCCTCGGGAATTCATCTTTCCACACCTCCTACTCGATTGGTCCCACATGTAAGTCCTTGCCTGGAGTGAACAACAATTCATTCATTCATTTATTCATCCACCTGTCCATCCATCAATCCATGTACCATTTAATCATCCATTGACCCATACTACATTATTCATTTTCTTTTAACATGTATTTTAACATTCCTAGGTGCTACGAATAAAACAAAACTGCATGCTAATATAGAGTTTCTCTCCTGTGTCCATGCTTCCTCTCATCCCAGCGATTTATCATAGTCAATTTAAAAAGTTCACCTCCAGAGCTGAATTTTGGCTGAGAAAGCTGGACTTCTTCATGATATTTTTTTTTAAATCTCCTACTGATTTCCTAGGACATGCCATATAGTTCCTGCTCTGAATATGTTCTCTTCAAGTCTCCAATTTTATTCATGAAAGATTACCGTGCCCTGTATGTACAAAAAGAGATAGGACTTCCACATGGGTCTCCATGTGCCCTTTTCTTAAATCATGTACAGAAAGGCCATGAATTGCTCCTATTATTTTTTCTGAAGCCATCTCTTGGATCCACAATAATATAAGAAATTCCTTTGAAAGCAGGACCATACACTAGCATCTTTTAAAAAGCCATAGTGCCAAACTCGGTGCTGTGGGCTAGAAACCCAATAGACAATGTTGCATAAAACAGGCAAAACTTAGCTCAAGATCCAGCAAGTTCTCCCACAAAAGCAAACCAACATTTGCCGTGAGATGAGACACCAGGACTGAGTTCCTAGAACAAACAAACTCTCATGGCAGTACGGCTCCTGGCTCAGAAGGTAGAACTAGAATTAAAAACAGAAAAATTCTAAGAGATCAGATTCCTGGATAAGAAGAAGGAATTTTTAACACTTAAATTTTGCTGACAATAAACCTGATTCCATCAGGAATGCTTCTCTCATTGCCACAAACCCAAACCCAAAGCAGTGTTATCAATGTTGGTAATGGCATAAAGATGTATTCAACTATGAAAGTCAGAATATCTGGGAGTTGTCCTTAACATTTTTCTCTTCCTCTTCACCATCCCACCCACATATCCAATCCATCACCAAGACCAGCCAATTCTACCTCTTGGATATCTCCCCAGTCCATTCTTAAGGCTCCATCCCTGTTATCACCACCACCCCCTACTTCAAGCTATCATCATTCCTTGCCCAGATGGGATAATCTGTATTGTGTACCCCAATCCTCTCTGACTCCCCTCCAATCTATAACTCCAATAATCTTTCTTGTCTACCCCCATCCTTTCTTGCTCCCCTCCAATCTATATTCTACACAATACCCACAGTGTTCTTAAGTGAAGACCTGATCTTAGTACTGCCCTGCTTAATGCCTTTCTATGCCTTCCTATTGTTCTCTTTGGAAATTTTAATCCTTAATTTGTCTAAGAAGCTCAACATGAACCCACTCTTCTTTCTCAGCTCTGTTACATAATGCAGTTCTTTCTTTCACTGCTTTCCAAACACACTGGCCTTCCCTCAGTTCCCTATACATGTCATGCTTCTTCTCACGCAAGGAACTTCACACTGCTCGGATGGAGATTAGACCAGCTAACTGCTTACCTCTTATATGAGTAGGTTAAAATGAGAAGCCAGAAACATAAGGTTTTAGCTACCACCCGGTTCTAAAGAAGAAAATAACACTACCAGGAGTATCATATCAGATGCAACATTATCTACATAGAACTTAAAAATACGAAATTTGGAGGGGGTCGCCCTAACCCCCCTCCTCTTCTTGCCTTTGTTCTCATCCTACTGAAAACCACTACCATCAAAATCCACCAGATGCAAGATTTACCCCACCTGCACCTCTCTTATCCAGGTATCTCTGGAATTAACTCTATTCCTTTCTTCATCAATCTTCATCCCAAAGGTCCTTTTTGAGCCCATCCTTTGCGTCCCTACTATCATTTTCCTAAAATAAACTGTTGAGGTAAAAAGAACATGGAGAATGGAAAAAGTAGGGTTACTGAACCTGCAATACTGAGCTCATGCTCCAACTCTGCTACATAAAGGCTCTATGATCCTAAGTATATCACTCTTTCTTCATTCCCTACATTTTATTATAAAGAATCATTTTCAGTAGTCCTGCAGTGGCTCTACATCTCCAGGGCTTTTCCCATGTTGTTCCATCTGCTAGGATCACTCTTCACACTGTCCCCTTTCCCTGCCTTACTCTTAACTCTGATGATCCCTCCCCAAGGACTTCTTGCCTTAGTCCCTAAGTCTGCATTTGTTCCCCTTGTATGTGATCCCTTGACATTCTCCACTTCCCTCATAAACGCACTTATCACACATGGTAATCATCTTCTTTAAAATTCACTTTCTCTCACCAGCTCTCAACTCCAAGGAGGCAGAAGAGATGAACATCTTATTCACACTTATGTTCCCCAGGGCCTGGCACTATACCAGTATAAACAGCCAATATATGTAGAGTGAATGAAACACCAAAGGGAAACTCTATTCATTACCTCTAAGCGCTACAGAGTTTTTATGGGGTTTAACTTACTCTATATTTAAATATGCCAAGTGCAGTGTCTGGTACAAAATAGCTATTTAGTTTTGTCTAGCAAATAGTAGTGGTCCAATAAATATCATTAATTCATTCACCCATATGTAAACTTATCACTCCCTCTACAATAATGTATTTTGGTTAACATGTACCTCTTTGGAAATATGAAGTTTTTATTCACTGAACAAAATTGAGGCTTCATTGCAGGTAACGAGTTTAACATCTAGTCAGGTAGTCTTTTTCATCCTTGACTCACAGCACAATGGACATACCCCTCTTTCTGTCTATATGGAGATCAAACTTTGCCAGAAGTATCCCCTGAAGTTACTAAGTCAGGGTAGATCTGCCCGATGTGACTAACAGGGTTCCTGGCAAGACTCCTGGTATACCTGCAGCACTCACTGACACACTACCTGGGAAGAGGGCAAGAGGAAGCAATGAGGAGTCAGTGGCAGCCTATGGCTCAGCAAACAGTAAAATTCCATCAGGTGAATGGATACTGGTTTCTACCATCGCTGAGTCCCCTTGACCTATGTGTTGTCATTTGTTCCTTGTCTTTTTAGTCCATTCTGGCACCATTAGGTTCCCTCCTCTGCCACTTTAGCTTGGTCCTCCGTGCTCATGGTATTTGCCTATAAACTGACTGTTATCTCAACCAGAAATGGTGGCACTGAAAGAGAGAAACACATTGACTCAGCAAGCTTTGGCTTTCATAAAGAAGCTGACTGCTTCCTTTATGGTCCATTGCCTCTCAGCCTTCTCCTCTCCCTGCTTCTCCCACCAGCCGTTCTCTTCTCCCCTTCCTTGCCCACAAGTTTCCCATTAGCTGTCTTTCATCCTGCCTCCTCTGCTAATCCTCTATTTCCTCCTGCTGCCATTACTGTCCTTTAGTCCTTTTCTCTCTGACACCCATTTCACTTCAAGTGCTATGTGGTAAACACATTGAACAAAAAGGTAGAGAAAAAGATAAGTCTAGCAACAGTGAATAGTATACAACTGTACCTTTTTTTCTCTAAATATATCTTTCTTTCTAGGGGTCTGAAAATAGATCACTTGAGTAATTTTCACTTAAAATTAGCATAATAACAACATCTTTGTAACCTAAAGGTGAAGACCTATCATTCTAAGAATTATACCTAAATGTTTCCAGGACTAGGATCATATATTTCTGACAGGGAAACTTCTTAAAGCAAGACTATGTTTCAAAGAGCATCTAGCCACAGTAATTCCTCACCCTTTTTTCAGGAATTAAAGGGAAGGAAGCCTAGATCTATCTCAATGGTTAAATCCTCTTGTAAGTGGCTCAGAAACCAGAGAATTATACCAGGACCTGCATAATGGTTCCATGTTGATTCCTGTTGCTCCATCCCACCTATATGAGTTTCTCAAGGACCAGGTGGTCTACCAGCCAGAGCGGGGCTGATATCAGAGCTTGAAGGTGGGAGACCAAGCCTTGGTAAGGAAATATTTATCTTAAGTAGCAAGGAATGAAGCAAACAGAAATAAAAACTAGTCCAGTTGTTCTCAAAGTATAGTCCCAGGACCGGGACTTTAAAGAGACTAACTTATTGGAAGAATGATTGGTACAAAATCTAATTGTAGGCAGAGAGACCAGTTAGGAGGCCACAAACTCCAGGTGAGAAGTGACAAGAGTCTAGACAAAGGATGTGGGAATAGAAAGATTACACAGAGAGAAGAGAGAATCTATAGGACATGTTTTCTCATTTTGCCTGGTGTTCTGGATTTCTTACTTTCAGAAATCATCATAAAGCAACAAAGAGGAGAAGCAAAAACATGTCAATACATGTTTGATGAAACTAAAGTATTGGCAACTCCAAACCATTAATGTATGAACAAGGGCTGTCAAATGGTATGAAATTAAAGAAGAAAAGTATCAGAATGTACGAAAGAGGACAGCCTCAGTATCCATTCCTTGGAAACATTTTGGAAATAAAAATTCCTGACTCCCACTAAAGATCTCCTGAGTCAGAAACTGATTCCATAACCAATTGAGAACTCCTGGTCTGGAGGAATCAGATAAAGCTTCAGGTGCAGATGTGACTTAAAATGAAGCTAAACAAATAATTATGACTTAGAAATGACAGGGAAAGGGATAGATCAAGGCAAATGAAGGCCTTTTCCCCTATATTTGTGTCTGACCTTTTACACCTCCTACTTTGGCCCTTGGTGTTATACAGGTGATTGCTTCATTATCATTTTTAATTCACAGTGATATATTTAGTCACAAATTTCATCTACTCTGGAGAAATAATTTCCTGGTAAGTGTTCTTATTCTTTCATTTACTTTTTCCTCCTTTTGTCTTCTAGCATCACTGCATATATTCTGCACTAACATTTCATTATTATTCATCTTTCATGAGATGAATTCCTCTTGGGCCATGGGATGGAGGAGGTGTCTTATCAGGGAGGAGCTAAGGTGAATATCCTTTCTTAACAATAATTTTTCTTATGACAAAGTTTTGGGTATGAATACCTTAATATTTATTTCTTGCAGCCAATAGAGATTAACACTGCAGTCCTGATCACAAGGTAGACTCTCTTTCCTCCTCTCAGTCCTACCAATAGTGTGCTGCAAACATGACTTGCTGTTTGCATCCCCTCTGAACCCTGCCTTCTCTGCCTATTATTACTTCAAGTAAAACTGAATCCAGAGAAAGTCTTGCATTAACCTTCCCATCTACTTCCCACTTGATAAGGAGAGGATTATTGGTTTTGAACCTCAGATATGCCACTACTGAGAACAGATATACCAACGCTGTCTGAGGCCTATAGCCACAGCTGAACTCTTAAGTACATTCTGATACCTTTCTTCTTTAATTTCATACCATTTGACAGCCCTTGTTCATACATTAATGGTTTGGAGTTGCCAATACTTTAGTTTCATCAAACATGTATTGACATGTTTTTGCTTCTCCTCTTTGTTGCTTTATGATGATTTCTGAAAGTAAGAAATCCAGAACACCAGACAAAATGAGAAAACATGTCCTATAGATTCTCTCTTCTCTCTGTGTAATCTTTCTATTCCCACATCCTTTGTCTAGACTCTTGTCACTTCTCACCTGGAGTTTGTGGCCTCCTAACTGGTCTCTCTGCCTACAATTAGATTTTGTACCAATCATTCTTCCAATAAGATAGTCTCTTTAAAGTTCAGAATTACCTTGTCAGCCTCTTGTTTAAAATCCTCCAAAGACTCCCTTTAGCTTCCAGGGCAAAATTCAAATTCCTCTAGTCCACACCAAAGGTTGTTTATGATTGGCTCTCGCTTAACACTCTAGTTATATTCTTCCATTCACTCCCTCATTCATTACTGAATACCTAGGTATTCACTGACAAACATTGAAAATACAATAGTAAATGAAGAATTTGTGCTCTGACAGAGCTTCTGATGGACCTTCTTCCATGGAGAAGACAGATATGAGATAAATAGATGCCTACATTCATACAATTACAAACTGTGATAAAAGTAACAAATGGTAAAATGGGTTGCCATGAACTAAAATAATCTGATTGGGGAGGGATAATACAAACTGTGGCATGGTCAGTGTTTATCAGTCTTCAGAAGTGACATTTGAGGGATGCCTGGGTGGCTCAGTCATTAAGCGTCTGCCTTGGGCTCAAGGCATGATCCCGGGGGTCCTAGGATCGAGTCCCACATCATGCTCCCTGCTCAGCAGGAAGCCTGCTTCTCCCTCTCCCAACTCCCCTGCTTGTGATCCTGCTCTCGCTATCTCTCTGTCAAATAAATAAATAAAATCTTTAAAAAATAAAAAATAAAAATAAATTAAAAAAAAGAAGTGACATTTGAGCTAAGACCTAAAGGAGGACCAGGAGTTAGTAAGAGTACTCAAAGGAGAATATTCCAAAGAGGCACCATGAAAGAACGTTTGAGAGGGGAAAGAACTTGGCATTACTAAAATACCATTTCACACAGGCATTATTTCCTCCAAACATATCAATTTCCTTGGGACTCCCTAAATTAAAAATCTTTCAGGATTCAATGTCATCACATGTGTTAGTACCTCTCCTTGGAATGTTCATCTGATTCTTGTTCACATTTCAAAGCTCAGCCAATGTGTTACCTCCTATAGTAAACTGATGATGTAGATAGCCCTGATTCTTCACTCTCCCCATTGTGGACAGTGTGCTCAACTCATGCTGGGTTTGAGTCTAGGTTCATGCAGAGGGTTTTCTTTGACCAAGGGAATGTGCAAGCAAAGGCTTGAAAAGCACTTAACACTGAGGTCTGTTCTCTCACTTTCTCTTGCACCTCTATCTCCACTGTAAGATCATGTCCAGGCAGCCTGTAAAGAGATGTGACAGAAACAAGGCAAAGAGCCAAGATCATCTTGGAGCAGCTGACAGCCGAATATGTGATAACTCTTAGTCAAAATCAGCCAAACTGCCTACCTGACCCTCACATGTGGTAGACACATGAGCAAGTTGAGCCAATATCAGCAGATCCATCCAGCCAACATTTATATTCATGAGCAATAATAAATGGTGGCTGTGTAAGCCATTGAGTTTTAGAGTAATTTCTTATGGAGCACTGTGATGATAGCGAAGCAATACCCCTCCTCTAAAAATCTTTGGATCTACACAAGCAGAAGTAATTCTCCTAGTCTTCAGTCCCTTAGCACCTTGAATTTCTCTGTCATTGCCCTTTTCTCAGTGTGCCAAAATTGGTTTACTTGTTCAACTTCTCCATGAGGATAGAATTGGTAATAATTTGCCTTTGTCTCACTGAGAATTTGCAATATCTGACATTCTGGTGCTTAGTAAGTACTTACTAACTGTTTTTAATTAAAGATGAATGAGCAAATTAATAAGAGGAAAATGAATAAAAGTCAAAATGATCAGGAAGTCTTCCTAGAAGAATCTAATAGAATGTAAGCTCCATGATAACACCAGCTTTTTATTTTATCTTATCCACCACCATAAACTTAGCACCTAACACAAAGCCAGGCACATAGTAGGTACTCAAATATTTGTTGAAGTGCATGAATAGATAGATGAGAGAAGGAATTTGACAGGTGAATCTTGAGATGAGCTCTCCCCCTCCACTACCATTTATCCCCAAAAGTCCCACAGACTTAGTAGAATTGCTGTAGGCATGTGCTCAGAAGCTCCATCTCTATTTCCCTGTAATAATCCTCTTCTTTGTGGAAGCCACAAGTCATCATCCTCAGACATGGAAGTAGGGGTCACTTTCCCAGACCCATTAGACAGCTGAGACTTTAAGATAACAAAGGTCATTTACAATGTACTAACACAAGTACTTCTATGATACCGTTAAGTAAAAGGGAGGATTAGAGAAGAAATAAATATGAAGGGATGAGTTTGACTTATTGATTGTTTTTATGTTGATAAAGGTGGTTTCCAGGGAAGAAAAAATCAAAGCCAACCTTTAAAAAAAAAAAAATCTAATTCCCCTAGGCTTTGAACCTATATGAATCCAGGCATATATGTATATATTCATTTTTACTTATAATTATAGATGAATAAAATTAGCTACATATGAATATACAAATCCCTCATTATCTCCATTTATGAGGAAACCATTGGGTAACTTCTAACCTCCTGAGTTCCAAGTTTACCGAAGTCTTTATCATTCTTAAATAAAACACTTACTCCACTAATTGCCTTTTTTAAAGACTTTATTTACCTCATTACTTCACATTCAGAAGCAAGTTTGTTAGCTCTACTTATTGTTCCTAGAAGAAAGCCTCATGTGATCATTTAAAGGAGGGGACATTCTTTGACTGGAAATACCCAATTAGTTTCTTTTACTCCCTTTACTTCCAAAGAAGACACCAAGATTAAACACTTTGAATAGCCAGAAAAGTAATGGTTCTGGCCATTTCCTCCTTCTCATTATAGCCGTCATCAAAAATAAAGAAGTTTAGTACAATAAAGTGTTTAAACTTATTACCACAGTTAAAGATCCCCATCAACAAAGAGAATCTCCAGGGAAAGTCACAAAAAATAGGGTATTTTTTATACTTGCTTTTTTTCTCCAACAAGCCTGTTCTGATTAGATAAATCTAATTTCACATACATTTAATTAAGTATAGCTCTATCCTTATCCCCCAAAACTGCCTTTTTAGAAAAAAAGTCATATGTAATACTTAGTTCTGTTTATTAAGAATCCATAATATTGCATTTTGAAGTTCTGAGGCTTCCAACTATATTTTTTAATTAGTCATACCTACAGAGATGTATTATTATAAGATACAATAATAACCACAATGAGAATAATCACCACTATATTATATATTGAGTTCTTACTTAGTGTCAAGCACTTTAGATGCATGAGCTTCTTTAATCTTTATAACAATTCAATGAGTTTAAGTATTATTGACCATAATTTATGCAGAGAGTTTTGCTAGAACTCAATTTAAGACACCTAACAATGTGCCCAAGCCATAAGACCTCTATAAATGCTTGCCATTATTATAATTGTATAGCTATTTTTTAAAAAACCTTAAAGAATAATGAAACACAGTTTAGTAAAGGTGATCTAAAAAGAACTGAGATAATATATTCCAAATAAGAAAGCTTCTGGTGGTCTAACTGGTTTAGGAATAGTTTAGAATATCTAGAATAGCTCCTCCCTAACTTCTGCACCTGTCAAGTAGCAGCATCACCCCTATATTTCCTCCTTAATCCCTAATGATTATTAAAATTTATTTCCACATCAACAAGGGAAAAGCCTGGAGAGTAAACAATAGGTCACTTACATGATTTCAGGCTATACGATCCAAACCAAAAGCAAGAGACCATATTAGGTGAGAATTACTGACTTAGTTGCAAATGCCAGCCATCAGCTAGGATTCCTGGAATCACCTCCCCAGTAAATGACTTGCACTAAAATTCTTGTCTTGAGATTTTCATCTGACAGATGCAGGATTATTGTTACCATTAAATTGTAACAAGGTCAAAATTTCACTCCCACTAAATGCAGATTGACCAAACAAAATTAAACAAAGTATGTAGTTGCTTTATAGTCTATAACCATTTTAATCTTTTCACAAGCCTCTAACGCTAGACAATAGTGGAAGGAGAATCTAGAAGCCTTAAAAAAACACGCATACAATTAATAATCAATTTTTATTAGTTGATAAAAGAAAAAGACCCTCAAAAGAAAAAGACCCTCCAGATTCAAACTATCATCCAGTTTTTTATTCCCTTGTTTCTACTTACCAAGATGGCATCAGTGTACACTGGGTGGGATGTGCTAAGTATGTCCCTGAAGTAGATGTGTAAAAGGAAGCCTCTAAAGCTTTAATGGCACCTTTTGTAAAGTGGCTGAGTAGGTCTGCTCCTTAAATTAATGACAATGGGATGCAATGGCCCCATTTGAGCTTTTGTGATACCATGATGCTACCTTTGGCTGAAATCCTTGTCCCAGCCATTTTCTCCTGATCAGAGCTTCCTGCCCTTGGTAGCCTCTCCATACCTTGCCTCTTCTGCTAAACCCCATGAATCCTCTGTGTGTACTCCACAGACCATGGGAAGCCTAGGGATTTCTTCTGTCTCATCTATGAAGACTTTTTTCTCTGTCTATGCCATTTAATCTAGACTATGCCATGCCGAACATGCTGAGTATGGAGACTTTCTTAGAGGTTTATTAAGGAAATATACCACTAGACTCTTCTAATGTTTTCATGCTCCTTCATAGTTATCTGGATATTTCCACCATCCGACATGCCATCTGGGTTCTACCTTGAAAGGGAGAAAATATATAAATGTCTATTTCTTACTTCTGCTCTGTCTCTACTTCCATCTTTTACCTTTATGCCCCCAGCCAAATGAGATGGGCTTTTCTCTCCTTCTATATCACATCAAGAGTTCCCTCAGACCCTGACATATAAAAATGCTCCATGAGGGACACCTGGGTGGCTCAGTCAATTAAGCATCTGCCTTTGACTCAGGTCATGTTCCCTGGGTCCTGGAATCGAGCCAAGTTGGGCTCCCTGCTCAGCAGGGAGTCTGCTTCTCCCTTTCCCTCTGCCTGCTCCTTGCTCCTGCTCACTCCCTCAAAAAAATAAATATATAAAATCTTTAAAGAAAAAAAAAAAAAGGTCCATGATTTGGAGACCCAGACATGATTCCTGATTAGGTAAAAGAGGATATTTGAAATTAAGAAATTTCTACAAGGCTAGGATTTAAAAATCATTGTCTCAGTATAAGAAGTCACCTTTGAGAGTTAAAGCAGGCCAATGCTTCTGTTCTTCACCCTTGGTATGATGGGCCTCATGTCTCAGACTTGAAATAGAAGACTACAAGCCAACATGATTGAAGAGGAAATGAAAATTCATCAGTCTAATGTGTTTAAAATATCTGTGTCATGTATGTAAAGTGCCTAAAATGGTACACAGCTCATAGCAAATGAACTCTTGGGTCCAGTGCTGAAATTGAAAGAGACCATGATGGAAGGTTTGCATTTAAATGGAGCCCTGATGGGATAGATAAAATTTGAACATAAAGAGATGGGCAAAAGCATTCCAAGCAGAGAGAATAGTGTGAGCAGAAAATACGGCATAAATTAGGATCCAAAATATTAAAGGATCAGGGTAAGGGTTTTGAACTTTATTCTATATGCAATGAGGGACACTGAAAGCAGATCTTTGAGCAAGGAAAAGAAATGCTTAGAGCTTTAAAAGAAAGACCAATATGACAGCAATTCTGAAATGAAATTTGTACCATTATTATATAGTAAATAGAAATTGAAACATTCAGATTTCAACAGGCAAGATTCGGAATAGGATGATGCTTAAATAAGATATTCTTCCCCCTTTCTAATTACTTCTTGATGCCAAAATTGGAACTGATCAAAATGCTTGATCCAACAGTGATAGTCCTTTTAAAAATTGTCAATATACATAGATGACAGATTATTTTATTTTTTTATTTTATTTTTTTAAAGATGTTATTTATTTTTTTGACAGAGAGAGAGCACAAGTACGTAGAGAGGAAGGCAGAGAGAGAGAGGGAGAAGCAGGCTCCCCGCCGAGCAGGGAGCCCAATGTGGGACTCGATCCCAGGACACTGGGATCATGACCCAAGCCCAAGGCAGCCACTCAACCAACTGAGCCACCCAGGCGCCCCCAGATAATTTATTTTAAAAGAATATGTTATTCTCCATCAATTGTGTACTTTTCAAGATGAACTCTGCTTTTATAATACTTTATAAATAATTTAATACTTTTTAAAAACTATTTTGCAATTATTTTCAATTCCAATACTTTCATTAAGAAAACACTTTATAAGTAACCTAACAACTCCCTGAGCAATTTAAAACATGTACTGTTTTACTTGTCTAAACCTCTTCTAGGGAGTTAATCTAAAGCCTAATAATTATAATAAAAACAGACATTCTCATGCCAGTTGTCAGCAGACTTAAATGTAACCAACTGAAAGGAAATTTCACAGTCCTGAGATGTCCTAACAAGAGGACACAAGACAACTACTAGTGTAATGTGAAGGATTATCATAAATATTTTACACTTATATGTCATTTGTTAAAAATGAAGTACATTGGTATCCTAGATTGTCTGAAAGAGCTTTGCATAATTTGTAATTCTCAACTTTGATAATTGCCAGAGTGGTTCCCAGCCAATAATACAGAGTAGCCAAGAGCCTATAAAAGCATGTTCAAATGATGCTTTCAAGTGCAGCAATCATGCAGGCCAACCTTCATTTGTTTTAGTCTCATGCCAGCTCATTCTGAACATCAAGGAAAAGACTTTAATTGTTTTATTTTGGATCTGCTAAAAATGAATTGCTAATTTAAAAAATATCCTCCAGGGTACTAAATACCTACATCATGCACAGTAGAACTAAACTTAATTTTTAATCACTAAAATGATCTTGAAATGGAGCAAACTGAAGTACATTAGGAAAAACTAATGATTTCAAAATGGAAGTAAAGTAATATTTTATTGATAATCTGTAAGCAGGTTTAAAAATACTGCACTGTAGCATGGAGTATTTGGTACTTGAGCTCATGTGATTTGGTATTTGGACTCATCTGATATAGCTCTTTCTATAGCCAAAATCTGAGGTATATTAGTCAACTACAGAAAAAAAATGCCAGTTTCAACTGGATGACAATAAAAGATTTACCCAACTACATATAACCATTTTAAAAAATAACTGATTTGTAAATTCTAAATTAAAGAACTAAGTATTTATGTGAAATATTGTATATTAAAAACACATATACTGTATGAACAGATACACTATATTAAAATAAATTTTGTTATTTTTGCCACATCCCACTCCATTAGCATTAAAATAATGTGACAATATATGTCTTTTTTGCACTGTATGAGAGGGACCACAACATGTAATACTTAATATATCAATATTATTAGTTATTTTCCCTTTATAAATCATACTTCAAAATTTATGCAATATTTTAAAATATTACTAAAAATGTACATGTAATGATGAGATGTAGGGGGATTGTGGAAAATGATTAGAATGTTAGAGACATTGTCATTACTTTTCCTTGAAGATACTTTTGAGGGGGGAAAAAAAACATTCTTTAAGTTCCCGGGAAACACCAGTCAAAGAAATGTCTTTGGAGCCGCAAGTCCAAAGAGATATAAGCATGCTGGACTCTTCCAGAAAGGAAATCAAGTGGGAAACTTGTAAGTGTTACTAATTCATCACTACAGAGAGAATCCTGAGAAAACAGAGTCATCATTTTCAAAGGAAATTGGCTTTTGTAACATAAAAAAGGTACAACTCAGGGATGAAAGTTGTACCCATGATGTAGTTCACACAATGGGAACAACAAACTAAGTCATTGCCACTTGAAATCAAGGAATGGAGACATAGCTCGAAGCTACAGGTGAAATACCAGAGGCTACCATGAGCCACTCATCTCCTCTTTTTTTTTCAAAGAGTCTACAAGTGTTGCATTAAGGAGGAAAACTGTGAATTGATATACATTTTGCTCAATTTCAGATAAGCTGACTGGAGAAGAGGAAGGCATAATGGGAGGCAAACTTGGGTGAAAAAAAATGTTTTAAAGATTTTATTTATTTATGTGACAGAGAGAGAGAGCACAAGCAGGGGGAGCACAAGCAGAGGGAGTGGGAGAAGCAGACTTCCTGCTGAGCAGGGAGCCTAACATGGGGCTCAATCCCAGGACACTGGGATCATGACCTGAGCCAAAGGCAGACGCTTAACTGACTGAGCTACCCAGGTGCCCCTTGGGTGAAAAATTTTTGGAATTATCAGTAAAAATATGCTCAAGTTTAGATTCACTGAGCTCTAAATATTTGACAAAACATATTCAAAGAAACCTTACAGATTTGATCTAAAATCTCAATGGCATGATTTGAAATAAGTTTAGTAGTCATGTGAAATCTGTGAGTGAGAGAGCCCACTACAGAAGGCCATTCAACGCAAACCAGTGTAGGGGTTTAAAATGTATCACCCTAAAATATGCCGTTTGGGCATACTGATTATTTTGAATTAAAGGTACTTTAGAGATGGATAGTCCAAGATGGCAGAGGAGTAGGACACCTAAGTTTCGTTTGGTCCCAGGAATTCAGCTAGATAGCTATCAAATCATTCTGAACACCTGCAAACACAACCAGAGATCTAAGGAAAGAATACCTACAACTCTACAAATAGAAAAGTGACCACTTTCTGCGGGAATGAGAAGATGGAAAAACTCACCTCAAAAAAGAGAACAAGAGGTAGTACTGACTTCCAGGGACCTAATCAGTATGGATATAAGTAAGATGTTGGAACTAGAGTTCACGATAATGATTATAAAGATACTAGCTGGGCTTGAAAAAAGCATAGAAAACACTAGAGAATCCCTTTCTGGAGAAATGAACTAAAATCTAATCAGTCAAAATAAAATAGGCTACTAATGAGATGCAATCAAAAACGTAGGCTCTAATTGCTAGGATAAATGAGGCAGAAGACAGAATTAGAAATATAGAAGAAAAATGATGGAGAATAAAAAAGGTGAGAAAAAGAGAAAACAACTATTGGATCATGAGGGAAAATTTTGAGAGATAAGTGATACCACAAAGTGAAACAATATTAGAATTGGGATCCCAGAAAAAGAGGAAAGAGAGTCGGGGGTGGGCAAAAGTATATAGGAGCAATTATAGCAGAGAACTTCTCTAATCCGGGGAAGGAAACAGGCATTTAAGTCCAGGAGGCACAGAGAACCCCCTCAAAATCAATAAAAATAGGTCAACACCCAACATCTAATAGTAAAACTTACAAGTCTCAGAGACAAAGAGAAAATCCTGAAAGCAGCTCAGGATAAGAGGTCCATAACCTACAAGGGTAGAAACATTAGCCTGGCAGAAGACCTATCCACAAAGACCTGGCAGGCCAGAAGGACTGGCATGATAGATTCAGGGTGCTAAATGAGAAAAATATGGACCCAAGAATACTTTATCCAGCAAGGATGTCATTCAAAGTAGAAGGAGAAACAAAAAGCTTCCAGGGACAACTAGTAAACTAAAGAATTTGTGATCACTAAACCAGCCCTGCAAGAAATAATAAAGGGGATCCTTCCAGCGAAGAGAGAGCCCAAAAGTAGCATAAACCAGAAAAGAACAGAGACAATATACAGAAACAGTGACTTTACAGGTAGTACAATGGCACTAAATTCATATCTTTCAGTAGTTACTCTGAATTTAATGGGCTAAATGCCCCAATCAAAAGACACAAGCTATCAGGTTGGATAAAAAAGCATGACTTGTTGATATGCTGTCTGCAAGAGACTCATTTTAGACCCAAACACCTCCAGATTAAAGTGATGGGGTGAAAAACTATTTATTCAAAAGAAATCTGGGTTAGCAATCCTTATATCAGACAAATTAGATTTTAAACCAAAGACTGTAATAAGAGATGAGGAAGGACATTATATCATAAGTAAAGGTTCTATCCAACAAAATCTAACAATTGAAAATATTTATGCCCCCAACATGGAGCAGCCAATTATATAAAACAATTAATAATAAAATTAAAGAAACACATTGATAAAAATACAATAATAGTAGAGGACTTTAACACCCGACTCACTGCAATGGACAGATTATCTAAGCAGAAGATCAACAAGGAAACAAGGGCTTTGAATGACACTGGACCAGATGGACTTCACAGATATATTCAGAGAATTCCATCCTAAAGCAACAGAATACACATTCTTCTCAAGTGTACATGGAATAGTCCCCAGAATAGATCACATCCTGGTTCACAAATCAGGTCTCAATTGGTACTAAAAGATTGGGATCATTCCCTGCATATTTTTGGACCACAATGCTTGGAAACTAGAACTCAATCACAAGAGGAAATTTGGAAATAACTCAAATATGTGGAAGCTAAAGGGCATCCTACTAAAGAATGAATGGGTCAACCAGGAAATTAAAGAAGAATTTAAAAAATTCATGGAAACAAATGAAAATGAAAACACAACTGTTCAAAACCTCTGGGATATAGGAAAGGTGTTCCTAAGATGGAAGTATATAGCAATACAAGCCTTTCTCAAGAAACAAGAAAGGTCTCAAATATACAACTTAACTTTACACCTAAAGGAGCTGGAGAAAGAACAGCAAATAAAGCCTAAACCCAGCAGAAGAAGAGAAATAATAAAGATCAGAGCAGAAATCAATGAAATAGAAACCAAAAGAACAGCAGAACAGATCAAGGAAACTAGAAGCTTGTTCTTTAAAAGAATTAATAAGACTGATAAACCCCTGGCCAGACTTACCCAAAAGAAAAGAGAAAGGACCCAAATAAACAAATAAAGTCATGAATTAAAGAGGAGAAATCACAACCAAACCCGAAAAAATACAAACAATTATAAAAACAAATTATGAGCAACTATATGCCAACAAATTAGACAATCTGGAAGAAATGGATGCATTCCTGGAGAAGTATAAACACCAAAACTGACATAGGAAGAAATAGAAAACCTGAACAGACCCATAACCAGCAAGGAAATTGAAGCAGTAATCAAAAATCTCCCAACAAACAAGAGTCCAGGGCTGGATGGCTTCCCAGAGGAAGTCTACCAAACATTTAAAGAAGAATTAATGCCTATCCCTCTGAAGCTGTTTCAAAAAATAGAAATGAAAGGAAAATTTCCAAACTCTTTCTATGAGTCCAGAATTACCTTGATCCCAAAACCAAAGACCCCACCAAAAAGGAGAATTTCAGACCAATATCCCTGATGAACATGGATGCAAAAATTCTCACCAAGATACTAGCCAATAGGATCCAACAATACATTAAAATGATTATTCACCACGACCAAATGGGATTTATTACTGGGCTGCAAGGGTGGTTTAACATCCACAAATCAATCAATGTGATATACTACATTAATAAAGGAAAGGACAAGAACCATATGATCCTCTCAATGGATGCAGAAAAAGCATTTGAAAAAAATATAGCATCCTTTCTTAATCTCTTCACGGTGTAGGGATAGAGGGAACATGCCTCAATATAATAAAAGCCATATACAGAAAGCCCACAGTGAATATCATTCTCAATGGGGAAAACTGAGAGCTTTTCCCTGAAGGTCAGGAACACGACAGGGATGTCCACTCTCACCACTGTCGTTCAACATAGTACTAGAAGTCCTAGCCTCAACAATCAGAGAACAAAAAGAAATAAAAGGCATCTGAGAATCAGCAAAGAAGAAGTCAAACTCTCACTCTTCCCAGATGACATGATACTCTATGTGGAAAACCCAAAAGCCTTCACCCCCAAATTGCTAGAACTTATACAGGAATTCAGCAAAATGGCAGGATATAAAATCAGTGAAGAGAAGTCAGTTTCATTTCTATACCTTAAAATGAGACAGAAGAGAAATTAAGGAGTCAATCCCATTTACAATTGCACCAAAAAACATAAGATACCTAGGAATAAACTTAACCAAAGAGGCAAAGGATCTGTACTCAGATACCTAGAATAGTCATGAAAGAAATTGAGGAAGACCACAAAGAAATGAAAAACATTCCATGCTCATGGATTGGAAGAACAAATATTGTTAAAATGTTTATGCGACCTAGAGCAATCTATACATTCAATGCAATCCCTATCAAAATACCATCAACTTTTTCCACAGAGCTGGAACAAATAATCCTAAAATTTGTATGGAACAAGAAAAGACCCTGAGTAGCCAAAGGAATGTTGAAAAAGAAAACCAAAGCTGGTGGCATCACAATGCTGGACTTCAAGTTCTATTACAAAGCTGTAATCATCAAGACAGTATGGTACTGGCACAAAAATAGACACATAGATCAATGCAACAGAATAGAGAACCCAGAAATGGACCCTCAACTATATGATCAACTAATCTTCAACAAAGTAGGAAAGAATATTCAATGGAAGAGAAACAGTCTCTTCAACAAATGGTGCTGGGAAAATTGGACAGTCATATGCAGAAGAATGAAACTGGACCATTTCCTTACACCATACACAAAAATAAACTCAAAATGGATGAAAGACATAGATGTGATACAGGAATCCATCAAAATCCTAGAGGAGAATACAGGCAGTAACTTTTTTCAACCTCAGCCACAGCAACTTCTTGCTAGACATGACTCCAAAGACAAGGGAAATAAAGGCAAAAATGAACTATTGGGACTTCAGCAAGATAAAAAACTTCTCCATGGCAAAGGAAAGAGCCCACAAAACTTAAAGGCAACGTACAGAATGAGAGAAGATATTTGCTAATGTCTTATCAGATAAAGGGCTGGTATTCAAGATTTATAAAAAACTTACCAACTCAACACCCAGAAAACAAATAATCCAATCAACAAATAGGCAGGAGACATGAACAGACATTTCTCCAAAGAAGACATACAAATGGCCAACATACAGATGAAAAAATGCTCAACATCACTTACCATCAGGGAAATACAAATCAAAACCACAATGAGATACCTCCTTACACCAGAATGGTTAAAATTAACATGTCAGGAGGGGCGCCTGGGTGACTCAGTCGGTTTAAGAGACTGCCTTCGGCTCAGGTCATGATCCTGGAGTCCCGGGATCAAGTCTCACATCAGGCTCCCTGCTCGGCAGGGAGTCTGCTTCTCCCTCTGACCCTCTTCCCTCTCGTGCTCTCTATCTCTCATTCTCTCTCTCAAATAAATAAATAAAATCTTTAAAAAAAAATTAACATGTCAGGAAACGACAGATGTTGACAAGGATGCAGAGCAAAGGGAACCCTCTTACACTACTGATGGGAATGTAAACTAGTGTAGCCACTCTAGAAAACAGTATGGAGGTTCCCCCAAAAAGTTGAAAATAGAGCTACCCTGTGACCCAGCAACTGAACTACTAGGGATTTACCCCAGAGATACAAATGTAGTGATTCAAAGGGGCACCTGCACTGCAATGTTTATAGCAGCAATGTCCACAATAGCCAAACTATGGAAAGAGCCCAGATGTCCATTGACAGATGAATGGATAAAGAAGATGTGGTATTTATACAATGGAATACTACTCAGCCATCAAAAAGAATGAAATCTTGCCTTTTGCCATGACGTGGATGGTACTAGAGGGTATTATGCTAAGCAAAATAAGTCAATCAGAGAAAGACAATTATCATATGATCTCACTCATAGGTGGAATTTACAAACAGAACAGAGGATCATAGGGGATGAGAGGAGAAAATAAAACAAGACAAAATCAGAGAGGGAGACAAACCATAAGAGACTCTTAATCACTGAAAACACAGGGTTTTTGGAGGGAAGGGGCATGGGGGGATAGGCTAACTGGGTGATGGACATTAAGGAGGGCAAGTGATATAATGCACACTGGGCATTATATAAGACTGATGAATCACTGACCTCTACCTTTGAAACTAATAATACAATATATGTTAATTAATTGAATAAAATTTTTAAAAAATTTCTAAAATGAAGGTACTTGAGAAATAGCCAGTACAAGGATGCTTTGACCCTTCTTTGTCACTCTGAAAGCAGGAGATAAATCTCCCATGTGAAAGGTAACCTTCCTGTAGCAGCAGAGTAGAAGGCATCCTTATAACTAAAGACAGGTAAATTTAGGGCCAAGAAGGCTTTATAAATATATCTTGTTACTTCTTACCATCTTACTACCCCTAGCCCAAACTCCTTTGTCTTATCAATTCTTCACAAATTTATTGTTTCTTTGCCTAAAAGGTATAAAACCTCCTGTTCTGGTTACTTTGTGTTTCATATCTTTGTGGGGCTCCTGTACATGAGTACATATATAATTAACCCATAACTTACATCATATTTAATTGTGAGAGGCTAGATTGTTTCCCCTAAGACAGGAACAAGAAAGAGATGCCCTCTTTCACCACTATGGAGGTAGAAAACAGATCAGTGGTGGCTAGAAGTTTGGGAAGAGAGGAATGATTGACTAGGGGAAGCAAAGGAATTTTTTAGGGTTGACAGAACTTATCTATATTCTAGATATATAACACTATGCATATGTCAAAACCCATAGAAATTTATAACATAGAGTCAATCCTTTTTTTTTAAGATTTTATTTATTCATTTGAGAGAGAGCGAGCACAAGCAGGGGGAGAGGCAGAGGGAGAGGGAGAAGCAGACTCCCCACTGAGCTGAGAGCCCAACCCAACGTGGGGCTCCATCCCAGGACCTGGAGATCATGACCTGAGCTGAAGGCAAATGCTTAACTGACTGAACCTACACAGGCACCCTGAGAGTCAATCTTAATGTATGCAAATTTTCCTAAACTTCAAACAGGGAATTGGAGGATCCTAACATGGAATGTATACTGTGGCAAAAAAAATGTAACTATTACAGATAGATGACAGACATAACCTCAGGGAAGAGAATGGGGAAAAAAGTGCTAATCTAAGTAACTTCAAAGAATGACACTTTGACTAGAAACCGTAAGACTAAAGACAAAAGTAACCACATAAACAGTGTACTCTAGTTAATAAAGTTGTTTCTCACAACATATCAGCAAACAAATACTTCAGTAAAAGACACCAAGTTTCCTTGGAGAAATGAGTGATTCCAGGCCTGGAGCATGAAATAAAAATGATAATCCTGGAGCATCTTGTAGTACCAGAAGGTAAGGAAATGTTCAAAAAACTACAACATGGGGCATGTTAAAAGAACACAGCAGCCAACTGAGAGACTCCCCATGGCCAAAGCTGGAACAATTTAATAAACAAAATAAATAACTATATTGGATTATAACCTAAAATAAATATCTCTAAGTCCATGCTGATTTAAATAAATGATTGAATAAAATAAAATGAATAAGTAGGGAGAAAAGAGACAAATCCCTTATAATGAACAATCCTAAATAATTTATGTAGATACTCTGCCCTCAAGGAGGTAGAACATTTAAGTCCACACCTATGGGAAGGGGAAAGAAAACTTTACAGTGGAGAAACCTAACAAACTCTATCTCAGCCAGGTGATCAAAGTTAATATCTTCAATGGTAAGTCATGTTAATAGCATGTCCCCTCAATATGATGTGATAAGAGTGACATTTCACCTCATGATCTTCTTCCCAAAAACCTATAACCCCAGTCTAATCATGAGAAAAACCAGATAAATTCCAATTGAAGGAGATTATAAAATAACTGACCAATATTCATCACTGGTATTCATTTTGAAAGTCATCAAAAACAAGAAACTCTGAGGGGCACCTGGGTCCATTGAGCATCCGACTTCTGAGCCTCGGCTCAGGTCATGATCTCAGAGTTATGGGATCAAGCCCTGCATCGGGCTCCACACTCAGTGGGAAGTCTGCTTGGGATTCTCTCCTCCCTCTGCCACTTGCCCTTCTCATGCTCGCACACTATCTCTCTAAAATAAATAAATAAAATCTTTAAAAAAACAAAAGAAACTCTGAGAAACTGTCAGACCAGAAGAGTCTAAGGGGCCATAACAAATAAATTTAATGTGACATTCTGTATGGGATCTGGAACAGAAAAAAGACATTAGGGGAAAACTAGTGATATCTGAAAGCAAGTATTATTAACAGTAATGTACTAATATTGGTTTCCTAGTTGTGACAAATGTTGTATAGTAATGTCAAATGTGAACAACTGGGAAAACTGGGTGAGTATATGGGAACCCCTTGTTTCCCTTTGCAACTTTTCTGTAAATCTAAAATTAAACGTTTATTTAAATTTTAGAAATAAGTCATTGGCCTTGGGATACTCTAAAGAAAAATCTTCTCTGAGGTTGAAATATAATATATAATTGGGGCGCCTGGGTGGCTCAGTCATTAAGTGTCTGCCTTCGGCTCAGGTCCTGATCCCAGGATCCTGGGATCGAGCCCCACATTGGGCTCCCTGCTCGGCAGGAAGCCTGCTTCTCCCTCTCCCACCCCCTGCTTATGTTCCCTCTCTCGCTGTGTCTCTCTCTGTCAAATAAACAAATAAAATCTTAAAAAAAAAAGAAATATAATATATAATCAACTTATCAACTTCCTCTGTCTGAGTTTCAGTATTTTATTTCCTATTGTTTCATCTTGTCCTTATGATTTTCTGCTTATCAGGCAGTCCCTCTGCAGATCAGGTTTCTCTTTTCCTTCTCCTTAGATATATCCTATAGCATTATAGGAATTATTTTCCAAAGATCTTTAAAGCTGCAGTGAATTATCCCCAAATATTCCCCCTCACTTCATTATGTCAAAATATCTACTCCACTGGGGATCCTGATTCCCATTATCAATGAAATAGACAAGGATCTATATCCAGGGCACAGGGGCAGAGAAACCATTTATGCCTCAGGAACTCTTTAGTACAAAAGAACAGGCGACAGGCAGTGAAATCCATTAATAATCTAAAACCCCACAGAACAAACACTCTATTGCTTACAAAACAATTCCTATAGAACATCAAGGAGTCAATGATAACTTTCTAACCTGACTACACTTTCAAAAATGGCTCCTAGGCATATAATGCTACCTCTGCTTTCAATTTACATTCTTCCTGGTTTTCCCAACCTTCCTTTATTCTTATGCCATCCTTATGTACATAATCATAAACAGTAATAACATTTTACATATATTTAGTGATTACCATGTGCTACATACTCTGGATTATTTCATTTAATCCTCATAATAAGGTGGTTACTATTATTAGCCACAAATTACAAATAATAAAACCAAGTTCAAAGAGGTTAAATAAGTTAGTCAAGATCATGTTTATAAATGGTAAAACCAAGAATTGAGTACATATGCCTCCAGATTCCAGGAAATTAATGTCTATATATCCTGTTTCCTATCTTTATATCTTTTCTTCTTTCAATTACCCTTTTGGAGACTTTTAACATTTGTCATTGGCTCTCTGTCCACATCAGTTATGGTGGCCAATTTTTGTGAATCATGTTTTCTCAGAATATCACTGAGGGCCCCAAGCATCTGATCAGAAAGAGAGAGAAAAGGAGACATAAAACTGAACAGAAAATCCTATAGTTGTGCTTTATCTCTTTCTGATTCCAACTCAATCCTTACCTCTCTGGTTAAACCACCCACCTACAATTCTCATTATGTTATACTCAGATCTCCCTTAAAACCTTAACCTTGCAAAATAATAAAATATCCTTAAAAGAATGAGGCACAAAATTACAGAATAGCAATGCTTTCACATGCCTTAGCAATTTCCATTGTAGTATATCTGAACCTACCTGAAACTATACACATCAATCAGTTTGTATTACCATTTTACAAAGTATGGTGGTTACTACCTGCAGCCACTATAAGATCTAAGGTAAAAGCTCTAAACATTTTTAATCCCACACCTAACCTGTTTTCCTATTCTCTCCCATTCACATTAGGATCATCAAGAAAACTAATCTGTTCAATTAAGAAAAAATGAAAAACTAGAAAAAACTAGAATGGTATTAATAAAAAATTTAGGTTTCCAATTTCATTAATTAAATTCCTGAGTTATAAATTGATTATTTTAAACACACCTATTTAAAGACAAAATATAAAAGACATCCCAATTAACTAATAATTTTCAAGAGAATATTAATATTGAAACCATATCTCTGTTCTTTTGGATGCCCATAAAACACTAAGTACCTTGGTCATAGTAGAAACTCAAAAATATTTTATCAGTCAGGCAAAAAAAAATATTATTTTCAAATGTTTACAAATAATTGTGTCAAGAAAAGTCTCGAGTTCAAATTCAAAGTGTTTGGGGCTCTCTCTAGTCATTAAGCAATTTCAGGAGAGGAAAATTAATAGGTATTAATTCCTTTCTCACAGATTTTCATAAACTGCTTTGTAAGAATTTTAAACAAACATGAAATGACTTTTCCTAAGACACATATAACTTTATTAAGAATATCAAAACATCCTACACTGTTCAAACATTAAAATTAGTAAAACATTTATTAATGTTTTATTAATAGAAGGAAGAAAGTGAATCTTTAATTCTACTCATCCAGACAAATCAATACCTACTAAATAGAAGGTTTAATATGCCAACTGTAGAGCCTTGGAAATCTCCCATGAATATAGATTTTCAAAAAAATGAACACCTAGTATAGAATCTGTGTTACACCATTTCCTCATCACCAGGCACTTTTGCCTGAAATGGAATTAGAATATCTATTAATGTGTTCAACTAAATGAGCCATTCAAAGATGCTCTAATAATCAACCATTATATGGCCAAACAGGTGGTCAAACTAATTAGATGGCTGAAATTAACAGCCTACATCTCGGATACATTTTATTTCCAATAAAATACAGGAAGATATGTTAAATGATATAATGAGTAATAATTTTTATAATCGAAATATAATTCATTTATTTTATGTAGATTAGCATTATCCTTAATTGACTTGAAATAAAAATATTTTCCAAAATGTCATTTCATTGGTAGCCTATTTACTAATATTCAGAGAAATTCCAACATATTTGATATTACTGTCATTCAGATACACAGCTTTTCTCTTTACCCCAAGCTAACAATCATGGCACTAAAAACCCCTGAACATTACCATATAAGATAAAACTGCTCATAAGAAAAAAATCACCATTGGGGAGGAAGTCAAAATGCACAATTTGCAAATGACTTAACCACCCAAAATAAATACATCTTGGGCTACTACCTTACTTGTGAAATAGTTTTATGTATGTTTTTGCTTTTACTATGTAGTTAGTACAATAGTTCATTGTTTTAAAGAAATCACAATTAATGCATATGTATATGTTAAAGGCCTTTTTTGTCATCCTACCAACAACAACACTGAATTCAATTCCCTATGTAAAGGAAACTTTTATAGGTTCAATGTGTGTTGTTCTACAATATGCATACAGCTCACATATACACACCTCCTCAAATTTTACTTTTTTAAACTTTAAATCCATATGTGATAATTAAAATTTTAAGATGTATATATAATTTTTCCCCTAAATTTTTCCATATATTCTTCTCTTTAGTATGTTAACTCAGAAGTGATATTGGTTATTGCTGTTACTGTTGTTTTTAAATTAAGTATGAAAAAAGGCTAACTTGCTCCTTAGTAACCTTCATTACTATAACCTTGGCCTTAGGCTGCATGTAATGGACTCTCATCATGTAAGTGAAAGGGATGTCTTTGTTCACCCTGTGAACATTCACACCAGGGATTCTCAAAGATTGGACTTGGTTTTTGTAGCTGAAGAGAACCAAATACCATGTGTAATTCGTTCAGTGTTACTTGGTAGTCTTCTTCAAACAATTCTAATGTTTACATATTTTACTTTGAAAGTCCCAACCAAGCTCCCACCACATATAACCCCTGCACTCACATCATCCCATTTTTCTGTCCTCTCTTTACAAATGGTATCTTGATGAGAAACCAGAAAAGACTCTCTAAAGAGATTCAGAGCTTAGAGTTCTGCCCACCACAGATGCAGAGTTAGACAAAATGGGAAGTGTGGCACATACTCAGAACTCACCACATTTACTGAGTTCCGTTCAGAAGAAGGCAGAGCTTCTTAAATCTTGATGAAGGAGCATTCATTGCTGGGGAATTGCTGAAGATCTGAATAAAAGGAGTCTGGATACTGAGGGTTGGCCAAAGCAAGGTGTCAAAGACACTTGAATTAGCTCTTCAAATAAACCTGAGTAAAAGTTTATGAAAGGCATGTTCTTTCTAACTCATAATGAAGAATAGTAGTAATAGCCATGTTGTTCTCTAAAAGCAAATGGAACTGAAAATGTCCTCAGATCTCTCTATGTCCCAATCTCTTCAACCAGTACAATGAGATTAATTACAACTCCTTACTGGATAAAGTCATTGTGAAATTAAATCATCTACATAAAATGGTTAGCATAGAGTCTTCAAAATAGTTATAACTAGACTTACTGTTGTCATTACTATCTTGACTTTTCAGGAATTCAGTACTTAAAGTGTACGTTACAATGTAATTATATATACACCCCTGGATATAAAGAAAAATATTTTTTTTTCTCCCTGAAACCTTTATCTTTCTATATGTTCTCTGGTATCTGTCCAGCACCTGGAATAGCAAATGCCAAATAAATGAATGAATGATCAAATGAATATGTTTTAGCATTATTGCATTTTATGTTAGTTTCTTTCCCATCTACTTAATGAAATCTTTCATTCTTTATTGTGAAACAATGATTTGTTCTCCATTTCTTCCCAGTCTATACCAGAACACTAGTCTTTGCATACAGAGATAGCTGCTATATTTGAAATTTTAAGTAAGCCATTTCCCCCTACTGCCAGTGTTCTTACTAAATCCATTTAGCATCTCTATCATAAGCACAAAGATGACTGGGAAGATAAGTAATACGAGTAGGCAAACTGATCTACCTCAAATTCCCTAAAATTACTAAATACACTGCTTTTCTTCTGCAGAAAAGGTTATGGGGTGACAGACCAGTATATTACATTGGGAAAGGCAGCTCAGTTACACAGGTATAGCCAATTGATTCTAAAGTACAACTTTCCCATAAGTCTACCCTATAATCAATTACATATTTGTTTACGATCCAAATCATTTCAGAGAGTTGTCTGTTAATCTGATTGGATTATGATCATTACCTCTAACCATCCAACAGTTTAAGGGGAAAAAAAGAAATATCCATTTTAAAATAGACATACCAAAACCTTTTCTATACTTATTTTTTGTTTCAAATTCTTTTGCATTGCATGAATTAAAATAAAATTGAATAAGATTGTAATTCAGGGACACAGCATTCTGAATTTCCCCTTTTCAATAAACTCTCTGTTCCAAAACAATTCAAAAGAAAACAGCAGATTAGCCCAAATCACAGAGCATTTTCACATGTGCTATTGATAAAAAGTCATTGCTCAAATTTAGCTTAATCTTCCATCTCCTACTAATTATTTCTGCTAAGAAACTACCATTTATATTTGAGAATGTTTGCTACTGCCAGCATCCTGTTGTGATGAAAAACAAACAACAAAAATACAAAAAAAGCAAAGGGAGGTAGAGTTGAAGCTTGGTCTGAGAAATGATGCTTTTCATATCAAACAGGATACTGGTGTTGAAAGCAGTTAAGTGAAGAATTGAAAAGGACAGCTGACTCTTCCCAAGATGCAAATCTAGAGTGTGTTTTTTCTCTTATTACTTTTGAAGTGAGGAGAAACATCAGACATTCTCATATGGCACCAACAGTACAGAAACATGTTTCTAGGCTAAAAACAAAAATTAATTTAATGACACCCAACTAGAATTTTTCAAACTACTGCTCTGGTCTAGTCAGGAAATAGATAAGAAGTAAGTGAACATAGGTGTCTTTTGTAATAACTGCTAAATAGCTATTTTGATACTACTCTTTAACATCCTATGGCAACCATGAACATGCACCTCTCAGATCTCCTATTTAGAAGCATAGTTGGCAACAGCCCAGGATGCTGCATTCTGAAATCCCTCACTGGGTCTGTGATGGGGCCACACTTTAATCAGTGACTGAACCCATTCCTGTAAGTTTACTTATAGGAGGACTTTGGCTGGAGGGCTCCCTGTCAGCCTGGTTGAAACTCTTAAAATTGCATCTTTAATAAATGGTACTGAGAAAATTGGACAGCCACATGAAGAAGAATGAAACTGGACCATTCTCTTACACCATACACAAAGATAAACTCAAAATGGATGAAAGACCTAAATGTGAGACAGGAATCCATCAAAATCCTAGAGGAGAACACAGGCAATAACCTCTTCAACCTCAGCCACAGCAATTTCCTGTAAGACATATATCTAAAGGCAAGGGAAACAAAAGCAAAAATGAACTATTGGGACTTCATCAAGATAAAAAACTTCTGCACAGCAAAGGAAACAGTCCATAAAACTTAAAGGCAACCTACAGAATGGGAGAAGATATTTGCAAATGTCCTATCAGGTAAAGGGCCGATATTCAAGATCCATAAAGAACTTATCAAACTCAACACCCCAAAAACAAATAATCCAATCAAGAAATGGGCAGAAGACATGAACAGACATTTCTCCAAAGAAGACATCCCAATGGCCAACAGACACATGAAAAAATGTTCAACATCACTTGCCATCAGGGAAATATAAATCAAAACCACAATGAGATATCATCTTACACCAGTTAGAATGGCTAAAATTATCAAGTCAGGGGTGACTGGGTGGCTCAGTCAGTTAAGCGTCTGCCTTCTGCTCAGGTCATGATCCTGGGGTCCTGGGATCAAGTCCCACATGGGCTCCCTGCTCAGTGGGGAGCCTGTTTCTCCCTCTCCCACTCCCCTGCTTGTGCACATGGGCTGTCTCTCTCTCTCTCTCTCTGTCAAATAAATAAATAAATAAAATCTTTAAAATTAAAAAAAAAAAAAAAATGGCCACACTGTAATGAAGTGCAGGCTGTTGTGCTGCAGAAAGAGGCCACTTCAAGAGGCCCCAGAGGATGAAATACCATGAGGACAAAGAGGACATGGGGAAAGATTCAAGGTATCACAGTCTCCTGGCCTTGGTGAGACAGTTGCTTTATCAAAACCCAGCCCATGTGTGAGCAAAACACAGCCGTTTGGCTGACTCGGCTGATACCATGTGGAGCAGAAGAACTGTCCCATCGACTCACAGAAGCGTGACAAAGAATAATTTATTGTCTTTATAAGCCCTAAGTATTTGAGGTGGGGGGGGTGGAGAGAGTTGTTCCTACACAAGAAAAGATAAACGATATACTGGAATTTTAAAGAAAAAAAGCAAGAGTTTAGAGTAGGAAATAGCCTGAGAAGTGATAGTTTCACTATTGTGTTTCAGCTTTGAAATTCAAAAATATAAATAATTATATCCTTTTACACTTTTAAAATAGTATGGTGTTTTGTGAAATAAATGCCAAAAAGACATCTTTACCTAGTAACAAATATACCCTGATTTTGACAAGCAAACAAAAGTTGTAATACATACAATATTCTTATTATTTTAAAAATAAAAACATGAGTAATATATTTACACCACCCAAAAAAAGTCAATTTATACAGAAGGAGAGTGAAAAGTGAAAACTTCCCTTTCATAACTCCAATTCCACTCCCTCTCCCATAGGCAACTACTGAGGATATTTCAGGTTAGTATGTTTTAGTCCTCCAGGTTTTTTCTATGTAATCTATGTGTTTATGCAAGTGTGCCATTTTCTATATTTGAATATGAATGGAGTCAGACTGTATATGTTATTTTGCCATCCACAGAATTCGTTTCTGAGGTAACAAATACAAGATAACTGACTATCGAGGGATTTACTTTTTACATATGCATTTTCTTTTTTAATTTAATTTTTTATTTAAATTCAATTAATTAACATAGAGTGTATTATTAGTTTCAGAGGTAGAGGTCAGTGATTCATCAGTCTTATATAATACCCAGTGCTCATTACATCACCTGCCTTCCTTAATGTCCATCACCCAGTTACCACATCCCCTCACTCCCTTCCCCTCCAGTGACTCTTAGGTTGTTTCCTATGATTAAGAGTCTCTTATGCTTTGTCTCCCTCTCTGATTTTGTCTTGTTTTATTTTTCCCTCGCTTCCCCTATGAGCCTCTGTTTTGTTTCTTAAATTCCACATATGAGTGAGATCATATGATAATTACAAAGCTGTAATCATTAATACAGTATGGTACTGGCACAAAAACAGACACATAGATCAATGGAACAGAATAGAGAACCCAGAAATGAACTAATGAACTCTCAATTCTATGATCAGCTAATCTTCGATAAAGCAGGAAAGAATATCCAATGGAAAAAATACAGTCTCCTCAACAAATGGTATTGGGAAAATTGGACAGCCACATACAGAAGAATGAAACTGGACATCTTTTTTATACCATACACAAAAATAAACTCAAAATGTATGAAAGACCTAAATGTGAGACAGGAATCCATCAAAATCCTAGAGGAGAACACCGGCAGCAAATTCTGTGACCTCAGCCACAGAAACTTCTTGGTAGACACGTCTCCAAAGGCAAGGGAAACAAAAGCAAACATGAATTACTAAGACTTCATCAAGATAAAAAGCTTTTGCACAGCAAAGGAAACAGTCCACAAAACTTAAAGTCAACCTACAGAATGAGAGAAGATATTTGCACATGTCTTATCAGATAAAGTGTTAGTATCCAAAATCTATAAAGAATTTATCAAACTCAACACCCAAAGCAAATAATCCAATCAAGAAATGGGTAGAAGACATAAACAGACATTTCTCCAAAGAAGACATACAAATGGCCAACATATAGATGAAAAAGTGCTCAACATCACTGGGCATCAGGGAAATACAAATCAAAACCCCAATGAGATACCACCTCACCCCAGTCAGAATGACTAAAATTAACAAGTCAGGAAATCACAGATGGTGAGGATGTGGAGAAAGGGGAACCCTCTACACTGTTGGTTGGATTGCAAGCTGGTACAGCCACTCTGGAAAACAGTATGGAGGTTCCTCAAAAAGTTGAAAATAGAGCTACCCTATGACCCAGCAATTGCACTACTCGGTATTTATCCAAAAGAGACAGATGTAGTGAAAAGAAGGGGCACAAGCACCTCAATGTTCATAGCAGCAATGTCCACAATAACCAAACCGTGGAAAGAGCCCAGATATCCATCGACAAATGAATGGATAAAGAAGATGTGGTATAATGGAATACTATCCAGCCATCAAAAAGAATGAAATCTTGCCATTTGCAATGATGTGGATGGAACTAGAAGGTATTATATTAAGCGAAATAAGTCAATCAGAGAAAGACAATTATCATATGATCTCACATATATTGTATTCTTATAAGGTAAACTAGAGAAAAAATGTCATTAAGAAAATCATAAGGAAGAGAAAATACATTCACAGTGCTGTATGTATTGATGGAAAAAAATCTGCATCTAACTGGGACCTGCATAGTTCAAACCTATGTTGTACCAGGTCAACTGTTTCCCAGTAGCTTTCAATAAGACAAAATAATGGTGGAAGGGTAAAGCTCTGATGTCCACTATCATCAACATCTTATTGGTAAAAAAAATTTGAGAACACTAATAAACCTTTACTGTCTCAAGATTATATCGCTTATCCCAAGCTTGGAAAGGAGAGAATTAGGTAGAAAGACATGACAATGTATAGAAAATCTTTTCCTTAGAAATCTCTCTGTGCTCAGTATTCTTGAATAATGTATATTCTCAGATTCTTGAGTTGACTTTGGGAAAACTGACAATTCTATAGAGGGATTTCTTGGGTTAAAATTGCCAGATTTCTTGAATGTCTGGCATCCATAGAAATTGATAGTTTTGGTTCTTTAATCTTAGAAGAAAATGCATTTCCTTCTTTGCAGATGAATACAAAGCCTAGAGGCATTTTCAGAGCACACCATCTTAAGAAGGAAAAATGACTCTTTTTAAACAATGATTCACATTAGACTCCATTATTAACAAAATATGAAGTAGGACACCTTTGCATCCGGTACCAACAGATTATGTATCTTCTTTCAACCAACAACATAGAATATCTCCATTTGTGAAAAAATTCTATGAAGTCAAATACTCCTTAGCATCAGGCAATAGCCTGATTGAGACAATTTTCATTTCATTTCAAGAAAGAAATATGCTTGTACTGTGTTTCTTCACCTGTTGGTATATACCCTCTTGAGGTTTGAGACAGTGTCAAGAAAGCACTAGATAATAATAATAGCTATGGCAGATTGTGTCTTCTAAAGATGGCCTAGATAATATCTCCTAACCCACATATTCTTTTATAATGCAACTCTATCCATTGAAAGGTGAAATTTATAACCCTTTCCCTTGAATCCAGCTGGGCTTTTGTGACAGGTTCAACAAATAGAGTACAGTAGAAGTGATGCTGTCTGACTTCTGAGACTAGATAATAAAAGACAATTTAGTTTCCACCTTGCTACTGAATAATCACACTTGGAGCCCTGAGTCTCTATGCTTATAAACTAAGTGCCCTGAAGCAGCCACGCTGTGAGGAAGCCCAAAATAGCCCACGTGTGAGAACAAAAGGACAAACTCAGGACTTCTTGAAAAGAGATGTCCAGTCAACTCCCAGCTTACTCCAGCCCCTCATTGTTTCAGCTACAACCCCTCAAACCAGAAATAATCAAATGAACCCTTCCCAAATTCATGGTCCACAGAAACTATGAGAGAAAGTAAATTGCTGGGTTTTGTTCTAAGTCACTATGTCTTGCAGTGCCTTGTTACATAGCAATAGCTAAAAGCTAATATCTTTTTCAGATTTTATTTATTCTAGAGGGGTGCTGGCAAGGAGCAGAGAGGGACAAGCAGACTCCCTGCTAAGTGTGGAGCCCAATGCAGGGCTCTATCTCACAACCCTGAGATCATGACCTGAGCCCAAAACCAAGAGTCCAAAATTTAACCAACTGAGCCACCGAGGTGCCCCACTAAAAGCTAATATTTATTGAGCTATAATAATATTGAGCACATAATATTTTTTGCCAGGTAGTGTTTAAAGAAAATTTCATGTATTAATTCATTTAATCCTTTCAAAACCCTGTGAGGTAAGCTCCAGGAAACTGGAGCAAAGAGTGATTTTGTAACCTTCTCATCACAGTAGAAGATGGCAAAAATGGGATTTAACCCTGAGAGTCTAACTCCTGAGCTAATACTTCTATTTTATTATTTTATTTATTTTGTTACATATATGTCATAATAAATATATATTTATTATACTTATATATCACATGTTTAATATATTTTTATAGATGTATATTATATATAATTTATAACAAAATAGAAATACATTTTTAAATATAAAATATATTTATATAAATTTAAATATATTTTAATATAATTGTATGTAATGGGTATATATACACATATATATATCAACATAATTACATATATCTATCAACCACAGTTACATTATTGAATAGATCAAAAATACTCAAAACTTTTAAAGATAATACACAAGGCTTCAGAGAAATATCTGCTTGAAGTTATTCATTCAGACTCTCTGGAAATCATGACTCTTATTAAAGCATTTCCTGAAAACATGTTTTCATTTTGTTTTGTTTTGTTATCATGAAGTAGGCTTTTCATTGAGGAACATTATAAGAAATTGTGATATGAAGATGTTTCTGCATAATGAGTAAGAAGCAGTATTGTAGACATGTCTCTCTATCATTGCATGAGTAATCACCTGTTAGAAATTAATGTAAGGCATAGGATAGTCAGACATGGAAATATCATTGTGCCTTTTTGAGGCACTTTCTTTTGCAGTGAGTTCACTTGTCTGGTTTCTCCTACCTCAAGATTTAAGATATTAATTTTAATAGTCAGGTATGATCAAAAGTATTTAAAGCATAAAAATACCTAGAGGGGTTATTTACCTTGAGAATTTACATTTAAAAAGCATTAATTGGTAATTATTAATTTTATATTGAGGACAACAGAGTTTAACATGCCAAGTATTTATAACAAATTCTAAAGAATATGCAGCAGGACTCAAATCTTCAGTTTCTCATTACTACAGAGTTAGTGATAAACCTTAACTTCTATGTCTAGAATAGTCCCATCAGATTTCTCTTAGGTGGGGCATGGTTTTACAACAGGTTCATGGTTAGCATTTGTGGAGTTCAAGGCAAGTGTTCAAATGGAGGGCTGTGTACCAGGTATCTAAATATTTAAAAATTATAACTTATGTTACACCCACAGACTGGCATGCATCCCCATAGGGGCCCTACAGCTATTTATGAGAAGTCTGCAGAGGGACCAGGAGCTAATGGAGTTGTGTTATCCCTTGGTTCAGCCCCACTATAAGTGAATGTGAAAAGCAACACAGATCTACTGACCAGGGCAAGGTAGATATTTGCTACCACTTACATTTGCTTATCAAATTTAAGGAAATTCTCTGTTGTTAGGCAATATTTGGTGGTTTTACATATGTCAGCAAATTCTTTGATATTTCTCCTGTCTTTGTTTGTTCGGGCTGCTATAAGAGAACACTATTCACTGGGTGGCTTATAAAGAACAGAAATTTATTTCTCATAGTTCTGAAGACTTGAAAATCCAAGATCAAGGTGCCAGCATATTCAATGTCTAGTGAGAGCCTGCTTCTTGGTTCACAGGCAGTATTTTTTCCACTGTGTCCTCACATAGCAGAGGAGTGAAAGAACTCCCTGGTACCTCTTTGATAAAAGCACTAATCTGTTCATGAAGGCCCTACCCTCATGACCAGGTCACCTCCTGAAGGCCCCATCTCCAAAAACCATTGCATTGGGGGTTAGGATCTCAACATATGAATTTTGGGAGATCACAAACATTCAATCCATAGCACCTTCCATCAAAAGGTGAAGTCTAATTCCTCACCTCTAGAATATGGTCTAATCATAATGACTCAGTTCTAATAAAAAAACAATGTCATACAAGTGACTCTGTGGACTTCCAAGGCTAGTTCAGAAGAAAAGGTGATATAATTCCCTTCCAGCTGGAGATTTTCTGCCCTCCACCGTGTGTGTGTGTGTGTGTGTGTGTGTGTGTGTGTGTGTGTGTGTGTGTACTGACTCTCGGGTCCTAGAATCAGAGAGGCCATGTATAGGTGTTCCAGGTAACTGTCCCAGCTGAGGTATCAGCCAGCAGCCAGCATCCACCACCTGACATGTAAGTGAATGAGTCTAGATGATTGCAGTCAAATTGATGCTGAATGGAGCAGAAACAGGTGGTTCCCACCAAGCTAACTAAGCCCAAATTGCAGAATTGTCAACAAAGCTGTTGCTGTTGTTTTAAGCCACTTGAGTTTTGGGGTGGTTATACAGCAATAAAGAGCCAGAATACAGTATTAAATACCAGTTTTTCTAATGACCGTGTTACATTGTTAAATGTCCTAGATTTCTAAGTCAGAAGATCTGAGAATTTGAATTGAAGTTCCAGCATTTATTACTATGTGGATAGAAGTCACTTACTATTAGCACTTCTCCCCTCACTTTATGCTGGGATAATAACCCTGCCTCAGAGATACCAAGAGTTTCAAGAGGAAAATGCATGTAGAAACATATGACACAGGGCACTTCACATTTCAAGAATATTCCTTGAATCCAGATCTGACAATTCCATACATTTATTTATTCTTGCTTCTCTATCCCTATTGCTTTTCCATGAGCAGAGAGAATTGTGAAAGGTATGCCTGTTACATCTGCATCTAAAAGTGTGAATAATCTGTACTTTATTTTTAAACTAAGAAATTATTACTAGAACATGCTTCATCAAAGACCCACTGAACCATTCTATCCATTTCTAAGAACAAACTCAAGAAACTGGCAGACTTTCATTTTTGAAGTCATTAAAGACCCCAGAAAGGAAAACACTATGTTCCTTTGGGAGCTTCCAATCTGATTCATCTTCTGGTAAACTTTCTCACTAAAATGAGTGCCTGGGGGCAAAATACTCCCCATGAATGCCCAATACAGCTCCACTCTGTCATCTGCTCCTGCTATATTAGAATGCTCTGCATCCTAAACAAGTACTCAAAAACAGAATGTAACTTAAAGTGTTGGCTTTTCTAGAAGCTAAATGTCACAGATACTAAGTCTTTTATTTTTTTTAATTTTCTCTTAATGTTCTCTAAATGGCATCAGAAGATGGATTTCAAAGTATAATATATTTAAGATTTCACTTACCAAACAAATGCAGTAAAAGGTGATATCAAACATCTGCAATTTTCAATCACATACCTAGCAAAGAAGCACAAAACCATTTTACTGAAGAGCATAATTTGACATCCTTGCCATCAAAGGCAATTTTAAACACATAATTCAAAATGCCCATTGACAGCAGGTCTTTCTTGCTGGGTATTAATCTGCCAGGATGAATATGGATACATCAATGTCTCTCAATTAGAATCATAAACCTTAAAAATGAGAAATAAAATCATGGTGGCATGAACAGGGCACAGGTGGGTAATTGACAAGCCTGCATAATGTGGAAAAATCATAGGTTAAAGGAAAAGTCATAACAATAATATAAAGCTTTGGGTTTGTACAGCCACTTCCCCCAAATAATCAGAGCCCTCCACATACATTATCCCATTAATCCCCCTGCTACCTGCTGCAGGGTCAGTGTTAGGGCAGACACCTATTGGTGGTGATTCTGTGGCCATCGGCATCCCGTGTGACAGCCTTTTGTGAACCCTATTACTTCCCTTCTCTTTTCAGTAATAAAGTGTGAGATTAGCTTTAGAGTCACAGCTGGAGATGTAACGCAGCATCAGTTCTTAAACCAATTTGTCCCTTTCCCCAACTTGTCACGCTACACAGATTAACTATCTAAAATATTTTTATCTACAGGTACATTATTAATGGGCTGTAACTGTGTTTCTGAAAGAGAGTTCAAAGACATCAAAAACATCTGTAACTATTAATTAGAGCCTTGCTTAACTACATGAGATTATTTCAGGAAGCAGGTTAGCTGTGGGATTCATTTGTTGCTCAACACCCCAGACATTACAGACATTTAATTTTTTTAATCATTCTCTTTCCATCTCCTGTTAGAAAGATTATATACAGTGCATATATGCGTAGTTTCATGAAAAAAAAACAACACTATTTTGCTATCATGCACACAAACTTCTCTGAAAGTCAAATTACCAAAATCCTATTTCACATCCTTTTAATCATTGTATTTCCAAAAAAATAAGTTTCTCAGAAATATAACTATTTTTCAAATGCAACCCATTCATATTCTATCAAAGTTGTCAAACCATAGCTCATCTTCTTTGAGGAAGAAAAAATTATATTGTTTCAGAACCCTATTTGTATGATCTATAAGCCTTTATGTATGCTAATAATTTTACTATACTAGAAGATTTTATTGGGTAAATATTTCTTTGATAATCTATCCAAGGATTATATCTGCCACTTCAAATTATCTTTGAAAATAAAAATTTAAAACTATGTACTGAAACTTTAAAACAATGACTTCACTTCCAAAATACAATTAGTTAGGAAGAAGCATAACCAATTTTTTTAATTACCTGGGAAGAATATTCTTGATTCTGAGATATATAGCTAAAAGAGAAAAGTCACACAAATTTTCAGATTGTGTCTGCATGGAGCTACTGCTTTCAATTTTATATAAAATGAAATAATCAGTATCCACCTGAGCTATAACAACACCCATATTTTCAAAAGAAATTTCATTTACAGAAGTGGATCCTCTATAACCTCAGACCATAGGAAGTAATTTTAAATGTTGACTTTTCTCATCAAAGGTCTTTTCCAACCACATTATATTTCCAGGGACTGTTTAGTATTAAGAATCAACATTTTGAAATATTTGGAGTATGTCTCTCAGGTCACATCAGTTATCATTAATTTACAAAAGACCATTATTGGCCCACCATTTCTTATGGTTGCCAGATATCATAAGCTTTTTTTCATAATGGTGATTTCCAGAATTTCATAGATCCTTTACTTCAGCCTAAGTGACTCTAATATTGTCTTTATAATTTTGTTCTGGTCATATATTGCTGCTTAACTACCTACTCCAAACCCCAATGGAATTTTTTTAAACCACTTATTTCATTATTCTCAGAAATTTGGTGTCAGCAATTCAGATAAGGCATAGCAGGCATGGTTATGAAGTTTGAAGCCTCTGCTGAGAAGTTTCACACAGCTAGGGGCAACTCAAGTGGAAGAGGGATGAGGGATGAAATCCCAGAGTTTGGGCTTGGGATGGCTGACTGAGACTGTTGACCAGAATCTCAATACATGGCCTCTCCATGTGGTTTGGACTTTTACACAGTCTGGTGGCTTCAGGGAAGTCAGACTGCTTACTTTGGTAGGCTCACAGCCTCCAGAGCAAGTGTTCCAGAAAGCAAAGCAGAAGTTGTATGGCCTTTTACAACTTAGCCTTAGAAGTTAAATAGTGTCTGTTCCACCATACTCTATTGGTTGAAACAGTCACAAAACTACCCAGACCCAAGGGGAGAGGACATAGATCTCAATGAAAATATATTCAAAGAACTTGAGGCAATATTTTAAAACATACCCATCAAATTCAAGGGGAATATTTACATTAAAGGAATGGTTCCAAAGTTAAAAAAAATTTTTTTTTTTTTTTTTAAATCACTGATCACATCCAGTCTGGCTATTTTGCAGAAGAAGGAGATCTTGACTGAAGGAAAATCTTATGCAATATATGTGTTTTCTTCTTGCAATTTAAGCTAGGCCGTATCCATTTCTCTCAAATTTAATCCCACTATTCTTACTTAGCATTCTATGAAAGAGGTCTTTCCTTGTTAATGATGAGAATAACCTAGCTCTACAAATATACAAAGACACACTGTCCTGAAGAGAATACCTTCCAAAGTCACTGTGAACACCCTGAAAGACAAATCTTCTAAATAAAATAATTTATTTATGTACACTTAAAAGGTTCATTGCTCACAGTGAGATAGATTAGTGAGAAAGATGCTCCATACCCTGCATCCTGTTAGTGCTCTCCAAATCACTCTTACAAAATAAAATAGAACTGAAAATGCATTCAATCAGGTAAACAAAGTATGAAGACTATGAGGCAACTCTCCTTAAACATAGGAAAAGTGTATGGGAAGTCAGTAACATTTCTCAAGGTCAAAATAAGGAGTGGAGAAGTTGCTTCTGTAAGGAGAGACAGGAATTTCACTGCTGGGAAGAACCATAGTGAAAATTACATGGGAAAGTTGTAAATCATTCTGAGGTTGATAGGATACAGTACAAAATAAGAAGTTTAAACATTAACTGAAAAGATCTGGGAAAAGCTGCAGGAAGATGACTGCAAGGGCTAGATATTGATGTTACCCTCCTCAATCCTTAGGCCAGCAGGCGTAAGGCAGATTGGCAGGTCCATTACCAAGGGACTCCTGGGGTGGGGATCACCAAAGATGGTCCTGGGGCTGACTCACCAAGCCAAGGAGCTTATAAAATAAGAATTATTTATTTATCACAAACATAAGTTTGAACTGCTAGTATATGTGTGTTTAAATTTCTAACACTAGGAAGAAATATTATCATTGAATTTGACAATTATGGAGGTAAGAATATGGCATCAAAATTCCATAGGATTATGAACTAAGAAATGTTTCTGAAATGAGGATGATTAAGAAATCTTCTACTTAAAGGTGGGAGAATATGGTTCATGTAATTCTAAGCATGTCAACTAAATGTACACATATACACACACATTTGAATCTCCATTTTCACTGCAGTGTTTGCAAGTACATGCTTCAAACTAACATAAAATGAAAATTTTAATTATTCTCTTACAAAAGGTCCATGCCTTTTATGGTGTGTGTGTGTGTGTGTGTGTGTGTGTGTGTGTGTGTAAGATAGGTAATACATTAATTATTTTGAAATGGATGCCTTAGAAAACGTACTTTTTTTTCTTTTTTTTAATTTTTTATTGTTATGTTAATCACCATATATTACACCATTTGTTTTTGATGTAGTGTTCCATGATTCATTGTTTGTTCATAACACCCAGTGCTCCATGCAGAATGTGCCCTCTTTAATACCCATCACCAGGCTAACCCATCCCCCTACACTCCTCCCCTCTAGAACCCTCAGTTTGTTTTTCAGAGTCCATCATCTCTCATGGTTCGTCTCCCCCTCTGACTTACTCCCCTTCATTCTTCCTCTCCTGCTATCTTCTTCTTTTTCTTTTTTCTTAAAATATGTTCCGTTATTTGTTTCAGAAGTACAGATCTATGATTCAACAGTCTTGCACAATTCACAGCGCTCACCATAGCACATACCCTCCCCAATGTCTATCACCCAGCCACCCCATCCTTCCCACCCCCAACCACTCCAGTAACACAGAAAACGTACTTTTTAAATTAAACTCTTTCATCACTTGTTAAATAAATAAATAAATAATTGACACTTCATTGGTCAACTTTTCTGGTTAGGCTTCAGCCCCACCATCAGAGCCATGATGGGTAGAGTGAGAATCTTTCAAGAGACATTTGTTCCATTTGAAAATTTCCCAATTAAAAAATAAAGAAACTTTGATGAAACTAGAATTGAAATGAGGTAATTAATGATCCATAATTAAATTGGTTGTCATATAAATAAATTAAAAAACAGATTTTAAAATTTTTAATTTTCTTCTAAAAGCTCAAACAACATGGCATCAGAATCCATAAAGCCTGAATTCATTATGGAGCCATTGATCAAGTTCATGAATGACAAACCAAGTATTTTTTTCTAAGGGAAAAAAACACACATTAGTTCAACTTTGCTTCATACACTTTCTTGTAGAGCCCCTTGACTAGAAGAATCAACAACAAAGATAGGAAATGAATTAAACCCCAAAGATAGAGTACAGGAGACCTACCTGGCCCCCCAGCTATACCTATTCATGCCATGACAGCTTGCTGAATGATAAAAAATAGAGTAGGGGAGATGTCTTGATGATAAATAATTAAGTCAAATTTACTAAATCAAATACTTATGTGGATGCTAGTGAGCCACTAGCCTTTAAAAAAGAAATACTTTTGAGGCACCTGGGTGGTTCAGTCGGTTAAGCATCCAACTCTTGGGTTCAGCCCAGGTCATGATCTCAGGGTCATAAAATCAAGCCCCACCAGCACTGTGTGAGACTCTCTCTCCCTCTCCTTCTGCCCCTCCCCCATGCACATGCTCTCTCTTTCTCTAAAATAAATATTTAAAAAAAGAAACACTTTTGATGGGGCAGAATACTAAAATAATGTCTTCAAGTTATGCTATTCTAAACCATTATATTTTTTAAATGACTATCTTGTCAAAATTCCCAACAAGATTAATCATTTTATCATGGTCCAAATCTTTCCTTCGTAGTCTCTCATACCCAGGATGCCCACTGCAGTAAGAGCCACTGGGGTCAAAGAAATAGATCTCAAGGGGTGAGATAGGCCATAGTATCCTGCCTAACAGGTCAGAGAGGAAGACAAGACTGTTAACTTTATGAGGCCTGAGAGTAAACTGTTGGCTGTTCATTTGTTTTTTGTTATTTTTACCAATTTGCAAAAGGAAAACTGGAAGTAAAGTCTAAGTAATCAAATTCTAGTACCTGATTCCACTCTCTTTTAGGACTTGTTTTAATCATATGGATATTCCAATTTCCCCTATAGTCTAGTAAACTGAATGTTCTTCACTAACCCGCATCTGAAGGTGCTAAGAAGAAGGGTTGGTAGCAAATAACTGGCTCCTTTGAAGCTTCTGGTCCACAACTACTCCATCTCAGCTTCTGACCCCAAACTCCTAATGACTTCCAACTCACTTATAACTTCAAGATAAATACCTTTTCTTATTTCAAACTTACAAATGCTTCCAGTGCCATGACTCCCTCAAGTTCTTCTAAGCCATCAGCACTGTCATTGCTTCTCTCCCTTTCATCATCTCTGTTGATCTCAAGTACCAAATGCATTATTCTCTCCCCAGCATCCTTCATTCTCTTTTGCCCACTATCTTCTGAGAAACTGGCTAGGTGAAGTCCAACACCAGCTGAATTCCTCCAATTTCAGTTTTGGTGATGGTGTACTAGATACAATAGTGTGTCAAATGCCACCTTGCTAAATTCCCATTCTACAACTTCATCTCCGATAAGAACCATCAACCAGTTCTGCTACCCATCCTTGGTGAGTTTCCATTCTCAACCCTCCCAATTACCACCGCATCCCTGCTCACTTTCTCAAGTTCCCTGCTTAGCCTCAGCAAACAATCTGCCTTAAGGAAACCAGAGCAATTATCTATGGTTGGGCAACATTTCTGGAATGGTGGAGTGAGGAGCTCAAGCAATGATAAAATTGGATAAAATTGTCAAAAACAAAAATTTTAGGATTCTGAAAATAGAACAATTTAAGAAGTATCTACATAAAAGGAACTACTAAAGTAGTTCAGACAAGGCCTTCTCTGTGGCATTTCAGCATGGGATTGCTACCATTCCTCCCCTGCCACCCACCTATGTACAAGATGCTCCCTATGTGCTAGGATGATGCAAGGCATGAAAACCAGCAGCTTCTCAATCAGGAGAGGTAAGGGCCAACATTCACCAGAACAGAGAAAAATCCACATACTCCCGGGCATTGACAGACACAGTAGCAATTTTAGTGACAAATAAGAAAGGCCAATGTCAGTTAGCCTAAGGTTGGGATCCTAGATGGGGGAAAAAAAAAACACAGGCAACCATAATAGGCATAAGTTTAACAAGAATAGATAACAAGAGTAGGCCTTGGTGGGCTCCCACATATCTCTGGGAGTTTGGAAGACAGTGTGAATGTGCAAGCCTGCACACATTCTCAGGAGAGACTGGGAAAGGCAGATATCTACTTATCCCTGGATGAATGTGAGGACTCTGCTAGCCAAAAGTGAAAGCCAGGAACAACTAGTAAACTGTCTGAAATTCAAATATGTCCCCAACTCATGCACACATCTATAAACAGGGGCGAAAGTCTTAATGGCTCAAGGTAGATGAGTACAATCTATAATTATTAAGTGAACACTAAGCAATTCAGACATGAAAACACGCCCTATGAAGTCAGGCTTAAAATAAAAGCAATAATGAAAAAGAAAAATACTTTAGTATAGACATCAGAGGTCACACACTCTGGGGGAAGACAGACTCCACAGACTTTGTCTAAACAAATCATTAACCAATAAGCAAACAAACACAAACAACACCCAGAGAAGACTCAAATTCACATTTGCTGTGATATATTATCTAAAAAGTCCAGTTTTCAACAAAAACTTATAATATATGCAAAGAAACAACAAAATTGTTGCCCACACACAAGGGAAGAAAGCAGTCAAGAGAAACTGTGTCTGTACCAGGAGACCTAGATGTTGTACCTAACACACAAAGACCTCAAAGGAGCTATTACAGGTAGGGTCAAGGAACAAAAGAAAATTATACTTACAAATTAAAGGGAAATATGATAACAGTGATTCATCAAATAAAGAATATCAAGAAAGAGGTAAACATTGTAAAAAAGAAAAAAAGGAAATTCTTGAGTTGAAAACTATAATGATAATAAATGGCACTTACAATTTCCACTCCAACACATAAAATATTTGGAAGTCATAACTCTTACCCTCATAACAAGAAGAAAGCTGAAAAACAAAAACCCAACAACTCTTCTTAGATTCATCAGAGAATTGAGGTCACAGAACAAATCACTGCCCTGAAACCCGGAGAGACAGAGAATCATGGCATACCAGGGACAGACACCACTGGAACCACGACCTAGTAGGAACACTAAAAACTGTAATTGACAAAATCTGGAGATTGAGTGTGGACTAGCTTTAGAGTTAAAGCTCCTGACCAGTCTTAGAGAAGCCTCTATATATTCATGAATTTTACCTCTTGTTATCCCACCAGATTCCCACTTGGGAGGACTGGAGAAAAATGCCCATGTACTTTGGGAAGGAGAAAAGGAAAAGTCAACATTCTGAAATAGACCCAGAGCATTCTGTTCTGCAAAACAAAGTCCTTCCCTCAAGGAAAACTACTTCACTAGAATCTTATCTTTTCTGACCTAGAGAAGAGAAATGAGCCAACTCTAGCCCCCTGTAGCCTTCCTGCCTCACATAAGGGCAGTTAAAAAAAAAAACAAAAGCAGAGGGAGGAAGAATCAGAAACTCTTCTGAAGATCCCAGTCTAGAGGCTCTAGCCCAATTTTTTAAATAAATGGACATTTATTCAGAAGAGTATGGAGTGCTGCCCCTACTCAATATAATATCAACAAGATTCCAGTATAATAACAGTGAAATACAATTAAAAGAGCTGTAAGACATGAACTCCATTTAAGAGGAAGTTTCTAGGGAAACTGAAAGACAACAGGAGAGATAAAAATGAGGACACTAGAGTAAATTGAAGCATCTGACACCTACAGCTATAGCAAACATTAAATACAGCCTAACTCCTAGCCAGATAAACATAAAACATCACACTAAACACCTCAGTTCCTAATACATCATGTCTGGATTTCAAAAAAAATTACAAGGCACTAAAAACCTAGGAAAAAGCAGTGTGAAGACACAAAGGAAACATCAGAAACTAACCCAGATATGTCAGAGATTCTTAAGTTATCAGACCAAGAACTTAAAATAACTATGATTAATATAGTAAGAGCTCTAATGGGAAAAGTGGACAACATGCAAAAACAGATCTAAGCAGAGAGATGAAAACTCTAAGAAAGAATCCAAAGGAAATGCTAGAAATTAAAAAAACAGAGAAATGAACAATATCTTTAATGGGCTCATTAAAGACTGAACATGCCTGAGGAAAAAAAAATCAGTGAATTTGAAAATAGGTCATTAGGGGCAACCCAAACTGAAATGCAAAATTAAAAAAAAAAAAGAATGTAAAAAAAATAATATATATCTATATCTATAGATATAGATATAGATATAGATATAGATATAGATATAGATGATATATATCTCCAAGAAAATGTGGGACAATTAGGGAAAAAAGGTATACTATATATATAATAAGAATATCAGAAGTAGAAGAAATACAGAAAGGAGCAGAAAAAAATATATGAATAATGGCAGAAAAATATCCAAAATTAAGGACAGACATAAAACTACAAATCTAGGAAGCTCAAAGAACACTCAGAAAGATAAATACAGGGGAGGGGGAATGGAGGAACAAAACTACACCAAGATATATCATATTCAAAATGTAGAAGACAAAGAGAAAATCTTTGAAGAAGGATGAGAGGGAATAACACTTTTATCAAAAGAGGAAAAAGGATAAGAATTAATTGGACAGCTCTTCAGAAATCATGCTAGCAAAAAGAGGATGCACTGAAAATTTTAATATATTGAAAGGAAAAAAAAAAATCAGTATCTTACAATTCTGTATCCAGCCAAATTATCTTTCAAAAGTGAAGGAGAAATAAGACTTTATGAAAACAAAAACTGGGGGAATTTGCCTTCAGTAGTTCTGCATCATAAAAATCATTAAAAAAAAAACTTAATCAATGAAAAGGAAAATAACATAGATCAGAAACTCAGATTTACATAAAAGAGGGGGAGCGTTAGAGAAAGAATACATGAATTACACATTTTCCTTATTCTTAATTGATCTAATAGTCAACGGTTCAAAATAATAGCAACAGTTAATTGGGTGGTTATAGCTTATGGATTAATGAAATGAATGGCAACAATGTTGTAAGGAACGGGAAGGAGGAACTGGAATACTTTGTTGTAAGATATCTGCATTACTCATACAATAGTATAGGGTTTTTTTGAAAGTGGACTTAGATTAGTTCTAAACATACTAAACTACCAAAAAAATGTTTTAAAGAAGTGTAATTGGTATGCTAAAAGAGGAGAGAAAATAGAATAATATATAAACTGCTTGATTAAAACCAGAGAAGGCAGAAAAAGTAGGGAAGATTACAAAGAACAAGTAGAATAAATGTAAAACAGTTACAAATAAATATACCAATTAAAAGACAGAGACTTACAGAATGGATTTTTTAAAAAGACTCAACTATACGTTGTCTCTAAGAAATCTACTTTAAATATAAAGATAAGATAGATTAAAAGTAAAGAGACAGAAAACGATACCCTATACTAACACTAATCAAAAGAATTCCAGAGTAACTCTATTGTTTCAGAAAAAGCAGACTTCAAAAACGGAAAATTATATATTTTAAAGAGGGTATTATGTAATGATAAAGAGGTCCATTCCATAAGATATAACAATCATTAACGTGTATATGCTTAACAACAGAGCATCAAAATATGTGAAGAAAAGTCAGATGGAACTGCAGGGAGAAAGAGATTAAGTTCACAATTACTGTTGAGGCTTCAAAATATCTCAATCAATAATTGACAGAACCAGCAGACAGAAAGTCAGTAAAAATATAGTTGAACTTAACAGCACCATCAATCAACATGATTTAATTGACATTTATAGAATACTTCATCCAACAATAGTAGAATACATATTCTTCTCAAGTTTACATGGAACATTCACCAAGACAGACCACATTCCAGATGATAAAACACTTAATTTTTTTAATTGACTATATTCCCCATGCTATACTTTCCATCTCTGTGACTTATTTGTTTTATAACTAGAAGTTTGCACCTCTTAATCCCTTTCACCTACTTTGCCTATCCCCCCACCCATCTCCCCTCTGGCAACCAATAGTTTCTTCTCTGGATTTAAGAGTCTGTTTTCTTGTTTGTTTGTTCATTTTGCTTTTAGATCCCACATGTAAGTGAAATCATATGGTATTTTGTCTTTCTTTGTCTAATTTATTTCACTTAGTGTAATATCCTCTAGGTCCATGTTACAAATGGCAAGATCTCATTCTTTTCATGGCTGAGTAATATTCCATTGTATATATGCCATGTTTTCTTTATCCATTCATCTATCAGTGGACACTTGGGTTGCTTCCATATTTTGGCTATTGTGAATAATCCTGCCATAAACGTAAGGGTACATATATCTTTTCAAGTCAGTGTTTTTATTTTCTTCCACACCCAGTAGTGGAATTACTGGTAGTTCTATTTCTCATTTTTTGAGGAACTTCCATACTGTTTTCCACTGTGGTTGCAACAATGTACACACAGCTTCCTTTTTCTCCACATCCTTGCCAACACTTGTTATCTCTTATCTTTTTGGTACTACCCATTCTGACAGGTGTAAGGTTATATCTTGTGGTTTTGATTTGCATTCCTTAATGATGAGTGAATTGAGCATCTTTTCACGTGTCCGTTAGCCATCTGTATGTGTTGTTTGGAAAAAATGTCTATTCAGGTGTCTGTCCATTTTCAATCAGATTATTTGGTTTTGGTGTTGAGTTGTAGAAGTCTTTATACATTTTGGATATTAATCCCTTATTGAATAGATCATTTACAAATATCTTCTCCCATTCATTAGGTTGCCTTTTTGTTTTATTGATGGTTTCCTTCACTGGCAAAAGTTTTTTATTTGGTATAGTCCCAATAGTTTATTTTGCTTTTGTTTCTCTTTCCTAAGCAGACAGATGTATAAATATGTTGCTAAGGCTGATGTCCAGGAGATAACTGTCTATGTTTTTTTTTTAGGAGTTTTATGGTTTCAGGTCTCACATTTGGGCCATTAGTCCATTTTCAGTTTATTATTGTGTAAGAAAGTGGCTAGTTTCATTCTTTTGCATGTACCTGTCCAGTTTTCCCAACACAATTTATGGAAAAGACTGTCTTTTCCTTATTGTATGTTCTTGCCTCTTTTGTTATAGAGTAATAGACCATATAAACATAGGTCTATTTCTGGGCTCTCTCTCCTGTTTCATTGATCTATGTGTCTATTTTTGTACCAGTACAATACTGTTTTGATTACTGTAGCTTTGTAGTATATCTTGATATCTGAATTGTGATACCTCCACCTTTGTTCTTCTTCCTCAAGATTGCTTTGGCTATTTGAGTCTTTTGTGGTTTTGTACAAATTTTAGGATTATTTTTTCTAATTCTGTGAGAAGTGTTATTTGTATTTTGATAGAGATTGCATTGAATCTGTAGATTGCTTTGGGTATTATGAACATTTAACAATATTAGTTCTTCTAATCTATGAACACAGTATATCTTTCCATCTATTTGTATCATCTTCACTTTCTTTCATAAATGCCTTACAGTTTTCAGAGTATAGGTCTTTTACCTCCTTGGTTAAACATTTACCTGAATAGCACCATCAACCAACTTGACTTAATTAACATTTATAGACTACTTCTTCCAAAAACAGCAGAATGCATATTCATCTCAAGCTCACATGGGACATTCACCAAGATGGACCATATTTCACATCATAAAGCACCTTTAAAATTTTTTTAAGAGAATCATAAAAATTACGCTCTCAACCATAAAGGAATTTAACTACAAATCAGTAACAGAAAGATATCTGGAAAAATCACAAAATAGAGACTAAAAAACATACTTCTAACTCATGTGTCAAAGAAGAAGTCTCAAAAAAAAAAACTTTTTTAAATAGTTTGAACTGAATGAAAATGAAAATACAACTTATCCAATTTGTAGAATGCAGTGAAAGCAGTCTTAGAAGGAAATTATGGCACTGAATGCATAGAGTAGAAAAGAAGAAATATATAAATTAATAATCTAAGCTTCCACCAGCTAGAGAAATCACAGCAATATAAACTTAAAACAAACAGTTAAGGCGTGCCTGGCTGGCTCAGTCAGTTAAGCATCTGCCTTCAGCTCAGGTCATGATCCTGGGGTACTGAGATTGAGCCCCATGTCAAGCAGGAAGCCTGCTTTTCCCTCGACCTTTGCCAGCCCCTCCATTCATGTTCTCTCCAACTCTCTCCCTCTCTCTCTCAAATAACTAAATAATTTTTTTAAAAAAAGCAAACAGTTAAAATAATAAAAATGAGCACAGAATTCAATAAAATTTAAAATCAGAAAATAATAGAGAAAAACCAATGAAATAAAAAACTTACTCTTTGAAAAGTTGAATAAAATTAATAATTTTAGGCAAACCAAGAAATAAAGACAAAAGACACAAGTTACTAATATCAGAAATGAAAGACCATTGGATATTAAAAGGGTAACAAAAGAATATATCTGAATAATTATACACTTGCAAATGAAATAACTTAGATACAGGGGACAAATTCCTTAAAAGATACAAATTTACTGAAATGCACACAAATTGATATAGATAATCTGAAGAGCCTATATTTACTAAATAAATTGAATCAACAATAACTTTCCACAAAAGAAAGCACCAGGCCCACATGATTTCACTGGCAAATTGTATCAAACATGTAAGAAATGATGCTAATTCTCTATATCTTCCAAAAAATACAGAGTGAACACTTCCTAACTCATATTATAGCAAAATCAAATAAAGACATTACAAGAATGGAATACTACAGACTAGTATTTCTCATAAATATAGATATAAAAAACCTCAACAAAATATTAGCAAATCAAATCCAACAATATATAAAAGGAATTAAACACCATGACCAAAGTATGCAAGACTGGTTCAACATTTGAAAATTAATTAGTGTAATTCATCATGCCAACAGGACAAAGAAAAATTACATGATCATATCATTAAATGCAGAAAAACATTTTACAAAATCTAACACCAATTCATAACAGTTCTCAGTAAAAATAAGGAACTTCCTCAACTTGATAAAGAATAGCTACAAAAAACTTAATGTCTAACATCGTACATAATGGTAAGAAAATACTTTCCTCCTAACATCAGGAATAAAGCAAAGATGTCCCCTTTCACCACTACTTTTCAAAATCATAGTGGAAGTCCTAGCTAATAAAATAAGGGAAAATAAAATAAAAGGTTAAACCTAAATTTACCATATGACCCAGCAATTCTACCCAAGTATCTACCCAGGAGAAATAAATATATTTCCACATAAAGGACTGTATTCAATGTTCTACTCATATTATTCAAAATAGCCTACAATTGAAAATGTTCTAAATATCCATGATCTAGAAAATACCTAAATACAAGGTGATACATTAGTAAAATGGAATACTATTCAGCAATAACAATGTATTGATACATGCTACAACATGGACAACTAAAAAAAAAAAAAAAAATACCCTAAGTCAAAGAAGTCAGATACAAAAGACTACTTATGTTACATTAGATAAAGGTAAACCCAGCAGTTACCTGGAGTAAGGGGTATAATGGGAGTTGAATGCAAATAGGGCACAACAGATATTTGGGGGGTAATAGAAATATTCTAAAGCTGTAATCTGGTGATGTTTGCACAACCTTATAAACTTACTAAGAATTACTAAATTGTAGAGGGGAGGGGGGTAGGGGATGGGTTAGCCCAGTGATGGGTATTAAGGAGGGCACGTATTGAATGGAGCACTGGGTACTATACACAAACAATGAATCATGGAACACTACATCAAAAACTAATGATGTAATGTATGATGACTAACATAATAAAATAAATTAAAATTTAAAAAAATTACTAAATTGTACACTTAAAAATGGATGAATTTTATGGTAAATTATACTTCAATAAAATTCTTAAAGAATGCAAATAATAATACCATATGACGTGCTTGAGCACTGACTCATCAACCCATATCACACAAAATATGTTCATATTCATTCAGTTCTTGCTTTCTTCCCTCCAAACATAGATGGTGTGTTCTACCTCTTCGTTTATTATACTCTCCCACCTGTACCCATGACACATCTCCTCCCACTCTATTTGAGATTCCCCACTACAGTTCTTTCCCTGATTCTCCTATAACTTCAACTTCTCTCTATTGGTACCCCTTGCGTTAACTTATATCAAGCTCATTTCTCCAATAATTTAAGAAAGGTAAATAAAATTTTCTTTTTTTTGAATGTGTCCTTAGTCTATCTTCTTCCTGTATTCTTCTTGCTGCCTACATCCTTCTATCTTCCATTCCTTTTTCACCTCACTGAAATCTGCCTTCTGCCCTCTAAATACAATTACTCAGGTAAACCTTCTCTCACAAAGGTCGCCGATTATCTTGTACTTTCTAATTCAGTGCATATTTGTTAATCCTAAATTTATTGCACTTCTCTCATGCATTTTACCTTGTTTACCTGATTGAATTTCTCTATCTCCTAGATTCTAGATATCATATTTTAGTCCCTCTTGACCCTATCTGACCATTCATTTTTCTTTGTGCTTTTCTGTACTTAATTATTAGTTTCTGCTAAAATCCTACCCTTGGTTAATTTCATGCTAATTATATACAGTCTTCTTAAATAATTCCATGCATTCTTGTTTCCAACAACCATCATGTAGTACACTGATTACATTAATAATCCTTATCTTTCACCCATCCCTACCTTTGCACCCTTTGTCATGTAACTTTGTAATATCCTACTGCTCTGACGTTGGGCTTGGCTATACAATTTGCCAATGGGATGTTAGAAAATGTGATGGGCACAGAAGTTAGAAAGCATGTATATGAATGGGCTGGCAAGCTGTTGCTCTTCTCCCACTGCCCTGAGAATAAGCACAGGGTACCTATTAGAGAAGGACAGCATGTAGTACAGAGCTAAGACTCCCTAGCTGTCTCAGCCAAAAGTGTTCTAAATCAGCTGTCAGACAGAAAAACACAAACAGAAAAGGAGGCTAACCCTGACAAGTTTCAAAGATGTCCATAAATAAACACTCATAATTTCACACCACTAAAATTTTATTGTTGTTTGTTATATACCATTATCAATGGATAACTGATATATACCTCTATGGTAGAAACTAGCAAATTGGTGTTTGCTTACAGACTCTGAGCTTCATACTGGTGAACAGCTCTAGCCAAATGCCCCACACACATCTCAAACCAACATAAATAAAACTGAATTCATAATCTTTCCCATTTAATGAGACATCTAGTAAGACTAATTCTACCTCATACTTTGGCACCACTGTTCAATCCAGTCAGCCAACCTAGAATCTAGGAGGTATTCATGCTTGTTCCCTCTCCTAAATTCTTCATTTCTAATGATACAACATATGATCCAATGAACAGCAATTAGCAGTTGTATGGAAAGGGTGTGTGTATGTGTGTGCGTCCTGGCATTAACTGGAATTTGCCTTTCCTAAAATGTCATCACTAAAAGCTCAAAAATATGCTATGTTTCCTCTACTTGTTTGAGCAAGGGATAATTTGAAATTTAAAAATGTTGCAAAGGAATATAATTTTTGTGCAAATTCCTCCCACATATTAGATATGGAGTTGAAAGAAATGATCAATTTTCTTAGCACTAATACTTGTTTCTATAATTTAAAAAAAATTTAAATTCACAAGTTTCATAATGTTATGTTTCCAAAGCCTAATGTTTGGGAGGGAATTCTGATGGTTTTAAGAAATCTTTTTTACCCTTGGATACACTTGGAAAAACTAATTTTGGAAAAAGATTAATGAAATGGCTACGGAGTTTGCATACAGGCTGAAGGTGACAAAGACAAAATAATGTGTTTTTCAAGCAACATAAAACATGTATAGGAAAGCAATAAGGGAAAGCAAAATGAATTAAAGCAACATAAAACATGTATAGGAAAGCAATAAGGCAAAGCAAAATGAATTAAAATGTGTTACACCCCTGTTTGAAAATGTTCAAAGAATGACAGTGGAAGAATTTGAATCTTCTCATGGAAACAGATAGAAAGAATCAACAGTCTAGAAGATGATAAAAGACAAGTAAGAGAAATAGCTATTTGGAAAGTTATATCTGAAAAGGAAAACCTACCATATCCTTCTGAAAGAAAAAATGTTGAATGTTGGTTTTTCCAAAGCAGCAAATTCATCTTATTAAAAACTTTTAGATAAATGTAGTGTAGACAGCATAAGGACTATTAGTTATGTCTTTGTGCATAGTCTTAATGAGCCAAACGATGTGGTCTAAATAAACCATATGTTTTATTGGAGTTCTTGTTGTTTTTCAAAGAAACTTCTAAATAATGGTTTTGTACATAGAAATATTGCCTTGAAAGAAAGGTATGAGTTAAAGAGGCAGCAAAGCATAGAGGAATTTAACAGACCTGGCTTTGAAGCCTGTTTCCACCAGTTCTTAATTGTTTGACCTTGATAAATTTCTTAACCTGGGCTTTGGTTCTCTACTCTTTAAAATGAATTTTAAAACATTCAGTGTTGTTATAAGTATAAAATCAGATAAAGTGTGTAAAGGATTTATCACAATGCTTAGCAATAACAATAAACAAATGCAAAACAAAAACAATAAATGCTAACCAGTACTATTAAATTTTACTTGTATTAATACTATTACTATTCAAACTCCCCAAAATAATATAAGATTGTTTGTGATCTGTGGTGAACATCTTTTATTTGTGATCATCCAATATCATTTGAACTCTCACTCCAAACTATGATAGTACCCATATTGCAAATACTGCCTCCTTTACTTTGGTATCCCAAATACTATATTTCCCAAGACTTCTTGCAGTTATAGTGTAGACATGCAGCCCACCAATCAGATATACCTATGGGAGCCCAAGATTCAGAATTGAACCTGAACTGTGATAGGAAACAAGCTGAGGTCAAGGTGAACATTTTGATGATGCAGAACCTGATTTTGAAATCAGCAGAAAGAAACAAAGATTCTGGCACTGATACTTGTAGAGAGATAGTTCCCAATTCCTGACAGACACAGTGCCTCTCTAGGTAGGCCAGAGGTAGCAGCTCCCTTGTTGCAGTAGTGTTGTTCTGGAAGCTATTCCTGGAAGTTTTCCTCAAGGAGTATTAGAAAGCTGGAGATACAGACTTCTAGCTACCTAATATCCCTTTAAAAATCTCTTTCAGGTGGAACTAGCTGGAGTAGTTTCTGTTGTCTGTCAGAATCCTGACTCGTAGTAGTCCCAACTTGGAACTAAGTTCACATAGAATTCTGTTTTATTTGGCATCTATGGATGGCAGTAAGGAAAGCTCAATAGGTGACGATCCGTATGATGATCCTATTCTAGGAAAGACTACAACCTCAGGGCATAAAGAGAATCCAGAGTCACAGCTATGACACAAAAGAAACCTCTCAGTGTTCCAGGGAATGGAAATCTATGAACAAAGACAAAGTACAGAATGCCAGTCACTCAGAAGATCTCCCAACCTAGCCTCTGCTTTCATGTATGAGTCCTAGGAGAGAAGCTTTGAGGAAATACTAAAAGTGTTTTTTCGCAAGTTCTATTTAAGATATGGAGGACAAAAAGCCACAGAGCTTTGTGGTCTATATGACAGAGGTCAGCACTACTGGAAAATGAGGCACTCTTTCTCACCTGGAGATTTCTCTGGAGAATAAAACAGCTAGAGCAGGTTTAAAGGCAGGTCAGAACAGGCTCCTCATAGGCCAGAAAAAGAAGAGAGGAGGATACTGTACTGACGGTTGAGAGCATCATTGGGTTATGGTTCTGTAGAGTTAGAACTTCAGCTTCACACCACCTCTGTGCAGCTTGAAGGCATCAGAGCACTTCCTTAAAAAAATTTTTTCAGGGAACCCAAGCAGGATTGAAACATAGATGTCTTATTCTTACAGTCAAGAGAATTGGTCATAAGCACACATCTTTTGGGATACAGTTCTGAGTATGGGACAGAGAAGCAATAGGTATAAACACTTATATCTTCTTAGGGTAACATTCTCCTCCTTTCCCATGGCTCAAATTTGTTCTTTGGCAGGTGGGTTATGAGTAAACATAGGTTGTATTTGGGGAGTTTGTTTTAATCAAGCTCTTTAAATCAGACAGTGAGAGAAGATCCTATGGCTCTCAGAAATGAAATCTGTCATGGTTTCATAGAAGATATTATCTCCTCATCCATACAGTCATTCTAGGTTGGGAGGTATAGAGAGGTTTCATGGTGAACTGAAACAGTAGCTCAGAGTCTGCTGGAATACACCATGAGATGTAGAGACCTACCTGCTCTTTTCCAACCTCTCATTTACACATCCCAACTGAAGATGTACAGTGGATCAGTTCAGCTGTATATGGCAATATGGAAGACATTACCAGACAGTTTGAACAGTGAGCTCAGAAGAACTCATTCCAACCACATGATCCACCTTTGGTTTGGTGCCTAATCCCTTTTCCAATCAATACTGGCCAGGATAGCTGTATTACTTTTCAACCCATTTGATATGAGCAATAGCAACTGGACAGGAAGAATAGATTAGGATCACAAAACAATAAGGGTATGGCAGCACATGGCAGTGCACAGTCATCTTCAAGGTCTGCCAAGTGCAACACTCATCCAGGAGAATTGAAAACTGGTGTAGCAGCTGTCTACTCTGCAGACTAAGTAGAACTTTTTGACATTTTGCCAATGACCCTGGGAAAAATCTTGTTCTTCCCACTCATTGGTATAAATAGTCTATCAGAGATCATTTCTTTTGAGAAATATACAAATGAACTGTAATATTTTAAAGCAAAACTTTCCAACCTCCACAGAATATTAATAATCCCACACATATTATTCTCAAAAAGTCTCCATATTCAACTAACCCCCAACATGAGATGCTGAAGTCCAAAGAGACTGACCCTCTGTCTAGAAGAAGAGGAGGACATAATATACTGTGGCCTGATCACTAAAGAATGAGATGGCTTCTGAAGACCCAAGCCTGGGATTGCAATGTGGGAAGACAATCATTATACTGGAACAGAGGGCACAAAAGAGTCATCAAGCTTCCTGTAGAAACATAAAATTCTAAAAACTACAGTATATTGTGCCAACTTCTGCAAAGAAACTTTTTAATTTTGGCTGAAACATACCACTGAGTTACTGAATAAGTTTCTGGTAGCTAAGAGTAAAAAAGAACAGGAAGCCAATCAAAAATGTATTGCCTGTCATCTGTGTGTTCTGCATAGACAATGTTCCATAGCTTGGATGGCATACTTAGGGATACTTAAGCAGATGGTGACATGAGTCAGTTTTCTTAAGACTCATAAAAAGGAAGAGAAGAAAGTCATTGCCTATTTATTAGGACAATGCTAGCTGTTATAACACAAAAAAATATAATGAGTCAAACACACAACAGTTGTTAATTTCTTGCTTACAACAAGTCCAAAATAAGAGGGATTATGATAGGGAAAAGCTTCTGGTTTCTGAAATACATCATAAAACCCTGATAAGAATACCCAATTCCCAGCCCCTTGGGGCTGCTTCATCATACTGACTTTTCCTTGCAAAGGAGTTGTATCCTGAGCAAAGGCTTGCCAGGGTACGAAGTAGAAAATTCCACCATCGTGTTATTTTATTTTGATTAGGGCCACAACATTCTGATATAGTGCATGATTTTTTCTAATAATTCAAAAAAAGAATTCAATTTCAAAAACAGTCAAAAGTCACTTTGGACAAGAGGAAATAATCAAAATATTTAACAACTGATTCAACATGGGCACTGAGCATCACAGAGATGCCAAATAATTACAAAGGAAGATAGCCACAATTCTGAAGTAATTCATAGCAGCTGATATCGAACTTGTTCTCTGTTCATACGAGGGCAAGGGTGTAGAAATTCCCTACATACCTGTGAGCTCAGGCTATAGGAATCTATCTGGAATCTGAAGAATTTCTGGAATCTGAGGATGGGATTCTGATCTAAGTTAAAGAACCAATCATCTCAGGCAGGTGCAACTGTAATCATTATGCAGATCTCCTAAGCCATAAGGTTCTACAAGCCCCCAGTTCTTGAAGTTTGAATGGAAATATTGTGGTATTTGGAGCTTCTTATTCAGAGATTATGTACCTCATCCTCAAGAACCTCTGTGAAGTTCAGCATCTTGATAGGGAAGAAAAGAAAGCATATTTTATGTAGCAGATATTTATGACTGGGGTCAGAACTGACTGACTTCACACTGGGATAAAGAAAAATGGACTCCCACACAGGCCCACCTTGTTTAGCAGTTATGGAAATCAAGACCATAGGGAACCAAGTCCAGGAAAATTATATGAGTGTCCCAGTGAAATTTTTGTCCCTTTTTGTTCCCTCCATAAAGCGATTTCTCTGAAATAACAAAAATTGATGGAAGAATATGTCAGGGGTCACACCTCAAGCCCATGTTGCATTATCCTGGAATAATAGACATCAGTGCTCTACTTAGAGTCCCTCTTACCTCTATTATACCATTTTCATGCACCCCCACCTCCAGATTTATAGTGTTTTAAACCGGCAGGACCTGAAGCTCTGAAACTCTGTAGAGGAAGAGGGCTGCCCTCAGGCTACTAGAGGCACTTTCCCAGCAGACACAGAGATAAGTGTTCAGGAGTTCATGTTTACTTTGATTGGACTTTAACCCGTGACCAACAGGTATGGGAGTTATTCTCTTGCCCAGCTACCTTGCCTTGGTTTGTGACAACTCTGAGATATATCTTATACCCCAACATTCCACATAAGGATGGAGGCACAGACACCCTCTGCAGAATTTTGTCCTGAGAACTCACCCTTCCCTAGCTTTTTGCTCTTTCTGTCCCAAACCCCCAGCTTTTTTGAGCTCCCCTTAAACATTTCTACAATAAATCACTTGCCACGCAAAACCTTATCTTATGATCTGCTTCTGCTAGGAAACCTGGCCTAAAATGTTGGGATTCAAAAGGGAGAAACTACAAGGGAAGTAGCTAATATTTGTAGCTCAGCAAAAGCCTTGGCGATTCATGGCAGCTTTGAGTCATCAGTGCCAAATTGTATATTATCCCTCAGAAACATATTGAAAACTACTTAGAATTTTGTCTGTACCAAGAAAAGATACTCTCTTGGCCTACTTTCCTCTATCCTTTATCTCTCCCCTTAAAGTATCCAGTAAATAAGAAATCTTCCATTTGAAGACAAAAACCAAGATAAATATGTCTCCTTTAGTTTCTAATGAATGGAACTGAGAAGCTGCACAAGATAAATATAAGATCCAATAAGGCCTTAAGCAAGTACATTTAATTAGCTGGGTTAATAGAGGGAAGGAAAGCCATTTATAACCCAAACTAAGAGATTATCCAAAAATAATTTATGTTTGTTTTAGTTAAGCAGGTTCATTTTCCCATTTGTCTTTGCTTTAGGCAAATATCCAGGTGAGATTTCCTTCCCTGAATACACATCAGCTAGGGCTAAGAAGAACACATCCAGGAACACACCACAGTAAAGATCTGAGGATATAATTTGCCATACTGAGTGAATGAAGCAGGTTGGCTTCAGGTAGACTACCAAAAATTGAATCCAAGTAATTTAAGCACTAGAAATAAAGACATTTCTCATTAGATTAGAATTTGGTTAGGACTACTTCATAATTCCAGGAGCAGAGAAATGACTTAGCGACTCTGGATACCCAATAACATCCCCATCCAATGAGGAACTTCTAAGAACAGGAATGGAAATTTCCAGGGAGCAGCTTCATAGTTATTCCATCAGAAAAAAAATTTAAAAGATAGTACTAGACTACAAATGAGAAATCTGACTTACATATTTCTTGGGTAAAAATTTGGTAGTAATTTTTAAAAGGTTAATGAGAAAATAGTTTGCACGACTTACTGTAGTCAAGTTATTTTATTTGTTTAGATGACATTTGGCTTATGATAGAACACTGAAATTGAAATTCAATTCTCCATAGTGGATATTGTTAAGTTAAAGACTGTCATTTTTAAACTCAATTACAAGACTAGAAAACTGTTTCAGAAAATAATTGATTTAGCATGCTTATTTAGTAATAAAAGAATCTTTGGATGAAAGTAGGCTACCAGCAAGATAAAGGTGGCTGAGTCTTGTTAATTTTGAGAAATTCAGATGTCAACATATTGCTTTGTTTTATAACCAGGAAGCAAACTCAAAACAAACTTTGAAAAGCTAAAAAACTTTCAGAAAAAAGGCAAGAACATGTTTTCAGGGAGAAGAATTATTGAATAAATAAATCATTTTGTATTTATAATAATATTAAATAAAATAAGTCTCTGTGTCTTTATTTTATAATCTTTACTTTGACAGTGCATTCCAGTGAGTATTAAAGAGAATGTATTTGCACTTAATAAGTAGGTCATTATTTTCACAATGCTTACATCTTTGTGGAAAGTCTAATACCATTGACCCTGGCACAGAGAAATCATCCTTGAGGAGTACACAATCACACAAGAGGTACATAGTATCACCTGTGGACACTTTTCACTTTACTTTTTCCTACCCCAGGATGCCAGAATTCTGAATCATCACTTCCTCAGAGTAAGAATCATTGTCTTAGTGGCTCACTATTACTGAAAGAGGTGTGGTATAATTCTCTAATTTGGATGGATAAAAAGTTGAGAAACACAGAAAAAAATCAATACATTAAAAATTGTCAGTCTTTAAATAAAAAGTGAAATAGACTAAAAGAATTGTCAGTCTTTGAGACTGTTTTACATAGCAACTCAATTCAAGTCTTGAGCACCTTCTATGTGCTTCCTATACTCTAGGAACTATAGAACACTCATGAAAGTAATTGAAGAAGACACAAAAAGATGGAAAACATCACATGCTCATGGATCGGAAGAATAAACATTGTTAAAATGATTATGCTGCCCAGAACAATCTATACTTTCAATGCCATCCCAATCAAAATACCAACAGCATTTTTCAAAGTGCTGGAACAAACAATCCTAAAATTTGTATAGAATCAGAAAAGACCACGAATCACCAAGGAAATGTTGAAAAAGAAAAACAAAGCTGGGGGCATCACGTTGCCTGATTTCAAGCTATATTACAAAGCAGTGATCACCAAGACAGCATGGTACTAGCACAAAAACAGACATACAGACGAATGGAACAGAATAGAGAGCCCAGATAGGGACCCTCAACTCTATGGTCAAATAATCTTCAACAAAGCAGGAAAAAATATGCAATGGAAAAAAGACAGTCTCTTCAATAAATGGTGCTGGGAAAATTGGGCAGCTATATACAGAAGAATGAAACTCGAACATTCTCTTACACCATACACAAAGATAAACTCAAAATGGATGAAAGACCTCAATGTGAGATGGGAATCCATCAAAATTCTAGAGGAGAACATAGGCAGTAACCTTTTTGACATCAGCCACAGCAACTTCTTTCAAGACACGTTTCTAAAGGCAAGGGAAACAAAAGCAAAAATGAACCTTTGGGACTTCATCAAGATAAAAAGCTTCTGCACAGCAAAGGAAGCAGTCAACAAAACAAAGAGGCAACCCACAGAATGGGAGAAGATATTTGCAAATGACACTACAGACAAAGGGTTGATATCCAAGATTTATAAAGAACTTCTCAAACTCAAAACCCAAAAAACAAATAATCAAGTCATAAAATGAGCAGAAGACATGAACAGACTCTTCTCCAAAGAAGACATGCAAATGGCTAACAGACACGTGAAAAAATGTTCATCATCATTAGCCATCAAGGAAATTCAAATCAAAACCACTCTGAGATACTACCTTACACGAGTAAGAATGGCAAAAATTGACAAGGCAAGAAACAACAAATGTTGGAGAGGTTGTGGAGAAAGAGGAACCCTCTTACACTGTTGGTGGGAATGTAAGTGGGTACAGCCACTTTGGAAAACAGTGTGGAGGTAACTCAAAAAATTAAAAATAGAGCTACCCTATGACCCAGCAACTGCACTACTGGGTATTTACCCCAAAGATACAGGTGTAGTGAAAAGAAGGGCCATATGCACCCAATGTTCATAGCAGCAATGTCCACAATTGCCAAACTGTGGAAAGAGCTGAGATGACCTTCAACAGAAGAATGGATAAAGAAGATGTGGTCTATATATATAATGGACTATTACTCACCCATCAGAAAGGATGAATAACCCAACTTTTGCACCAACATGGATGGGACTGGAGGAGATGATGCTAAGTGAAATAAGTCAAGCAGAGAAAGTCAATTATCATATGGTTTCACTTATTTGTGGAACATAAGGAATAGCATGGAGCACATTAGGAGAAAGAAGGGAAAAATGAAGGGGGGAAATCGGAGGGGGACATGAACCATGAGAGGCTGTGGACCCTGAGAAACAGAGGGTTTTAGAGGTGAGGAGGGTGAGGGAATGGGTTGGCCCGGTGATGGGTATTAAGGAGGGCACATATTGCATGGAGCACTGGGTGTTATATGCAAACAATGAATCATGGAACACTTCATCAAAAATTAATGATGTATTGTATGGTGACTAACAGAACATAATAAAAATAAATAAATAAATAAATATTTTAAAAAAACAAAAAAAAAACAAATGAGGGTTATGAGATCTGCTAGGAACACTTGTAACTAAGAGAATTAGAAGGTCAGCAGAGGAATTGGTGAAGAAATTACTTTTATTTTTTTTTAAGATTTTATTTATTTATTTGTCAGAGAGAGAGTGAGAAAGAACACACAAGCAGGAGGAGCAGCAAAGGGAGAAGCAGGTTCCCTGTTGAGCAAGGAGCCCAATGCGGGACTTGATCCCAGGACCCTGGGATCATGACCTGAGCCAAAGGCAGACACTTAACTGATGAGCCACACAGGCATCCTAAGAAATTACTTTTAAACTAGAACTCAAAAAATGATTTGAAATTAGCTGTTGGAGGTGGGGGTGGGGCAGGGAATAGAGGTTAAGAGAGAAGAATAAGGAAATTTTCCAGGATAGGAGATGTACAGAGGCCAGAAAACAAGAAAAGCATGGCTGGCAGCAGATTGAGAGGAAGATCAGACTTGAGAAATATGTAGGTGCCAACATTATACAAATATATAATACTTAACCTCCTTTCCAAGATTATCATTCCATTATCCCTTCACTATGAGGTTTTTAGAAGTAGAAACTCTGCCCCCCATCTCTGTATCACCAGACATTTAACATTAGGAATATCATAGGTGTTTAGGAAATGTTAAATGAGTAAATGAATTAATCAATCAATGGTTCCTGCTCTAAGACTTATCATACATGTATAGCATGCTCCAAAATGGCTTTTACAGAGCAATTTATTTTGAACATATATATATAGAGAGAGAGAGAGAGCTCTTCCCAAGAGTTTTCTATCATAGGCCTGTAAAAATTAAAAATCATGAGCATATATTTGCAAATCATGTATAAGGGTAAGAGTAAGAGGTTAATATTCAGAATATATAAAGGACTACCACTCAACAATAAAAAAATCTAACAACCCAATTTAAAAATATGCAAAGGGCTTGAATAGACATTTCTCCAAAGAAGATATACAAATAGTCAATAAGCACATAAAAAATACTCAATATCACAAATCATTAAGAAATGCAAATCAAAAGCACAATGAGAAACCACTCTATACTCATTAGGATTGTTGTTATTTAAAAAATAAGAATAAAAGGGGCGCCTGGGTGGCTCAGTTGTTAAGCATCTGCCTTCCGCTCAAGTCACGGTTTCCAGGGTCCTGGGATCGAACCCTACATTGGGCTCCCTGCTCGGTGAGAAGCCTGCTTCTCCCTCTCTCACTCCCCCTATTTGTGTTCCCTCTCTCGCTTTGTCTCTCTCTGTCAAATAAATAAGAAAAATCTTTTTTAAAAAATGAGAATAAAAAATATCAAGTATTGGCAAAGATGTTGAAAAATTGAAACTCTTGTGCATTGCTGGTGAAAATGTAAAATAATGCAGCTACTGTGGAAACATCACAGCAATTCCTCAAAAAATTAAACATAGAATTATCCTACAATCCAACAATTCCACTTCTGGATGTATACCCCAAAAGAATAGGAAGCAGTGTCTCAAAAAGATATTTGTACATAGCAGCATTATTTATGGTAATTCAAAGCAGGAAACAACCCAAATGTCCACTGATGGATAAATGCCTAAACTAAATATGGTATATGCATACAAAATATGGTATTATTCAGCTTTAAAAAAGAAATGAAATTCTGATACATGTCACACATGAATGAACTTGAAGACATTGTGGTAAGTGAAATATGCCAAGCACAAAAGGACAAATATTGAAAGATTCCACTTGTATGAGGTACCTAGAGTAGTGAAATTCATAGGAACATAAAGTAGAATGGTGGTTTCTAGAGCCTGGGAGACAGCAGGAATGGGAGTTATGGTTTAATAGATACAGAAGTTCAGTTTGAGGAGATGAAAAGTTCTAGAGATTATGGTGGTGATGCTTGTACAGTATAAATGTACTTAATGCCGTAGAACTGCACACTTAAAATGGCTAAAATGGCAAATTTTTGTTATGCATATTTTATTAGAATACCAGAAATGTTTTAAAGATATGTGTCCTTGAGGGCATTTGCTTCAGAAGCAATTAAAATCATTAGAATGTGTTGTTTTCTATATTAATGTAATTATTAATATACAGAAAGAAAAATAATTGTCCATTTTCCTCTAAGTTAAACTATCATTCAGGAGAGATGAAATAAACATTGAGAGTTGTGAAAAATTACACCAGATGGATGGAGTTAAACAGGCAAAGAAGGCTTCATTCAAGACTATTGCAATAGGGGAGAAAGACTGAACTCAACTCCACTGGAACAAAAAGCAGGAGGAATTTCAAGTGCTGGGGTGAGCCTGCAGGAAACAGAACTCCACAACAACCACTGGTGCATGTTCGCTCAGACTCCGAGATCTCTGAGAAAACTCGAGATTGCAGGGTTAAAAATAACCCGAAAGGATCAGAGTGAAATGCCCTTGGGACATGTGTGGTCAGTTCTAAAGTACGCAGCAGAAGATGTTTAGTAGATAGGAAGCCAGCTGTAAACAGCACACTGGGCCCTCCCCTCTGTTCCTTTACTCTGTTTTAAAGATTCTTACGTGCCTGACTAATCCTGTATACATGAAGGAATGTGCCTTACTACGCCCCTGCTATAAATCATTATAGATCTATATCGCTGTAGAAGGTATATAAGAGTATGGAAAATAAACCTCAGCGCCTCGGGCTGTTAGCTCGGGGTCCCCTGTGCCTCGCTATAGTGTCGTCTCCTTTTCTCAGTTCCTTCGCCGCCCCAGGTCCCCGACTCTCAGAGGTCGACAAGTGGCGCCCGAACAGGGACCTGAAGCCCCCATCAAGGAACGATCAGCCAGCGCTAGGAACCCTACAGAAGGTGGTAAGTAGGAAAGTTTATTACAGGGTTATGGGGCAATCAAATTTGAAAGCATCAGGTTTTGCTGCATTGATACGTCATTTTCTTAAAGAATATGGGCTAAAGTTACTAAGCAGCACATAGAAAAATGTTTGGAAACAGTAGTTGAATACAATCCTTGGTTTCCGAACAAAGGCTCCTTAGATGAGGAGACTTGGATCCGAGTGAAAAATAATGTCTTGAAGGCTATGAGAAAGGGTGAAATGGTTCCCCTTGATTTCTGGCCCATTTGGGCTTTAGTACGAGTGGTTATCAATACTATGGAAACTGGGGATTAGTTACATACATATGAATTAGACGATGAGACGTTAGAAAAGGCTAAAACTGAAAGTAAAAAAGTTTTCGCGGCTTCACAGTCCCGGCCTTTACCCACGGCCCCTCCGCTTTTAACGGAGGACCCCACCGAAGATGATTAACCTCCCTTCACAATAGATTTATTCCCTCTCAAACAATCCTCCCTAGCTCTCTCACCTCTCGAAAAGGAACTCCGACAGCAAGGAGCTAATGATCTATTTATGGCTTTCCCCATTGACCGAACACAAGCTGCTGGTCCCATCTACGAGGGATTAGATTTAAATACCTTAAGGGAACTAAAGAAGGCTTGCCACTTGTATGGACCCACAGCCCCTTATACTATAGAGATTTTGAAAGCCTGGGCAAATCCTGGGGAGTGGATCCCTCATGACTGGCATATGGTTGCACAGGCTTGCCTTAAGCCACAGGATTTATTACAATGGAAAATGTGGTTATTGGATGCCGCCTATATGAAAGCCCGGGCAAACCCAGCCATGCATCATATTTCTTTTGAAATGCTCACTGGCTCTGGCCTCTTTTCAGATGTTTGAGAGCAACTGGTTAACACTCCATCTGCAACCACAGTGCAGGTATCTGAAATCGCCCTCACGGCTTGGGGAAAGCTAACCCCTTCGGGGGAAGTGGGGCAACATTATATAAAAATTGTGCAAGGCCCTACAGAAGCATATACTGATTTTATTTCTCGGCTTGAAATGGCTATTGACCGCCAAGTCGATAATAAACCTGCTAAAGAGCACTTGCTAAGACAGCTTGATTTTGAAAATGCTAATGAGGACTGCCAAGCGGCCATCCGGCCACATAGGGAAACAGGAAACATTCTCGATTATCTTCATCTATGTAGAAATATTGGCACTCTTACACATCAAGTTCAGATAGCCTCCCTTCAACTCATGGCCCTACAAAAACAACAGGATATAAAATGTTATAATTGTGGGAAAGTAGGACATGTCAAGAAGGAATGCCGTAAACCCCCCCAACCTAGAGCCAATTCTCTTTCTAATACCACCCCTAGCCTCTGCCCTCATTGCGGCAAAGGCAAACATTGGGCCAAGGAATGCAAATCCAAATTTGACAGGCAAGGTAACTCCCATTAAGGTTGGGAAACGGGATGCGGGGCCACCCAGACCCCAAACAACAACGGGGGATTCAATATGTCGCCTCTCCAGCAGCAACTTCCTGCTGCACACATAAACCTTCTGGGTTACCACTTAGTCCCGCCACCCAGGGAAATGCCGCAGTAGATTTAACCACTCTTCACCCTGTCTCGGGCCTCAAAAAATACCCATGGGGTATTATGGACCTTTACCAAGAGGAACCATGGGTCTTGTGCTAGGAAGATCTAGCCTAAATCTTAAAGGAATCCAGGTGATGACTGGAGTAATAGATTCTGACTATGAAGGAGAAATAATGGTGGTCGCATAGACTCAGGTTCCTTGGGCCTTTAAGGGAGGAGACAGGGCAATAATAATAACTGAGCAATTCTATGTACAAATTGGTCAGTCCCAACAGATCAGATGAGGAGGATTTGGTAGTACTGATCCTCTCATGGGTAAATGGGCTTCATTATTGACTCAGACTGATTGTCCTTCTATGACTCTTAAAATTAGAGGAAAAACTTTCTCAGGTCTAGTTGATTCTGGAGCCGATTTTTCAGTAATAGCCTCCCAGCGTTGGCCTAATATCTGGGCCATGCAAGTAACCTCTAGTTCAGTAGAAGGAATAGGTTTTGTGAGGGCAGAAGAAATTCTACAAAGTAGTGTGCCACTTAAATGTGAGGGACCAGACAAATTAGAAGGAATTATCCAGGCTTACATCTTAAATACCCCCATTAATATTTGGGGAAGAGACCTCTTGCAACAGTGGGGAGCCGAGCTAGTCATCCCCCCAAATCGACCAGTTAATCAAATCATGACAAAGATGGGCTATAAACCAGGACAGGGCTTAGACAAACAACATCAAGGAATCATGGAGCCTATCATTGCCCAAGGACAAACTCATAGGGCTAGACTGGATTACCCTTTTTTCTAGGGGCCATTGAGGAAAAGAGGCCTGCCCCCATTAAAATAACATGGAAAACTTCTTCCCCAGTTTGGACTCCTCAATGGCCCCTTCCGATAAAAAAAATTGCAGGCTTTAGAACAAATTATTCAAGAACAATTTCAGGCAGGACATATAGAGCCTTTGCAATCTCCTTGGAACTCTCCTGTTTTTGTTATCAAAAAAAAATCAGGTAAGTGGAGGCTCTTAATAGACCTTTGGAACGTTAATCCCATCATGGAGCCTTTGGGTGCCTTGCAGCCTGGGTTACCCACTCCTACAGCCATTCCCAAACAATGGCCATTGATAATAATAGATCTTAAGGATTGTTTTTATACCATAACCATTCACCCTGAGGATAAGGAGAAATATTTGCCTTTTCTATTCCCAGCACTAACAATAAGGAACCAATGAGATGATATCAGTGGACAGTTTTGCCACAAGGCATGACTAATTCTCCTACCGTGTGTCAGTATTATGTTGGCCAGGTCCTCAGACCTGTAAGAGATCATTATCCTCGATCCTATATCATTCATTATATGGATGATATTTTGCTGGCATCACAAACTGAAACCGAATTACAAGATGTGTATCAGGCCACTTCCCAACATTTGACTTCTGCTGGTCTCATAATAGCCCCGGAGAAAATCCAAACCACTACTCTGGCTTCTTATCTAGGCACTGTGGTAGATAGAACCACAGTGAAACCTCAAACAATACAAATTCGTAGGGATACCCTCCTTACTAAATGATTTTCAGAAACTCCTAGGAGACATTAATTGGATTCGCCCTCTCCTAGGGATTCCTACTTATAAATTACAAAATGTATTTAACACTTTACAAGGTGATTCTCCTTTAGATAGTCCTCGCACTCTATCCGCAGAGGCAGAAGCCTAACTACAGTTTGTCGAGGAGCGATTAAAAACTGCTTTTGCTTACAAGTATGATGATTCTCTCCCCCTGCTCCTTCTTATTTTCCGTACCCCTCATTCTTCAACTGGTCTTAGCGCAAGAAGACAAACCTCTCGAATGGGTGACTTTACATACAAAAACTTCTCAAACTGTTACTCCATATCTATCTCTTGTCGCTTCACTCATTCTCCAAGGACTAAAGCGTTCTATTCAAATTCTTGGTTTTGACCCAGTGCTCATTGTTTTACCTATCTCTTCCACATCTTTTAAGGAAGTCATTCCTTTCTCTACTGATCTGCAAATATCTCTTGCTGATTATACTGGGCACATAGGTTGCCACTGTCCGTCAGGTAAACTATGGGACTTCCTACAGCGCACTGCCTGGGTTATAAATTGCCCAGTTCATAATGCCCCAATCCCCTCAGCTCCTACATACTTTATTGATGGCTCTTCCTCCAGGCACACCGGAGTCTGGGGCCCTGCTATTCAGCACTCCATGAAAACCCCTTACACTTCTGCTCAACAAGTCGAACTTGTAGCTTTATTGTTCTTATTGCAGAATGTTCATTATCCTATGAATATCGTATCTGATTCTGCTTATGTAGTTGGCATTGTTGCGCCTTTGGAAACAGTTCTTATTTCCACAACTCATTGTATCATTTACCCTTTGCTTCAGGACTCCTGTTTTTGAAACTCCACAATCAGAATGTGCCCATCTTCATACCAACGCCAACTGCCTACATTCACACTATAAAATACCCTTGCGTTCTGCCAGGCAAAGAGTCTCTTCCTGTCCTATTTGTCAACCTCTACATATAACTGAGCATCCAGTGGGCATCAATCCCAGAGGCACAGCTCCTGACTGTATTTGGCAAATAGACATTACTCATATCCCACCTTTCAGACGTCTCTCAGATATTCATGTTACAATAGACACCTTTTCAGGATTTCTTCATGCTACTCCATTGACAGGAGAAAAGGCTGGGCATGTTATCTCTCATTTACTTGAATGTTTCACTATTATGGGTACCTACTTGTATCAAGACAGATAATGGCCCAGCATATGCTAGCAAGAAAGTATGAGAATTCCTTGCAGAATGGCAAATACAGCATATCACAGGTATTCCTTATAATCCTCAAGGACAAGCTGTAGTAGAAAGGGTGCATGCCACCATTAAGAAACAACTGCGTAAAACTATTTCAAAAAAGAAAGGGGGAATCTCCCCCCGAGACGTCATGGCACAAACCTTATTTATTTACCTCAAGGAGAACCATATACTAGAGCTGACAAACATTTCTCGACAGCCTCAATCTCAACTCAGGATGCACCTGTGTGGATAAAAAATGATGAAAATAATTGGTTGCCCGGGAAATTAATTACCCAAGGCCCTGGTTATGCTTGTGTCATTCCAGATGGATCCAGTCGAGCAATTGGATACCTCTTCAGAAAGTCCAGCCCATGACCGGTGATGGAGACAACAGAAGAGGTCTCTCAGCCACTGCAGGGATTGACTACCCAACCCCAGTCCAAGAGATGGCAACACTCTCCTTGAAGAGACCTCGAAAATGAAAATTGCCACTGACAACACCCCCAACTTGGGGGCAACTGAAGACCCTCACTCAGAGGGCAGAGCGAGTCCTGAAAATGACCAGATCTACCAAAACCCCTCAACATTTGTTCCTGGCTATGTTAGCGGTGGTGACATGTGCCTCTGCGCAGTACGGATTCCATCCTTCTTCAGGCCCATATGGGGGTCTGGATCCCGGATAATGTACCCTCAAAAAAAAAAATGAGTGCCCAAAATCTCCATCACAGAGTGCTTATGACAGCGGCTAATTTGAAAAAAGAAAGGGGAGCTGTGGGAAACAGAACGCCACAACAACCACTGGTGCATGTTCACTCAGACTCCGAGATCTCTGAGAAAACTCGAGATTGCAGGGTTAAAAATAACCCGAAAGGATCAGAGTGAAATGCCCTTGGGACATGTGTGGTTAGTTCTAAAGTACGTAGCAGATGTTTAGTAGATAGGAAGCCAGCTGTAAACAGCACACTGGGCCCTCCCCTCTGTTCCTTTATTCTGTTTTAAAGATTCTTACGTGCCTGACTAATCCTGTATACATGGAGGAATGTGCCTTACTACGCCCCTGCTAGATCTAATCATTATAGATCTATATCGCTGTAGAAGGTATATAAGAGTATGGAAAATAAACCTCGGCGCCTGGGGCTGTTACCTCTGGGTCCCCTGTGCCTCGCTATACTGTCGTCTCTTTTTCTCAGTTCCTTCACCGCCCCAGGTCCCCGACTCTCCGAGGTCGACATGAGCCTGTCAGAAAGTACTAGGATACAGTTAGTCAAGAGGTTGGTCATTGTGATTAGGTCATCTATCTTTGCTAACTGCTAACAGAAGTTAGCCTCCTACTCTCCAACAAAAACTGGGAGACTGCGCTTTCTTTTTTTTTTTTTTATTGAAGTATAGTTGACACACAGTGTTAGAGTAGTTTCAGGTGTACAATACAGTGATTTTGATGACTCTATATGTTATACTATGCTCACCCCAAATGTAAGGGTGATGATGACATTTCAAGTGGGATGGGTCCCCTCCTGGGTTGTAAAACTGGAGAGACTGGGAGAAGAATAACATCTCAAAGGAGTAGAGAAGGAATTTGAAATGACAGCTTTTCCAAAGTAAATGTTCTTTAAAAAGGGAGGTGGAGGGGCCTAGAGTCTGAAAGAAGCCTGTCTAAAGTTTGTCAAGCTGAGAGAAATGTTAAGGCTAACTTCATTAGAGTAAAAGGAAAAACAAAAATGCCTGTCACCACTACTCTCAATAAAAAAGATATTAAGCACATATTTTAGCAAGAATATAAATGAAGCAGGAAGGGAGGGAAGGGAAGCAAAAAATTATGCTGAAAAAGAAACTGGTAAATATATTAGTAAGTTAAAATAAGTACTGAGTGTAAACAGGACTTGTAATAACAATTAACACTGGGGAAAATTTACAAATGAGATGAGCGGGAGGGAGAGAGAACTTTAAGCAGAAGGAGAGAGAATTTGAGCATGGAGCCTGTCATGGGGCTCAATCTCACAGCCCTGAGATCACTACCTGAGCCAAAACCAAGAGTTGGATGTTTAACAGAATGCACCTACCAGGTGCCCAAAACAGAAAACTTTTAAATAACCTCCCCATTAGATCTAAATACTATGGGAGGGAAATCTGGCCCCCACACCCACTCTATCAGCAAAGGCCCAGATGGAAGTCCAGACTTCTACTCTTGCTCAACTATAATGACCATGTCCATATCTCCTCCAGGGTGATATCAAAGAAGGAAAGTAGGGAGCCAGGACTTGCATCCCAGTCCACCAAGCAGTGTGCCGTGTGCAAAGACACACACACACACACACACACACCAAGAGTGTTGCCTCTATCCTAAGAATGTAAAATCTGAATAAACTATAAAACCTAACTTCTCTTGATTATCTCAAAGAATGAAGGTTGCCAGGAAACCACATAGCCAGTGTTGGACTGAAAGCAGTGGTGGAGCAACAAAACACAAACAGCTCAATTTGTTGTTTGGAAGGGAAAAAAGGGTAACTGCAAAAGGTACACATCAAACATCATATGAAATTGTGTAATTTTGAAATATTTCCTTATGATATAAGAAACAACATTCAACGTTGTTCTGGAAATCCCAGTCAGCAAAATTAGACAAAACAAATTAAAATATATAAAAATGATAAAGGAAGAAGAACAACTGTTGTTATATATATATGATATAATTATGTCCTTGGAACATTTAAAAAGTTCTAAAGATAATTTTTTTATTTAAATTCAATTAGCGAAGATATAGTACATCATTAATTTTGGATGTAGTATTCAATGATTCATTGGTTGTGTATAACACCCAATGCTAAATTAATAAGAGAATTTACCAAAGTGGAGGAATAAAAATCTATAAACAAAAATCAATTGTATTTCTTTTCGTTTGTTTGTTTTTTAGAGTAAGAGTGAGAGAGAGAGAGAGTTCAAGGGGGGGTGGGGAGGGGTAGAGGGAGAGAGAGAATCTTAAGCAGGCTCCATGCCCAGCATAGAGCCCAACGCAGAGCTTGATCTCACAACCCTGAGATCATGACCTGAGCTGAAACCAAGAGTCAGACGCTTAACCAACTGAGCCACCCAGGCATCCCTCAGTTGTATTTATATGTATCAAATTAGAACTTAAATTTAAGTATGTTTTAATATTCTATTTATAATAACAGAAAATATTAAACATCTAAGAATAATCCTAACATGATATGTAAGAATTTTTCAAAGAAAACTATAAAACTTTACTGAGAAACATTAAAGAAAAAAACTCATGTTCCTGGTTTGAGAGATTTAAAGATTTAGTCTCCAAATTGATTTAGAAATTCAAGAGAATCTCCATCAATTTCTCCATGTATTTTGTGGAACCGAATAAGCTGAGTCTACAATTTATATGGAGGTAAGAAAGGCCAAGGCTAGCCAACACACTTCTTAAAAAGTCAAACAAGAAGTCTTGTTCTTAAGATATCAAGGTTTGTTATAAAAAGCTACAGTAATTAACCCAGTGCATACTGTACAGTGATAGTTAATAGACCAGTGGAACACAGTAGATTGCTGAAAAAATAGACCTATACTTATTTGGACTCTTGTAATATGGTAGGGATGGCTCTGAAGATTATTAGGAAAACAATCACCTTTTCAACTGGGGAGGGTATGTGCTATGGTGAGCGCTGTGAATTGTGTAAGACTGTTGAATCACAGACCTATACCTCTGAAACAAATAATACATCATATGTTAAAAAAAAGAAGAAGAAGAAGAAGATAGCAGGAGGGGAAGGATGAAGGGGGGAAATCGGAGGGGGAGATGAACCATGAGAGACTATGGACTCTGAGAAACAAACTGAGGGTTCTAGAGGGGAGGGGCGTGGGGGGATGGGTTAGCATGGTGATGGGTATTAAAGACGGTATGTTCTGCATGGAGCACTGGGTGTTATACGCAAACAATGAATCATGGAACACTACATCAAAAACTAATGATGTAATGTATGATGTTTATCAATAAATGTGAAAAACTGAACTAAACATTTAGAAGACATAGGAAAATACCTTCTGTCATTTTGATAGGATAAATAAGACTTTAAGAGCAGTGACCATAAAGATAAATATACTTACATTAAAATTAAGAACTACCCAAAGACATCATAAAAGGAATAAAATTCATGTCAAGGGATACAGAAAGAGAATGTTTGTAGCACATATAGACAAAGAACTTGCACTTAGAATACATGAAGAATTCTTAAAAATCAATCGGAAAAAATAGACAAATAGATTTTAAAATGAGCAAAACATTTGAATAGGCATTTTAGACACACACACACACACACACACACACACACACACAGCCTGAAAGAAAGGAAACACAAATGGCCAATCAACTTATTTAAAATGTGCTTCACCTAATTAGCAATCAAGAAAATGGGAATTTAAGAACAATAAGATATCATTACTCATATAATATTTTAAATAAAGATAACCAAAATAGTGGTAAGGATGCAGAATAAAAGAAATTCGTAAGTTGATAATGAGATTATAAATTGGTGCAAGCATTTTGGAAAACACTTAGACATTACCTAGATAAACTGAGAACCCAAATACCCTATGACCCTGCAATTCCACTCATCCTAATATATAAATATATAGTAGAGAAATTCACACATATGCACCAGGATACATATATAAATGCTCATAGAAACATTATTTTTTATTAACGAAAAGTTGAAACAACCCAATTGCCCAGGATCCACTGAATGAATCTAGAAGAGTAAAATATTCATACAGAGGAAAGGTTTGGGAAGCCAAAGGAGAAGATAATTGAGTCAGACTACATGGTACATTCTCATCAGGGGTGAGAATTGATTCTTGAGAGGTGGAAAAAAAAAAACCTACTCTCTTTATGTCTAAAGCATATTTATACTATAATCATATATTAACAGATATATAGTATATCTGTGGGCATTAAAATTCCATGTTGGTGGGGTTACAGAGTGGAGAGGGCAGTTAAGAGAAACAGTATCTAAAAAGGCTCTTTAGGGAAGTATAACAGAAAATGGTTGGGGGATATTGGACTAGGCAATGAACAGAGCAGGATGGGGATTAGGGTCTGCACAGTGTGGACTAACCAAGAATACTTTCACTCATGACAACTGAGACAAAGGAGGATGTAAAGCAAAAGGGGTGTGTCACAGTAGTCATTTAGAACCAGATAGGTAACTAGTTCAAGTTATAGTCCTAAGCCTTTAACTGCAAGTTTTAGAGTCTCCCCAGAGGATAGTTACTCCAGTAGCTTACTGTACTTGTGTGTGATGCTCTAGAGGTGGGGCTAACTCACCGGAGGTGGGAGATGATAGGATAATCTTAGAGTGACTGGCATCTCCACAGTGAGGCAACCAACTTACACAATAATCACTAATGCTTTGAACTAGTATTGGATCCAATAGGAATTTTTCATTTTATAAAAAATTCTAGGAGTTACCATGAATGCAGGATTGCATCCTCCAGTTGGTATGCTTGATAGTAAAGAAGAATAGAACAACTAAAGTTGTTTAAAGATTTAATTACTTAGTCAAAATAATATTGTGTAACAGACAACCAGAACAGTCATTACAATAAAAGCCAGTGGGGAGTATAATTTAAAGAAGAGCTCAGAAGAAAAAATGTTAAGTAAAGCTCAGAGTAATATAAAACTGTGAGCTGAAAAAAGCAATGAATAAAAGAATAGACTTCCAGCTAGAAAGACTTTTGGTGATAATTGAAGCCCATAGCAGTTAAGTGATTGGTTTGGTCATGAAGCAGGTTGCCCATGTGGGGCTGAACCTGTTAGGTCTCCTTATTAGTGCTTCTCCCAGTAAACGGTAGCATCTCAAAGCACATCAATTGTCATTTTTGCCTTAGAGTGATTAGTAAAAAAATCCATTTTCCTTATTTTTTAATTTTTATATTGAACTTGTGTCTACAAATTCAATAGCTACAAAATACAAAAAATAGCTACAAAAAAAGCTATTTTAAAATAACTACTCAAAAAATAACTGAGACTTATATTCAAGTGGTAATTACATCAAGAGCTTACCATGCATACAATTCTCACTATAAAATAAAAAAATACATCACTCTGGACCAATAGTTATTGTAAAACTATTCATAATAAAATATGCAGTATCACATTCTATTGCCTCAAAATTTGAACTCAGAAAAATAACTTGTTAAAGTTTAACAAGTGACTAAAGATTGCTCTTTGAATAAAACAGTATGTGATTATTCTCCCAAATAATTCACATAGATTTGAGGCGAATATATTGTTATTCATTAAAGAAAGAGGGAGGAATATTTAGTGGCATTGATCCTTAAAATATAAACCGAACAGGGCTGCAGTATCTGTGAATCAGAGACTCAAATCAGAGTTGATAAAATACTTATGCTTAACTCTGATGAGCCCAAGAAGAGCAAGTAAAGGATGCAGACGTAAAATGCATTCTTGAGGGGAAAGCGAAAGAAGGAAAAATTTTCAAGAGTCACTCTTCCTGATTGACAATACTGTTACAGCATTTTTGTTGATGATGGAACATAAAGTAAAAATGGCAGATAACAGCAGATGGGACATTTCTATTATCCTGTCCAGACTCATCAATTTATTATGCTGTTTCATAAGAAAAGACAGTATTCGTCATAACAGTCAACTCTGAAGAAAATCCTCAAGACATAGAATCAGTAGGTCCACTGGGAGTACACCAGGCTCCTGCTTTTAGACAGGTGCAGTCTTCCTGGTTCCTTTTATCTATGAGATAGAGTCCATCGTGGCTTGTCCAAAATGCCGCAGGTAACTTGAAATATCATTATCATCAAGAGAAGTGGAGGCTTAATAGCTTACTATTATTATCTTTTCACTTGTTCTGTGTAGATAACTTATTCTGATAAAAATTGCTCTATTGAGAACTTTATGCCTACAACAAAAATAATTATCAAGAATTTACTAAATCAACACTTGCCCTCAAGAATGTCTATGCAGCTAGTTACCTGTGAATTTGTTACATGTGGGAAAGTGAAATCTAATGCCAAGAAGAGGTAACTGTTTATATGGACACTCAGGCATCTATCATTGTCAATATATCTTTTTGGACAGTATGTTAAAAGTGAATCCTTAAAAAGTCAGGATTGTTGTACTTGGTATGTTTAAAAAAAAGGCATGCTAATAACAAAATAACTAAATACCAAATTTTTGTTGCTTCTTTGAGTAAATTCCCAAGATGAATTACCTTAAAATATTTGCCAGCAGTAAGATAGTAAGAAAAGACTTGTGACCAAGCATCACTGCCTTTTGTGAACTCCTAGTAATGTGTAAATTTATTTAAGTAAAAACTGCACACAAGAACCAAAAGACCTCAATAACTGGATTGTCTCAATCAGGAAGTATTCTGCTTTATTAAATTCTGATGGTCTTAGGTTTGAATATAAACCCCTTCCAGGTACTAGATTATTATATGTAGCCCTTTGAGTGGACATATATTTGAACTCACCATTATGAATGTCAAATATCATAGTGTTGTTTCTTAGGCATAAAAACAATCTAGACTCCTCTCCCGGAATCTACTATATGGTTACCAAACCTCTGGACTTAAAGTTTATTTTCTATTTGCCTCTTCCAGTAAAAATCAAATGTAAAAGTGATTGCCACTGAGAAGGTTTCAGCTAGTTGAACTTTTTCTATATTCTGTCTGCTTTAAAATGTTAAGATGTGACTTAGAAATCAAAAGACAGTACCTTTACCAAAAAAAATTGTAAATTTGCCCTTTACCAACTGTTTACGCATGCATACTTATCTGATTGTTACAATAACATTGTGAAATAAAGAAAGGTGTTCCTACAATGAAAAATGTAAACTCAAAGAGTTGATGTCATCCCTGATATCCCTTTTTCTCACAATTCCTATCCAATCTTTGCATCATTCCTTCTTGGCTCCACTCTCAAAAGGAATCTCAAATCCAACCACTTCTTTTTTTATTGTTATGTTAATCACCATACATTACATCATTAGTTTTGGATGTAGTGTTCCATGATTCATTGTTTGTGCATAACACCCAGTGATCCACGCAGAAAGTGCCCTCTTTAATACCCATCACCAGGCTAACCCATCCCCCCACCCCCCTCCCCTCTAGAACCCTCAGTTTGTTTCTCAGAGTCCATCATCTCTCATGGTTCGTCTCCCCCTCCGACTTACTCCCCTTCATTCTTCCCCTCCTGCTATCTTCTTCTTCTTCTTTTTTTTTAACATTAATGTATTATCTCTTTCAGGGGTACAGATCTGTGATTCAACAGTCTTACACAATTCACAGCACTCACCATAGCACATACCCTCCCCAATGTCTATCACCCAACCACCCCATCCCTCCCACCCCCCACCACTCCAACAACCCTCAGTGTGTTTCCTGAGATTAAGAATTCCTCATATCAGCCACTTCTTACCACTTGCACAGGCTGGCACCTCCTGGGAGACCCTATCTCTCACCAACAGGTGTCCCTGTTTCAAGTTACTTCTCAATTCAGCAACCACAGTGATCATTTTAAAACATGAACCAGATCTTGCTACTCTTCTGCCCAAAACCCTACGATGGATCCCATTTCACTTCAGATGAAATCTGAATGAAGCCCTTAGCATGCCCCACAAGGCCCTGCTTGTTCTAGTCTTCTGGATCCCTTTCACTTCATCTTCTATTCCTCCTTCGCTTTCCTTGCTAGAGCTAACCTAGTCTGTATACTATTCTTCAAATACACAAGACCTGTTCCTGCTTTGGACCCTTTTGAACTGGGGGCTTTACCCTCTGCTGGAACACTTTTATCTCTGATTATCTCCATGGCTTCCTTCCTTACACCTTGAAATCAGATCAGTTCTTGATGAGAACTACCCTGACCACCTATTTAAAATTACAATTCTCCTAATACTCCAGATCCCCCTTGTATTGGATCCCTTTGCTTTTTTTTTTTTTTTAAGATTTTATTTATTTGTCAGAGAGAAAGGGAGAGAGAGAGCACACACAAGCAGGGGGAGTAGCAGGCACAGGGAGAAACAGGTTCCGCACTGAGGAAGGAGCCTGATCATGACCTGAGCCAAAGACAGACGCTTAACCAACTGTGCCAGCGAGGAGTCCCATGCTTTTATTTTTTAACCATAACACTTAGGACTTATCTACTCTCAAATCTGCTACCCTTGACCTCCTGTTAGAATGGAAGTTAATGAAGGCAGGGATTTCTATCACTGATGCATCCCAAGTGCCTAAAAGAGTTCCTGAAACACATAGGGTTCACAATAAAAATCTGCTAAATATATAAATGGAAACATATATGTGAGGTGCTCAACTGCATTTTTTTCTTAGTTGTCGCTGTTGTTTCTTTGTTTTGTTGTCTTGGCTGATTGGGTTAGTTAGAACAGCACTGTTATAATCTGGGACCTTCTTTACTTGGGATTAGTTACAACACTTGGTGAGCCAAGAAATGACTGAGAAAAGTGAAAAAAAAACCAAAACAGTTCCCTGAAACGGTCTGTAAAACCTAAACAATTTAGGATTTTCACTGTGCAAAATTTGATACTGAACATAGTCATGACCCCTGGGCCAGAAAGCTTAGAAAGAGTCTCCATCTGTCCCATACAGTCATGTTAGAAGGACTAAGTGAAATGCAAATTGGGAAGAGATTTGGGAATTTCATGAAATGAAATATCGGAGCCAGGAAGAGATAGGGAATCACCTGATGCCCAAAACACGCTGCTCGTCATGTGTCCAGAAAAATAGAGAGACATTTCTGGTCAGATGGTCTCTGTTATCTCCTGTTAACAAGGGACACCAGGGTCACATCTATGGGAGGATGTCCCCTGGGAACTACAATAAAGCATTAGGAAATGTGGGCCAATTAGATCCATTCCCACTCAAGACTGACAATACACTCCCATTATTATAATGGCCCCCAAACAAAAATAGGAAAAGAAAAGAAGGAAATAATAGGATTGTATTCCTTTAAAGGACTCAGGACCTGCATTCTAATTAATATGAGGGACCATGTTTACAGTCTCTCCAACTCCTGTCTCCTGAAAACATTTAAACAGAATTTTCCAATGTGTTCCCTGTATTGATTTTTTTTCCTTGAAGCTCAGTAAGAAAAATGATCATTTGACTGATGGAAAGGTGTGACCATCTTAAATCAGCTTTCTTGCTAAAATAATGCTTATGATCAGAAGGTTGCCTTTAATGTCTAGATAATGCTATAAAATGAATTTCAGTGCTGGCAATAAGCAATCCTGCAGATATTCACTTAAAGATATACTGTCCCAATGGAATCGACTCTATTTTAGTACAACATCTTGATTTAAGCAGACATGCTATATTAGAAATCTTATTTGTAAAGGAATCAGTAGAAATAAAATTATTTAAACATTCACTTGATTTTAGCCAACTACATAAAGATTTACCCCAGAACTTAAGTATGCCTTAAAGAAGTTACAGCCTTTGAAATTCTATTTGTGCACAATACTGTCTAGTCTTAAAATCTGGCTAAGGTAATCCATAATTAGAAAATGTGCCAGACTTTTGGAAAAATGAAACATCTGCCTAGACTTAGTCAATTTTTTTACTCCATATTCTTCAAGCAAAGGATATTTTCAAGTCCTTCCACAAAATATTTTTAGGAAAAGCTGCAGTGTACTTTGTTCACAAAAGTCAAATTTCTGTAATAGGAAAAGCATGTAGATTTTGATGTTAGATAGATGAGGGTTCAAATCCTGGCTCTATCATTTACTTACCCCAAAATATTTGGTGTATTACTTTGACTGAGTCTCACTTTTCTCATCTGTAATATGGAAATAACAGTGACTTACCTCACTGGATCACTTATGATGATTATAAAATATATGTAAATCATTGTACACATAGGTAATACTAAAATAAGGGGGTGCCTGGCTGACTCAGGCAGAAGAGCATGCAACTCCTGATCTTGAGATCATGAGTTTGATTCCCACATTGGATGTAGAGATTACTTAAATAATTTTTTAAAAAAAGAATAGAATCTTAAAATAAGTTAGAAAAATAATAAATAATAAAACTCCTAAAATAAAGGGAGTTATTGTTCATATTCTGAAAAGAAATCATACTGATATGCTAAAATACCTTAGTAACCTAGAAGAATTAAAGAGAATATAGTGACAAAAGTATTACAATTTCTTCAAAAGTTATTCTCGTTTGATCTTTCCTCACTGCTGTCTGCCCTCTGGACACTGCTATCTCTCATATGACTATGAAAATGCCTGCCTAAAACTTCTCCTCATCCCCACCCTCCTAACTCCAACATACCTGATTAGCTTCCAGATCAACCTATCTAGTAATACGTCCCATTAACAATATAATTTCCTCCAATCAAAACTTTTGGGCAACTCCCAGTTACATACCAAATAAAATTAAAACTTCTGAATCTGATATTTAAGGCTCTCCACAACTTTGCACAAATTGCTTTTTCTGTCTGATCTCCCCAGTTTCACGGACATACACCCTACATTTCAGTCATTCTGGCCTACTCACTGTTCTACCATATTGGGGGAGGGCACATAAAAGGGTGGAACAGAAACGCAATGGGGGTGAGCTATTCTGGGTACCCAGCTTAAGGTGCGGATGTTTAAATTTGGCAGCTATTTACCACGAATTCTCCCTCCAGGAAAAATTCCATTTTTCTCTACAGTCTGCCTTCTTTTTGCCTTAGAGAACTGTGCAGTGTCTGTTAAAGATCAGGGTACTAATAGGTGGTTTGACCTGGGATGCTTAGAATTGAACTGGTCTTGGCATTACAGGAAACAGAAAGAACATACAGAGATCTGAGTGAGAGCTTTTGTCCCACAGTGAAAGGAGCAGCTAAATCTACCTAGGGGAATTTTTCCACTCTCATGGAAAGGTACTGTACATCAGAAAATGCCAAGCACCCACCAGGGGATGATAAAGTCACTAATGAGAGCTCAAAGGGCAAACATTTCCAGACTGTGGCCAAGGTGACAACAGCAGGTTTTCTCTAGATTTCATGATGCCACTTTTGATTACCCATATTATGAAATATGAGTTTTATTGTATAATTTTAGCCTGAAGTCTAATGCAAAGAATATGGGGTGCTCATTCATCAAAACCTTCGTTGATGTTTGCAGAGCATCACTAGCTGCCATGGTGATGGCAGCTCCCGTAAGTTCTCAAAAATCAGAAAAACAGATCAGTCTCTTGATTATTTGTGTTCCCTGGGAAACCAGGGAAAGTTCCAGCTCCTGAGGAGCTTAGTATTGCACTAATAAACACTCAGTTTGAGCCTTCCAGCCTCTATGTGCTTGTCATGCCACGCCTTCTCCCTGCAACTTGCCCTGTTAAAACCCTTCCCAGACTTATAGATCCAGCTCAGTGGACTATCTGCCATGAAGTCCTCTTATTCCCTACTCCCGTTCCATGGCAGAAAATTTCTCCTCCTTCAATTCTTCCTCTGAGATTATAGCACAACTTTGTAGTTATTTGTTCTTATTTTACAGTCCATTTTATACTTGAAGCAAAGAAAGGGGGGTTGATACAGGTTTGGGTTTATAATTTTGTTATTCATCTATAGCCCCTACTATAGGGTCTTATACACAGAAGGCCCTCAGTAAACACTGGCTACAAAAAGGATTCAAAACAAAGTATGTGTCAGCAACCCAAGTCACTTTTTGGAATTAAGGGAGATCATTTGAAGTAAGGTTTGAAGTCTGAATAAAGGACAACAGACAAAGTAAAAAAGGAAATAGGGTAAGGAAATATATTCTAGGGAGAAAGAATTCCATGCATTTAGGGCAGGGAAGTCAGAAAAACCATGGAGGGTTAAGAAACTACAGTAATTTAGCATGAGTGGAGAATAGCAATATTTGCTCACATTTCAGAAGACACCAAAGAGTAAGTCTGATGTGCTAAGAGGAATTGTGGAGAACACTTGTCATGTGAGGACATGCAGGCAGACTTGGGTGGCTCTCCAGCAATGCAAAGCCTTTTGTTTTCTCATGCATCTATGTATTAGTTTCCCAGGACTGCCGTAACAAATTACCACAAACTGTGTGGCTTACAACAGAAAAATTTTCCCTCACAGTTCTAGAGGTCAGAAGTCCAGGATCAAGGAAATAGCAGGGCCATGCTCCCTCCCAAGCCTCAGGGAGGGATCCTGCCTGCCACTTCCAGCTGCTGGAGGCTGCAAGGGATTCTTGGCTTGTGGCTGCCTCACTCCAATTCTCACCTTCATCTTCTCCGGGTCTCTCCTCTGTGTATCACTTATGAAAACACTTATTAACCATTGGAATAATCCAGGATGATCTCATCTCAATTAATTAACTTAATTACATCTGCAAAGACCCTTTTTCCAAATGAAGCCAAATTCAGTTTGCAGGACATGATGGACATATATGGAGTGGGAGGGGGAAGGGAGGGAGGACCATCATTCAACCACTAGGAACCTCCAGCAGTGTGAGAGGGTTTCCCATAGGAGCTTAGACTTGTCTTGATACCCTTTTGTCTTAGTATATGCATCTCTCTTCCTCATACTCACAGAGCAGGCAGTCATGTAGACCATAGAGCCGGTCTACTTAGAACCTCTGCTCCTTCTTCATCTATGGATCCTGAAAGCTCAGTGCAAGCCCCCATGCCAAATTTCCTCCTTACCCAATGGTTATGCTTTGCTAAGGAGTTGTCCCTTCCTGCAATAGGATTTCTACCTCTCTTCAAACATGTTAGGAAAATCTTTGAACTGTAAAGGAAAGCACATTTCAAGTTCTTCCTCATAAAGTTTCCAGACCCTAGAAAACCAGAAAATATAAGTATATGCTAATATATATATATTATGTATAATATACATATACATATATCTATAGCATTCTTACCAAACCTCACACAGGCTTCTCCAAGTCTGTGCTCCAGCCCATTCATGATGTCCAGTTACCTGTACAATTCACACATTTTAGAAGCTCAAGCAGATAAGAGTCACTGACTTTCTTTAGAGGTCAAATAATAAGAAGCCAAATCTCAAAATATCTTCTGAATCTCTGACTCTCAAGTACAGAACTATGAAAATTGATGCAGGGGATACAATCTGAAGTCTTTTTTTAAAGCTGGTTGCCAATAATGATTTTATCTTATCAGTTTCCATAATTTCTTTTGAGACCAGGATGGGAAAAAAATGTAGTTCCATATCTAATTTCTAACGCCCTTCAGCCCAACCAATGACTTCATCCCTCTTCTCTTCCTGTTTTCATTCACACTTTAAAAGGGGAGCTTGGGCTTGCATCAAATGATGATCAAGGACCAATAAATGGGACCACAGTACTGGGTGATACAGCCTTGGCTCAGAGGAGTTTGTACACACTGGGGAGGAGGGTTAAGTAGGGTATGATATTGTCACCTGTCATGCAATTTTAGGACTTGAGTTATAGCTGATTTTTTACTTAGGATACTCAGAGCCATGGAAGCACAGGGTCAGCCTAGGGTCTGACAGAAATCGACCTTCTGATATGGGCTCCAGGTAGTAGAATTGACGTACATTTAGAACACTCCCTCATTTCAGCAGCAGACAGTGAAGCGGAGGTCCTGCAGGTGCAATACCACTGGCCTTGGTTTAACCAGGTCTAATCTACCTCCCTGTGTAGAATATATCCAGTGATATACTGGAGCTGGCTCACAACAGCTCATACATTTTCAGGAAATCTGTGCGCCAGTTAAATACATTATACTAAAATAAATTTATATCAGTTTGCAATTAAATTATATTAAAAAACAAAGGTAATAAACACTCAAAACTCATTGCTTCCTAATGATTTTATTACAGCTAATTCACCAGTGTTAAGATAGCATCTCTAAAGGCCCAGTATTTATTTGTTCTGTCCACTATGGGCTTCACATCACCTGACACAGAGACAGAAACCAATTCCCACATCTCTCAAAGACAGTCTTAGCAATTCATGGACAAATGGATCTGAAACAGACATATTGAATTCGTCTGTAATTTTCTCCTTCAAAGTACTGTTGGAATTCTCCTCTGATCCCAGTATCCAAATTTATAGTCTTTTTGTTATATTTGGAAACACAAAGAGGGCAAGGCAAAGAACCAAGTGGATGGGGGAAGGGTGCAGAACGGAAAATCTTGCCTCTACTGGTGACAAATCCTGTTCATTTCATGCTCCTTCAGCCCTTCTTAAAAGCTTCATTATCACCCTATTTGTTAAGCAAACAGCACCTCTTCTAATTTTCATTTGGCAGGAAAATCAAAATTTAGAAGCCTTATTCCTAATAAATTAGGTTAGATGTCATTTTAAATATTTCTAATGCAATCCATTTCCATCTGAGGAAAGTCAACCTACCTCTTTGGAGCCAGTTATACCCTTCTAAGAGTAGTCTACTTACATTGGAATACTGTAACTGGAGTTTTTACTAGGTGGCAGATAGAAGCACTTTGGCTTATATTTCTTATTAATGCATTTACATTATTATCAAGCTAAACTGTACAAGATCTTAAATGTGTGGTGAAATAGATGCTACCCAAACCCCTTACCCAGATCGCCCTTGCTGACCAACTCATGATTATGTTTAGGGTATTCACTTTCTTCCACTTGGCAATGTGCCCCTATCTTTCACTCAGAGGTAAATCTTTATTTATCCAAATCTAGTATGGTAATCCCATCCCCCTTGTTAGTGATTGGTTAAGACCTGGGTATAAATGATGCACTTGTGGTCAACAGTGGTCTGCTAGGGACATTGAGGACATTTCCCCATGAATTAAAAAGAAAAAGCACACCAGAAAAGATGGCCCCTCTGCTTTCACTGGACATTCTTACTTCTTTTTGTTTATAATGCTTATTTTTTAAAAAGATTTTATTTATTTATTCAACAGAGAGAGAGCACAAGCAGAGGGGAGCAGAGGCAGAGGGAGAGGGATAAGCAGGCTCCCCGCTGAGCAGGGAGCCTGATGTGGAGTTCAATCCCAGGACCCTGGGATCATGACCCAAGCCAAAGTCAGACACTTTAACCAACTGAGCCATCCAGGTGCCCCCGGACATTCCTTCTTCTTGAGGTATTTTGTACCACAGCAGCTATCTTGTAACCAATGATAGGAGACTGTTCAGTGAGGCTAACTTGAGAATCTTTTGCGTTGCTTAATTCTGCAGTCCTGGAGCTGCCCTATCCCAGGATTTCTTGCTATTTAAAATAAACATCCTTATTGTTCATGCTGGTAGTTTTCAATATGCTAGCCCCACACCAGAAGCATCAGCATCACCTGGAACCTTTTTAGAACTACAGTAGCTTCCCTTTAACCACAGTTCCAATATCCATGATTTCAGTTACCTGCAGTCAACAGTAGTCTAAAAACAGGTGATCCTCCCTCAAACAATAGTCCGAAGTCATTAGTAGCCTAACACTAAGTCACAATCCCTATGTCATTTACCTCACTTCATCTCATCCTGTAGACATTTTATCATCTCATATCATCACAAGAAGAATGAGTATAGTACAATAAGATATTTTGAGAAAAAAGCCCCATTCACATAATTTTAAATACAGTATACTGTTGTAATTGTTCATTTTATTAGTTACTGTTGTTAATCTCTTACTGTGCCTTATTTATAAATTAAATATTATCATAGGTATAAACATAGCGGAAAAATCAGAGTATATCTAGAGATTTCGTACTTCTGTGATTGCAGACATCCACTAGGAGTCTTGAAATGTATCCTCTGCCATAATTTTTATAAGAATTTTCCATTCCTTTCCTACTCAAGTTTTAAAATCAATTTCTTAGTGCTTCATTCTAATATTTTTTTGCTTGTAAAATTCTACTTTCCAGAAAATATATGAAATTATTTTCTTAAAAAAATTTTAACTTTCCACCTTGTAAGGAAACTCATTTTCATTCAGGAAAGAAATAGCCTTTTATGTATTTGATTTGTCAGCCAATCTTGCATCATTTTTTTAAATCACTATTATTTGAGGTAAATAAGCCTCATTTAATAGGCTTAACATTTGCAAACAATTAATTTTACAGCTAGAGATAACACCTCGGCATTAGCATTATGCACACCTGACAATGCAAGCATCTATTTGCATACTTATCCTCAGATTTTCAAACATATCCTTATTAGAGGCAGTTTTAGAAAAAACATAGCCTCTCTGGGATTTATGTTGTTAAACATTAAATCTATTCAATAATGCTTCTTTATTAGTCTTGATACAATTTTAGCCTCATAATCAAAGGATGCAAAATTATCCCTGAAGTTTATGTAGAGTACTTAGTTAAATATTGCAGAAATCTTTGGATCTTAGACCTCCTCTCACATCATTAAGAGCTTAGACAAACTGTCCTACCCCAAAATTGTATTTATTCCTTTTATCCCAGCCCTGATTCTGTGCTTCCACAGCCATGTCTTAAAGAGGAAATCAAGAATAATTCATATAATTTTATTAATGCCTTTATTTATTACCTTTTTTCCAGGATCTTCATAGTAACCACTTTTGACAAAATTCCATGGTATTTTAAAGGAATTCATAGTTTATCTATTTTATAATGGGCATAGGTCTAAATTATCAGTAAAATCCTTGGCATTAGCTAAAATGAAATGACCAATAGCAACTCACACTTCTTTTTCTATACTGACCTAACTGCATGCCTTCTGTCTTCCTTATCTATACAGCCATTCTAGGCAAGGGTAGCCACTAATGATCTTCCATCAAGTGTTTTCCTACCCAGGAGGCTTCACCAATCAAATGAAGCAATAAAACTACCTAATCTTTATTTCATATGTCTAAATATTGTTAAATTTTAAGAATGAAAATTGTGAAGAAGTAATTAGCAAATCATCTATATCTCTATTTTACCTTAATATATAAACCTTAATATGTAATAGTTCAAAGAAAGCAACTCTAATTATTTCAACATCATACCAAAAAGGTATTTGATAAAACTCAGCTTCCATTTCTCAATGTGCTGAATTTTTTTTTAATGAATTCATGTTTACTTCTATAAAATCACTGTGTAAAATACAACTCTCAAATTTAAAAAATAATGTTATTATTAATGGTGAATTCCTAGAAATTCGAATCAGGAACAAGATAAAGATGCTCATTATCACACTGGCATTAAACATTATTTTGTAATGCTAGACAATACAATTAGATAAGAAATTAAAAATAAGAATATAGGGGTACCTGGGTGGCTCAGTCCATTAACCATCTGTCTTCAGCTCAGGTCATGATCCCAGGTCCTGGGATTGGCTGCATCAGGCTCCCTGCTAAGCTTCTCCCTCTCCCTCTGCTTTTCCCCTCACCCCATGCTTGCTTCCTCTCTCCCTCTCTCTCTCACTCTTTCTCAAATAAATAAAATCTTTAAAAATATATAATATAAATATTAAACAAAGAAATGAATTTTAAATTATTTACAAATGATATGACTCTTAGGAAAACCCAAGATTATCTATTTTAAAATAATTAAAACAGTAAGGTGTATCTTTAAAAAAAGATTAGTATGTAAGATCAATTCCCTACTTTCACAGATATCTCCCTGCTTTTATGCATAATATGCTTCTAAAAAACATTACCAACATCAAACAATGAACCTACACTAGAGTAGAGAGAATGTGGGTGGAACATAAAAATTTTTATGAACATATTAAGTAGGTAGAAGTGTTTCATTATTAAGTTAGGTAATAAGTAAGGCAATTTTCACAGTGAGTGAGAAGCTAACATGTTCCTGTGTGCACGCACCCCCCCTCCACCACAATCCTGAATTCTTTTTCTCACAGTGGGAATGGAAGATGAAATCTTGGCTCCTGCATGGTTCCTCGGGGTCAAAGTTCATTAGTTCCTTTTGTACATCAGTTTCTCTCATTATTGTGTCATTATCTGAGATAAGCGTTCTTTTTCCATAGGGATTCAGAAGTTTATTTATTTGGTAAAACCTTCACCAAAACTTCACCTAGTACTAGTTAGAAATGAATAGAATAATGGCTTTACTGAGCCCAGAGTCATAAAATAATTATAAAACCTCCAGTTACAACCCACCTTTTAAACATAATCTTTAAAGCCATTTTTCCAACATTTCATTCATGTGCTTTACTTGTGGACACTTCCTTCACAACTAAACTCAGTTGCATATGGACAATGAATACTCAGTTGAGGCTAGTCTGAGCTTTTGGGCATGTCTGAATATTTTCACTTTTACCTCAATTATAACTAATTTTAGGAGACCTGTGCTTCTTATCACTAGTATTAGCATCTTTATTTTTCATTTTTTCCATTCATTTTTACAAAATGGTAAGAAAAAAAATCAATTAATATTCAAATATAGACACCAAAATATCCAAACTACCAAAAATCAATTAGTGACTATAAGCAGACAGGGTACCATAAAAAAAAAAATAGCTTAAATTCTGTGTTCATTAGTTGAGAGATGAAAGCCCAAATTCAGCAAATGAAAAGCAGTTTGGATGTATCATTACAAAATTATAAAAGACAAGAATGATTACAGAGAAAAAATAAATAGAAAGCTTAATTAAAAAGTTTTTACAGTAGTAATTTAAAAGTTAAGAATTCAGGGATAAGGGTGCCTAGGTGGCTCAGTCGGTTAAGCATCTGCCTTCAGTTTAGGTCTTAACTTCAGGTTCCTGGGATTGAGCCCCACGTCAGGCTCCCTGCTTTGTGGGGAGTCTGCTTCTCCCTCTCCCTCTGCCCCTCTCTCTGCTCATGCTCTCTCTCTCTCTCAAATAAATGAATAAAATCTTTTAAAAAAAGAATTTAGGGGTAAATTTGTTCTAGTTATCTACTGCTATATAGTAAATCACCCTAAAACATGGTGGCCTACAAAAAGAACAATCATTTTATCATCTCTCATGATGTCTAGGGTCAAGCATTCAAAAAGACCCCAGTTGGAAGATTTTAGGTCAGAATCTCTCAAGACTGCAGTCAGATAGTGACCAGAGCTGAAATGACAGTGCACGGAAACAGCTGAGAGCTGGTATCTCTTTCCTTTTCTTTATTAGAGTCTGGGGGTTTCTACAGGCAGTCTCTCCATACACTACTTTGGAGTCTCACAAAATGGCAGGCTTGAGGCAGCTGAAGGCCTTACAAGTGAGTATTCCACCTAAAAAAGAGTAATAATTTAAAAAGTGCACCATGGCCTAATCTTTCATGGAAAGGAAAAGCCTTTTATAGCTTATCCTTAGAAGTCACACAGCATCATTTCCACTGCATTCTGTTGGTTACAAGTGAGCTAAAAACCCACCCAGATTGGACTTTACCACTTGATGGGGAAATGGCAAGATTCTACAAAAGCATATTGTATGATACATAATATTGTGACCATCTTTGGCAAAACAATCAGCCACAAAATATAATAGTAGCTATGCAGAACCCACATGGAAAAAAACTAGAGCCTTTTTAAAAAAATTTTTTTAATATTTTTTAAACATTTTATTTATTTATTTGTCAGAGAGAGTGAGCACAAGCAAGGAGAGCAGCAGGCAGAGGGAGAAGCAGGCTCCCCTCTGAGCAGGGAGCCCAATGCGGGACTCGATCCCAGGACCCTGGGATCATGACCTGAGCTGAAGGCAGACGCTTAACTGACTGAGCCACCCAGGTGTCCCAAAAACTACATAGCCTTAACAAAAGTAATTAAATGGAGAAGATCAATAAGCATAGGAAAAGATGCTCCATGTAATATGCATTAAGGAATTGCAAGTTAAAACAATGAGATGTCACTAGACACCTATTGGAATGGCCAAAATCCAGAACAATCTTATCACCAAATGTTGGTGAAGACATGGAACAACAGGAGTTCTCATTCATTGCTCATGAGAATACAAGATGGTACAACCACTCTAGAAGACAGTTTGGCAGTTTCTTACAAAATTAAACATACTTTAACCACAAGATCTAGTAATCATTCTCCTTAGTAAATAATATGTAAATACTCAAATGAGTTGAAAAATCATGTCCCTACAAAAACCTGCAAACAGATATTTATAAAAGCTTTATTCATAATTGCCAAAACTTGGAAGCAACTGAGATGTCCTTCAGTAGGTGAGTAGATAAATCAACTGTGGTATATCCAGAACAATGGGAAATTATTCAGCACTAAAAAATAAATGAGCTATAAATACATGAAAAGTCATGGAGGACCCTTAAAGGCATATTATTAAATGAAAGAAGCCATTCTGAAAAGACTACCTACCATATAATTCCAATTCTATAAATTCTGGGAAAGGCCAAACTATAGAGACAGTAAAAGTTAAGTGGCTGCCAGGGACTGGAGAGAGGGAGGGATGAATAGACAGATCACAAAGTATTTTTAGGGCAGTGAAACTATTCCATATGATAATATAATGGTGGGTTGATGTCATTACATATTTGTCAAAACCTACAGAATAAAAACACCAAGAGTAAACTCTAATGTAAACTGTGGACTTTGGGTGATAATGATGTATCATTGTAGGTTTGTCATTTGTAGCAAATGTAATACTCTGACGTGGATAGTGTGGGAAGCTGTACCTTTTACTTAATTTTGCTGTAAACTTAAAACTGCTCTTAAAAAATAAAGTCTATTTAAAAAAAAGAGAGAGAGAAAAGATTTAGGTTAATAGAAGTTCTTGGGTGCAAGACTTGATATCATAAAGATGCCATTGCTCTCAACATAAATTTATCAGTTTAGCACAAACTCAATCTAAACTCCCATGAGATTTTATTTTGAAACTCAGAACTGGAGGTTATTATGCTGAGAGAAATAAGTCAATCAGAGAAAAAAGGATTTTAAGCTGATCTGGAAGAGTAAACCATTAACCTGAGGACTTAATTAAAGGGTCAAAGGCCAAAAGAAATTATTAACTTCATAAGAGTGCTGTGTGCATTAAAGGAATGCCAGAGGCAGACAGTCAGAAAGTCTCTGGACTATAACAAGCACTCAATCAATGTTAGCTATTCTGGCCACTCTCAGTGTAATTCTCAAGATAGAAAAAGAGAATAAAAAATGGTCTGAGGTAAAATATCTCTGACGAATGTATTCTAGTAGTAAAGGAAAGGAAAGAAATGGTTTGGTAATGAGAAAGTTAGTGAAATCCAAAGGAACAGTTTTTGGTGTTTTTTTTAAGATTTTATTTATTTATTTGAGACAGAGCATGAGCAGTGGAAAGGAGGCAGAAGGAGAAGGAGAAGCAGACTGCCTGCTGAGCAGGGAGCCCATTGCAATGCGGGGCTCAATCCCAGGACCCTAAGATCATGACCTGAGCTAAAGGCGGACACTTAACTGACTGAGCCACCCAGGCACCCCCAGAGGAATAGTTTTAGGATACAAGAAACAAGAACATGTTTCCCTCTTTCCCTTCCCTCTCCACAGATTTATACACCCAGCACACAAATATGTTCTTGTCTCTTATGTAATAAGAACTTAGTGCACAAGGGGAGGATTGGTCCTGCACTAGCAGTTTATCCCTACTCTCAGGAGATGGGGGCGGCCATTATGGGCATAGACACTAGTCAGAAACTAGAGGTATATGGTCACATCTAGTAGATTATGATCTGTGGGAGTAGGACCCAGCAAAATGAATTCTAACAAGCTCCCTAGATAATCCTTATTCTCAATAGTTTGAAAATCACTGCTCTTTCTATTAAAAAAACAAAAAGTTCTGCTATGCCAATTATTAAACCCTGTTGATTGGCTTAGGACACTATTTGGATACAATTTTATAGTTATTTACTAACTTTTCTTGAAGTGTAGATTAAATTAATGACTTCCATTGTCTTACCAGTTCCAAATTAAGCTCACTCAGAAGAATTATTCCTTCAGCATGGATTAAGTACATACATGCTCAGCAACACACCTTTAATGAAGAATCTTCTTAAATGTATGAAATGTAAAGCCTTCTCATACTAATATGTCTCTAGTTAGAAATTTGGGATATATTCTTCTCTACCGCCTTCTCAAAAGGATCATAGAAGAAGGTAAGCAATGTTAGTATTGAGAGAAAGAAGTAGAAACATAACTCAAAGCCCAAGTAACTGAAGACATTTAATATAAGGTATCTAGTGGCACCTGAGTGGCTCAGTTGGTTAAGTGTCTGCCTTCAGCTCAGGTCATGATCCCAGGGTCCTGGGATGGAGTCCTGCATCAGGCTCGCTGCTCAACAAGGAGGCTGCTTCTCCCTCTCCTCCCTGCTCGTGCTCTTACTATCTCTGTTGCTATCTCTGTCTCTCTCTCTCAAATAAATAATATATATATATATATATATATATAGTGTCTAGGAAATAAGCTATTTACTCACTGGGCTGAAAAGTCAATGATGTAAGAGTTGATTTCCCCGTGTGTGTGTGTGTGTGTGTGTGTGTGTGTGTGTGTGTGTGTGTGTGTCTATTTTGTTAGTGATAAGATAGCCAAAAGTTATATAATGGCAAGGCATCTTCCACTATTAAAAAAAGTGTAAAACCACACAACTGTTCTGGAATCAATTACTAACATAATTCACATTTCACACCAAGTTGTCAGTATATAATGATTTTTTAACAGAAAATTCTTTGTTGGTTTCAACTCTATGCTATATGGAAAACTCCATTACAGAGCCCCTAAGCTATGCACATTCATTTTATCCCTTTAGTGACTAAAAGTGTGTTTAAAATAATTATTGATGGTCTTATTTTCAACTCTTCTAGGATTACCTGAGTTTGTGACATCATAACCCCTGCATCAAAAGTGAAGCAAATGCAACACTCACGGCATCTATCCTTCTGTGAATGAGGGTGTGGAAGGAGTGAGCAAATTGGAATTATATGGAACTTGAGGGAAGGGGACAGAGTGAGGCAGATATCAAAATCAAAACAAAATATTTAGGATCACACTATTCTAGAAAGACCATGCAAGCCACCTGTTGAGGGCTGAGGGTATGTCTGAGACATCACAGTTTGTGAGCCAGGTCCACAACCTTCTTCTGAACAGTGCCTTAGGCATAGGTCCAGACACTACCCACAAAACTCTACACTCTATGAAGGCAAGGACCACATTTGGTTTGGTTCACTACTGTAGGCTTAGCACTTACCATAGTGCCTGATTTCACTGTAGATATTCAATAAACCTGTGTCAAGCCAGTGAATGAATTTTTAAAAAATGAATACATGAATTAACAGTGACCATTTTCCTTGGATGACAACAAGTCAACCAACTAGTTTTTTTCTCTCTCTTGAAGACTTTAAAAGCGCTGTAAGAAAAGTCATAAAGACAATAGCAAGAAGAAAGTGAAAGTCATGATTTAAGGAAAAGCAATGAAGTTAAGTCAAACTGGTTAATAGTGTAGAAAAAAACAAAAATAGAATTCAGGAAGCATTCAGAAAAAAAAGCCAGTAGCAAAAGTCATGAACAAGCAGAATGTAGCCAGTAACACAGAAAAAAGATGAAAGAGAGATGTCTAGCAGAGTTGGCCTTTTGTCCCCAAAGCCCCTGTCAAAGTGTTAAAGAACTGCTCTCAGCAGAAAAGGAACGGCCTTGTTCAGGAGGGTAATGCAAATCCCATTCCTAGGGGAAGCCCAGGGACTAAAAACAACACGGTGATACAAAGGGTTTAAAGTAGTACTAATTCTATGGTGTAATGAGCCCCTGGGATTAAGATGAAGCTCATCTCCAGCTGAGGCCTTGCTTAGCTCCTTCCCTCACTCTCCTTCCGCAGAGAATACTCCTTCAAAACTCACCTATCCAGGAATCCCCACCTCAGGTTCTGCTTCTAGGGGATCTAATCTAAGACATCTACTAAGTGTCAGCCAGATCCAGGGCCAGGCACCATGAACAAATGGTGATCAGCAGAGGCTCAGCTCCTCCCTGTTGAAGTCCTAGATTTGGTTGGAGACGGGAAAGAGACAATTAAACTAAAACTTAACAATAAAAAATAATTAATTATAAGTCCCACTATTTCAATCAAGAAAAATGACACCATCAGTGAAAGGTAGCATCTGGAACACTACAAAATTCAGTGAGCTACAAGATTCCAGACTGATGATTAAATGTCAGAGAGTCACCATTAGAGAAGCTAGATACTGATGACTGAGGAACAAGCAGTATATTTTGTTCTTTATGTACCATTCATTGCACACAACCCCAGGCTCCTACCTCCAACTCAGGGGGTCCTTTCTTTTCCTTCATACAGACTTTCTTCCTTTCCTGTTTTCTATCCCCTTTTCTGTTAATCCAAATATAATTTAGATGAGAGGCTCAGAAAATTTCTGCCCAATATATTTTATGCATGTGAGAATAGAGTAAATAAATACATGGGAAGAGACAGCATGTATCTGCATCCCAGGAAAATAGGTAATACTAAAACCACTCGTTCTCAGTATCTTCTCCAGTTTCAGCAATTCTCATAAATTCCACACTCATAAGAGAGTTTCAGGAATTAAGAGCATCTCTATAAAACCAAAATGCAAACGATGCAATGTTGTAGGGTCCTGAGAAAGTGAGAGTTCCCTGGCTAACTGGGTTAGTAGCCACTATGATTACATATTGCCTACCAACCTTTGTAATGAGAGAAAGCTTGGCTGCCCTTCCAAAATCAGATGTCTCTTAGATATATGTGAACTCAAGAGTTTCATTTCACAGGAGAAAAGGAAGTGCAGATCCATGTGACTATGGCTATGGTTAAAAGGGCTAAGCAGAAGGAGCTGCAATGGGATTGGTTTCTCGTGTCCTCAAGCAGCACAGCATCTTCTCCAGGTTCATTTCTTAGGAGACACAGTTTACTGTCTACATCTCGGAGACTTCCTACTCTGAAAATATTCTGCATGTGGAAAATCTTCCCAATGGAGTTCACCCTCACTGATTTCCTTTCAAAGGAAAATTTCTCAGTGACAACATTGGAATTATGCCCAAGAGGGAGATTTTTAAGCTGCTGCTAGTATTTATCAAGACAGATCACTCTCAGAGTAGAAATTTTTAAAAGCTTTTAGAAGACAGATGTAATGCTGTTTTAATCTGGTCCTTCAAACCAGTACGGCTGGACCTTCATTTTTCTTCACAAGAGCCGGTTCAAATGAGTGTAAGCTGTATTCTCTAAAAGAGCTGTAAGACCAGGGAAAATGGTCTGTATAGTGATGATACTAGGTAATGAGATTTGCATACCCTAGGTAATAATAGCATCGTGGGCTCTAGAGTCCCAACAGGCCTGGGGCCAAGCCCCATTCTCCCATTCACTAACTGAGTGAAATTGAGCAAGTTGCTTAATTTCTCTGCCTCAGTTTCCTTACTCATACAATGGGGATAATAATAGGACCCATTCATAGGGTGGAGAGGATGATTAAAAACATGATCTTGAAGGCATAGCACTTTACACACTGCTCAGCACATAAGAGGGGCTCAACAACCTCCTTTATTTCACATTATTTAATAAACATTTATTGAGTGTCTACTATATGTTAAGCATTACTATTCCTGCATTTATGAAGTTAACTTTCTAGTAGAACATCATACAGAGATTATGATGGTGATAATGATTATGATGGGCTGGTAATGGTGACAATAGTGATGAGAACAGCACAAATAGGAAATTACGATCTGTCCCTGAATAACCACAGTGATTTGCTCTTCAAAGTTTCACCTCAAATACTTTTAAAAGTCAGGCAACCTTGTAATTGAGTTTTAACCAACTCACTCTTTGGGATGAGACTGAGCTGAATTTTATCCCCTGTTCTATAGCCACAAAGGGCCTCCTAAGCTAATTAATGCTATAAACAAGATGGGAGGGGAATTTTGCCTGCATCAGAGAACAGTTATTTCTAAGCACTTTTGCCTATAATTTTCAAACAAGCATTGTAATTGCAAAGTAAGCAGAAGCCAGCATTGCTAAGCCTGGCTTTGTATTCATTACCACTTGCCATTATTCGCTCATTAATGCTGGTCCTGGAGCTGGCAAAAGCCCACTCAGCCTCATCCTAGCTACTGCGCTCAAATGCAATGGAGCAAAATGTCATAAAAGATTATATACTGCACTAATGCAAAACTCTGGAATAATGTGATAGTTATGACCACTGCCTTTGGAGTCCACCTACATGAATTCAAGTCCAGCTTGAGTCCATCTTGTCCTATACAACTTCAGTCAGCTTATTTCACTTCCCTGAGCCTGGGTTTCCTCCCCTGTCAATAGGGATAATGGCAGTCAGTACCTAACTAGTAGAGTTATCAGGTTTAAAGAGATAATCTATGAAAATCATTTAGTACAGTGTTGACTCACAGGAAGTACTTAAGAAAATTTAGCTGCTACCATTTTTTATCATGATCATCATCATTCTAACCATCAGAGAGGATCAGTAAGACCACAGTGGGTAAGGAAAGTCCCACAGCTTGACAGAGGAAAACAAGGAGCTCAGGAGGAAAAAAAGCGGTGAACATTGGGAAGAAATATCCATGTTCAATCTCATTTTTAAAAATTGCACTAACATACTCAAAGGCAAGTCTCATTTTTTCCAATGAATATGAAAAAAATCCTAGAGGAAAATTATATGGTCATCTTATGTCAGCAACCTACATTTCAAAACAAATTAAGGAAATAACAAAAAGAATTACTTGCATCTGGGTTGCCAAAAGGCCAATTTTTATTTTATTTATTTATCTGGTGAAGAGAGGCAGTGGAGAAAAGAGTTGTATTTCTCAAAGTCAGGTTTATTGATCCCTCTCTAAATGCATTATCAAGCTAAGAAGTGTAGTCACCAACTGCTTCCTACTAGCTGACTCGGCGAGCAAACTAAGACCCAAGGGATTTCATTTCCACCTTAGAAAGTCAACTTTCAAAGTCAAGGTAATATTGTTAAGCTTTCATACTGAATTCCCCTTCAACTAAATCTAAGATATTAGGGTATTAACTTACCAATGGAAAAAACTGAGGGTATGATTTCTAAAGATTTCAAACTCTCAGTGTGTATACTAAAGCATGTTTCTTAGTTTCAGTGTTTTACTTTTAATCATTCTAGATCAGGAAAACCTTCAAACTATTTTTAGATGACAAAATTCTGCAATCAAATTATTTTAATGTATTCATTTTACCTTTTTAAGCAGACAATATTTCCACATTTCTGAACCAAATTTCAAAAGAGCCACAGTACAGCTTTTTGTTTTGTTTCATCTTGCTTGAAGCCATAGTTCGATTGGGAGAGTTCCTCAATTACAGAGTCAAGTTTTTTCCTCCAGGAAAATATTCTATTTGCTCTTCTCCCACTATCTTCTCCCAAGTGACTTTGCCTTTCTCTTCTGAGCTGCACATCTAATACTTGAAAAATGTCATTTCATGTTGTTCTTTCTAAAATGATTTGGGACCTGGACAGCTTCACTTCTATGCTTGACAAATAATCATTCTTGATTGAGAAATAGGAGAAAACTGAAAATGCTTCAAGTAAAACGGATTTAAAATGTGAAGCCGCTGCACTATGATATACAGTTGTAGAATAACAGCCGTTTCATGAAAAGCCACTTCAGAGTAAATCCATGTTAAGTGATACTTAGCCCTCATTTATCTCCCCTTCCCCCAAATCAGGAGAACCTGAACACTTCAAAAAAAGCAAGAAATCTGGTCTTTGGGTTTCACAGCAGGTAAAAAGAAACACCTAATTAACTGGTGGCCTGTTTCTCTTGATGAAATATGTATATCATACAGTCACAGCTATAGTAAGACTCATATTAGCCCAAAGAAAAAGTTCAGAGACCCCATGACCAGCTAAGCAATTAGGAGAGCAAGATCAAAGATGATTAACATGAGGAACTTTACATAAACATGAAGAAACCCTGAAAAAAAAAAAAAACCTCCACACCCATCTAAAACATGAAAAAAAATTCACAAAAGTCTATTTTTTAAAAAGAATTTAGTTTTCTGAATAAGCAGTAAGAATTCTATAAATAATCAAAATAATAATGTGTTATGTATTCAAACAGTGTAGAAAGGAAAGGCATTGCTCTAATGTCTATGAATATAGCAAGAGAGCTTTAAATCTGTAATGGCACATGTCATGATTTTAGGAAATGCCCTTAGTTTATCAGAATCACACGGTGTGTGTGTTCCGACTGCACACTAACCCATTTCAGAATCCTCAAGTAGCTGACAAAAACTCTGTATCTTTTAAAGCTCTTCAGATGATTCTGACGTATCAAGTTTGAGGACATCCAGTTTAAAGGATATAACTAAAGATTGAATCTTTCATACTGTCATGTTCTGACTCATTCACAGATCTGGAAATACTGGCTTGCCCGTAGTGGGAACAAGCTAATAAATCACAGTGAATATAGGTCTTGGCCGAAAGAATCTCTTTGTCCTATGTACTTATACCGTATTCATTGGGCATGGGTAACTTTAAATAAGCATATTTTCCCAGCAAGACAATATTGACACTTTGCTATTTGTTTCACTGCAATTCACTGGTACTGAGCTATACTTCTGTCATTCCAACAGGGTTTCCTGAAGTTTGCAAGAGCACTGTAACACATCAAGGCAAAAATAGCTTAAAAATAATAAAAACCACATTCTGTGATGAAAGATGAGTGGTGGGGCAGATGAGACACAGATTTCAAGGTCACAAGAAGTGGGTTAAATACTTTCTACTCCCACCAAGTGGGGAGAGAATAGAAAACTAAAACTAGCATTTAACATTGTTTACTATGTGCCAGACCCGAATATTAGGAAATCCTGTGCAAATTTACTGTTTATTCTAGCCCAGCACTATTAACTCCACTATCTTTTTCAGATTATAAAGAGGAAAAAAAAATCCATGAAAGATATGAGTAAGGTGCTTTACAAATATCTACTAGCAATAAGCACTCAGCTCACTCTGCACACAACCAGCTCTCAAGACAAGCCCTGGTTCTGCTATTCCCCACTGAGAATAATGGATAAAACAGCCAACTGTGCTCTTCCCAAAGGCACTTTCTATATCCACAGACATGATCCAAGAATTTGGATTTTTATTTGCAACATTCAGACAATCTCTTGTAGTCCTGGGAGACCACTTCTGGTGGCAAAGTTGTCAGGAAAAGGAGATCTTTCAAAAGAAAAGAACCTACCTAAATACCTTGGAGAACACTGAAAAGAAAATTGGAGAAGCATTCCATTCCTTGTTGATTAGAATGACTTTCCATCCAAACTCTCAATGGGAAGTGGAAAGTAGAGAAATTTTTCAGAATAACTTGATCCAAAAAGAGATCTTTCATTTTATTTCTTGTTTAACTCAGATGAATGATCCCAAAATGTATGCCTTCCACTTTTTAAAATATACATACATTTTCAGTAACTTCCTTTTCTCAATTATGTTAGTTTCTATTTTTTTTCACTTCATTAGACAAATATCCCAGACTAAATACTGAGATTTTAAGGAACAGAAAAATCAATGGCCTCAAAGAATCCATACTTAAGAAGTGCTTCTATCAGAGAAAAGTAATATTCAGATATCTGTACTCACCTCTGTCAGCACATCTAAATGGCTCACCAACATAATAAGTTATGTACTTTAATGAAATTTGAAGGAAAAAATAGCTCCATTAATATTTCCTGAATTAAATGTAAGTACAAATATCAGTTGGAGACTTAGCACATTCATACCTCAGAAGCAGTAAAGATAACAAGGTAAAAAGTAAAGGAAATATATAGCCCCAGCTGTGGACACAGCATGTTGAATGACCCTATGAGAATCTCATAACCTCCTTGTACCTCAGTCAAAGCGTGGTATTAAAGGACAATGATGTAGCATTGCATTTGTTAGAAACACCTGAGTGAGGACCAATACAAGCCCATATTTCCCAGAGTATTATTTCTATTTTGAGGTTCAAGCAGTTTCTGATTTGTTCTGTTGACACTTGGTCCTAAGAGATTTAGAATAGAAGACAAAGTATAAAACTTTTACACTGGTACAATCAATAGCGGCATCTTCTAGAGCAGTGCTGTCCAATAGAGATATACATAAGTCACATAGGTTATTTTAAATTCCCTAGTAGCCACATTTTAAAA